>NW_027507903.1:17071500-17416500 GCF_037356315.1 Lithobates pipiens
CATGGTCAATTGCCATCATTACCCATACAGCTAGGTAAAAAAGTATTTGATCCCCTGCTGCGTTTGCCCACTGACAAAGAAATGATCAGTCTATAATTTTAATGGTCGGTTTATTTTAACAGTGAGAGACAGAATAACGACAGGAAAAAAAAAAAGAAAAAAAGAAAAACGCATTTCAACAAAGTTATCAATTGATTTGCATTTGATGAGTGAAATAAGTATTTGACCCCTTCGTAAAACATGGCTTGGTACTTGGTGGCCAAGCCCTTGTTGGCAATCAGAGGTCAGATGTTTCTTGTAGTTGGCCACCAGGTTTGCACACATCTCAGGAGGGATTTTGTCCCGCTCCTCTTTGCAGATCCTCTCCAAGTCATTAAGCTTTCGAGGCTGACGTTTGATAACTTTGGTAAACCTTAAGCGCCCACATATTTTCTATGGGATTAAGGTCTGGAGACTGGCTAGGCCACTCCAGGGCCTTAATGTGCTTCTTCTTGAGCCACTCCTTTGTTGTCTTGGCCATGTGTTTTGGGTCATTGTCATGCTGGAATACCCATCTATGACCCATTTTCAATGCCCTGGCTGAGGGAAGGAGGTTCTCACCCAAGATTTGAGGGTACACAGTTCCCCCCGTCCATCAACCCTTTGATGTGGTGAAGTTGTCCTGTCCCCTTAGCAGAAAACCACCCCCAAAAGCATAATGTTTCCACCTCAATGTTTGATGAGGGGGATGGTATTCTTGGGGGTCAGGTGCAGCATTCCTCCTCCTCCAAACACGTTGCGTTTAGTTAATGCCAAAGAGCTTGATTTTGGTCTCATCTGACCACAACACTTTCACCCAGTTCTCCTCTGAATCATCCAGATATTCATTAGCAAACTTCAGACAGGCCTGTACATGTGCTTTTTTGAGTAGGGGGACCTTGCAGGCACTGCAGGATTTCAGTCCTTGAGGGCGTAGTGTATTACCAATTGTTTTCTTGGTGACTATGGTCTCAGCTGCCTAGAGGTCATTGACAAGATTTTCTGGCTGATTCCTCATCGTTCTCATGATCATTGAAACTGCACGAGGTGCGATCTTGCATAGAGCCCCAGACCGAGAGAGATTGACGGTTATTTTTTTTTTCCATTTGCGAATAATCGCACCAACTGTTGTCTTTTATACAGGTAACAAGCTGAGATTAGCAGCACTCCCTTTAAGAGAGTGCTCCTAATCTCAGCTCATTACCTGTATAGAAGACACCCGGGAGCCAGAAATGTTGCTGTTTGATAGGGGGATCAAATACTTATTTCACTCATTAAAATGCAAATCAATTTGTAACTTTTTTGAAATTAGTTTTTCTGGAAATATTTGTTGTACTGTCTCTCGCTGTCAATATTAATTGTCAAAGGGCAAACATACAAAATCAGCAGGGGATAAAAGTACAACCCCCCCCCCCCTCACTGTACAGCCAAAAGTATGATACCTCCAACATGCAATGTTGGATACATTACAGCATTGGTCATAAATCCGTAAATCCCTCTTTGTGATACAGGTATATGTACATATTGTTCTATTAGCCCGCTATGACCAAGGTGACGTGGACAAAGCTTGTAGGAAATACATGATGGTTGTGTTTTTTAATCCAGCAAGTTGTTTCAATAATGCTGTAGTGAGTGCTGTACTTTTCTATGTATGTATGTATTTGTGCTGAGAGGACCTCTGAATGGCACCGCTGATTTCAGCATCTCTGGAGTAGACCGCAGGGGTGGAGTAGCTTTGACTCTGGATTGGCACTGGAACTGGTCATTGTACCCTAGAACTGTAATTGTAATCGTAATATAGACTGGAGACTTGTTATTATGGCCCAAGCGAAGTCCAACATCCATCCACAGCCTCCTACCGATCACGCTGAGATTGCTGCCCTTTGAAAACCGCAACACCTCCATGATGGCCATTCTGATGCCCAGACCCGCTTTCCTGGAACCTGAAATCATTCCTTTCAGTTATGTTGGATAAAAAAAAAATCTGTTCAATTTTGTTTACATAGATAGCCAAATTTGAAATGTCCTTTCTCTACATGGTTCAGCTCTATATAATTTCATAACAACAAGGTTGCACCCTATTGGTTGGACAAGGTGGGGTGATGATGTCACAATCTCCACCTCATCCAATCAGAGAGTACTTTGCATTAATTGAGAAAATGCAAAGCATTCTCTGAATGGAACCCGTGCTGTATTCAGTAAGCAGCAGGGCAGCCACTTGGCGCAGGACCCAGAAGCTAGTGTAGATCACTGGGGTAATGGTGCTTATTAGAGTAATTCCCAGCTTCTAGAGCAGTGATTCTCAACCAGGTTTCCTCCAAAGATTGCTAGGGGTTCATTCAGAATTGGGCAATTTCTGCCTGTCAGATAAGTTCCCACTGACACCATTGATCTTTTTAGCTATCTGTAAGGAGGTAATTCTTCCCACTGACCATCACACTAATGTATCAGGAGTTGTAGATTTCTAATTTTTATCAGGGGTTCCCCGAGACCGGAGAACTATTTCAAGGGTTCCTCTGTGTTGAAAAGGTTGACATAGGCTGTTCTAGAGGGATCCCACAGGTATGGACCATACACACTTACATTGGTCCAAGCTGGATGGTAAAATCGCCATACCTGGAATCGAGCTTTGAGGCCACATTTACACTTGAGCGTCGTTTTGTTTCACTTTCTTTCTTGTTTTTATGCACGTATTTGTGTGTTTTTGTAGTGTTTTAAAAGAGTTTTTGAGCTTTGACATTTTTGTTATTAGCGAATAGAGAAATCTGTCATCTGTTTCATCATTTGTTGCTATGTTTTTCAGCTTTTTCATCTGCTTTTAATTATTGTTAGGGTTGGCATTGGGGTTAGGGTTACGGCTAGGGATTAATTGTATTTATTAATATTATGTTTTATTTATTTATTTTTTGTCAAGGTTTATTTTATTTTATTTATTTATAGATTATTCTTTTTTATTTATTTTTCTGGGGGGATGTTGGGTTAGGTGCTAGATTTAGTGGTTAAGGTTGGGGTTAGAGGTTCATTTATTTAATTTATTATTTATTTGATTGATTTGTTAATGGTTATTATTTTTATTTTAATTATTGTATTTGAGCAGAAAACCACTCAAAAACTTGCAACAAAACACGTGAAAACGTTCAAAAAAACGCACAAATTGCACATTTCAATACATTGCTCTAGGAAGAAAAACCTTCAAAAACATGACAGCCAGCCAAGATCACATTTGTTGCTATGTTTTTTAGCTTTTTCATCTGCTTTTATTTATTTAATTATTGTTAGGGTTAGCGTTGGGGGTAAGGGTTAAGTTTACGGCTAGGGATTAATTGTATTTATTAATATTATGAGTTATTTATTTATTTTTTTGTCAGGGTTTATTTTTTTATTTATTTATATATTATTCTTTATTATTTTTATTTTAGGGGGGTTGCTGGGTTAGGTGCTAGATTTAGTGGTTACGGTTGGGGTTAGAGGTTCATTTATTATTTATTTAATAGTTTTGTTAATGATTATTATTTTTATTTTTATTATTGTATTTGAGCAGAAAACCACGCAAAAACTTGCAACAAAACACGCAGAAACGAAAAAAAAAAACCTTCAAAAACATACCAGCCTGCCCAGATCACATTTGTTGCTATGTTTTTTCAGCGTTTTCATCTGCTTTTATTTATTTAATTATTGTTAGCGTTGGGGGTAAGGGTTAGGTTTACGGCTAGGGATTAATTAATTGTATTTATTTATTAATATTAGGAGTTCTTCTTTTTTTTATTTTTGTCAGGGTTTATTTTATTTATATATTATTCTTTTTTCTTTTTATTTTTGGCGGGTGTTGGGTTAGGTGCTTGATTTAGTGGTTACGGTTGGGGTTAGAGGTTCATTTATTTAATTGTTTTGTTAATGGTTGTTATTTTTATTTTTATTATTGTATTTGAGCAGAAAACCACTCAAAAACTAGCAACAAAACATGTGGAAACGTTAAAATAAAAAACGCACAAATTGCACATTTCAATGCATTTCTCTAGGGGAAAAAAAAAAACCTTCAAAAACATACCAGCCTGCCCAGATCACATTTGTTGCTATGTTTTTTCAGCGTTTTCATCTGCTTTTATTTATTTAATTATTGTTAGCGTTGGGGGTAAGGGTTAGGTTTACGGCTAGGGATTAATTAATTGTATTTATTTATTAATATTAGGAGTTCTTCTTTTTTTTATTTTTGTCAGGGTTTATTTTATTTATATATTATTCTTTTTTCTTTTTATTTTTGGCGGGTGTTGGGTTAGGTGCTTGATTTAGTGGTTACGGTTGGGGTTAGAGGTTCATTTATTTAATTGTTTTGTTAATGGTTGTTATTTTTATTTTTATTATTGTATTTGAGCAGAAAACCACTCAAAAACTAGCAACAAAACATGTGGAAACGTTAAAATAAAAAACGCACAAATTGCACATTTCAATGCATTTCTCTAGGGGAAAAAAAAAAACCTTCAAAAACATACCAGCCTGCCCAGATCACATTTGTTGCTATGTTTTTCATCTGCTTTTATTTATTTATTGTTAGCGTTGGGGGGTAAGGGTTAGGTTTACGGCTAGGGATTAATTAATTGTATTTATTTATTAATATTATGAGTTATTTATTTATGTTTTTGTCAGGGTTTATTATATATATATATATATATATATGTATGTGTGTGTGTGTGTGTGTGTGTGTGTGTATATATATATATATATATAATGTATGTATATTATTCTTTTTTTGGGGGGGTTGTTGGGTTAGGTGCTAGATTTAGTGGCTAAGGTTGGGGTTAGAGGTTCATTTATTTCATTTACTATTTATATAATATTTATTATTTTTATTTTTGGGGGGGTGTTGGGTTAGGTGCTAGATTTAGTGGTTAAGGTTGGGGTTAGAGGTTCATTTATTTCATTTATTATTTATCTAATATTTAATATTTTTATTAATGGTTAGTATTTTTTGGGGGGGGGGGGTGTTGGGTTAATTGCTAGATTTAGTGGTTAAGGTTGGGGTTAGAGGTTCATTTATTTCATTTATTATTTATCTAATATTTAATATTTTTATTAATGGTTAGTATTTTTGGGGGGGGGGGGTGTGTTGGGTTAATTGCTAGATTTAGTGGCTAAGGTTGGGGTTAGAGGTTCATTTATTTCATTTATTATTTATTTAATATTTTTATTAATGGTTATTATTTTTATTTTTGGGGGGGTGTTGGGTTAGGTGCTCAATTTAGTGGTTAAGGTTGGGGTTAGAGGTTCATTTATTGAATTTATGATGTATCTAATATTTAATATTTTTATTAATGGTTATTATTTTTATTCTAATTATTGTATTTGAGCAGAAAACCACTCAAAAACTTGCTACAAAATGCACGGAAATGTTCAAAAACGCACATATTGCGCATTTCAATGCATTTCTCAATGCAAAAACTCTTCAAAAATATACCAACCTGCCCAGGTTGAGCTACAAAAGAAGCTCCAGAACTTTTTGAGCTTCGGGCAACTTGAGGTGGAGATGTGAACCATAGAGGATAATAGATTTTTGTTTTTTTCCCCCCCATCCGCGTTTTTGAAAGTTCGAGCTACACAACGCTCAGGTGTGAATGCAGCCTATGTCAAGTCCAGTATAGCCCAAGATGATCACTTCAGAGACATGTTAATAAATCCTAATCAGTGTTGTCTACTTCAATGCATCCTTAGGAACCACACGATGATTGGCTTTCATAAAGTCAGAGAGAAGAAAATTGGCATCAGTTGGGTTTTTGCCCTCATTTATAGTTCCGCATTTTCACGTCCTGCTGTCTTTATCATACAACCCTAACCAAGCTTTTCTTCTTGCAGCTGCACTGACATACAAGTGCACTGGTGACCAGTGGACGGTGTACTGCCGAGTTATCCGGGAGAAGAACCTCTGCCAGGATATGAGGTGGTACCAGCGATGCTGCCAGACCTGCAGAGACTTCTATGCCAACAAGCTGCAGCCACAGAGCTAGTAGCCCCATAGCACTGACCGGGGCATTGCCATAAGAGCAGTGCTGCCACCATCACACAAGACTTGAACACTGGTGCTCTTCATGTCAGGAGACCCAACATGGCTAGCACCAGAACCCAAAGAACAAGAGTTAAATATCCCGTATAATGCTGTGCTTGTTCTGCTTCACAAAAAAAAAAAAAAGGTTTCCTCGTAGCTGTTTTGTCCACACGTGGAATGACTATATGGATCGGGCATACATTCTCAGGCAGCTCAAAGAAGACTGGAGGAAACTGGTAATCTGTGATGGCTTGTGCGAAAAAGGTGAGACTCGGGCACAAAACCACATGATGATTCACATGGGTGCTCCTGGCAAAGTGAGGCCACTTGCCGTAACTTTGCAGTTACCAAGTCATTATGCAGTATGGTACTGCCGGACATGGACGACTGCCCGATGACAACATTTTAAGGTGCTTTGTGAGTGTTGCACATTTGCACAATCGTGCGTGACGGCCTGTCCTTGTTTACAGGCAACAACTTTATTATTATATATATTTCTTTTTTGTACCACAATAGGCTATTCGAAAAAAAAAAAAAAATTACACCATTTGTACTGTCTGAAAGAATCAGCATCTCAAATATATGATGTCATAGTTACTGTCAAATATTATTGTATTATTATAAATCTGTTCTGGAAATTGACATTCCAGCTACAATGTGAACGTGAGGCACATGGAGAGTCTCCACCCTTAATCTCATTTGCCTTTCAGCTTGAGGTTGTCATTGCCCTTTTTGATGCGCCAGAAGGAGGAGGCGGGGTTGTTGTTTTTTCTTATTTTTTTTATTTTTTTGTAATCCATCATTTGGGTACCACTCAGCACCCCATTCCATTGATGGGGAAAAGTATGGGCTTACTTGTTTAATATGGTCTACCTTTACCAGTGGTGGTCAAGAATGAGCTTCTGGAGGACCTTACATGCTGCCTTAGACCCCTCCAAACAGCTGCACATAATCTTAATTCGAAAAAGAGAAAAAAAAACTACATCCAAGAATGTTGGTTTTTATTTTATTTTTTCCTGCGACTTATTGAGGAACCTAAAAATGTAATACTTCTTACATAGGATAAATGGACCACCAACACCATGAACTTTTCTTGACAGTAAGGAGCCTGTGACGAAACAGGCATTTCCATTGGTAGATGTAGACCATCTCTATTATTTAAATATTGATTGCGAGCAAACACCAGATAGTGGGAATGCCGCTCCAGGCTCCTATGTGTCCAGATCTGACGGCTCGTGCCGAAGGGGTGCGGGCTGAAGGAGATTTGGTGTTGGCTCAGTAAACACAAATTTGAAAAACGAAAACCTCCTAAATGCAGCACATCCTGCAAAGGCTAATGCAGCGTGTACACGATCGGAATTCTCGTCGGAAAAGCCTTGGATGGTTTTTCCAACGGAATTCCGCTTAAGCTTGTGTTGCCTACACACGGTCACACCAAATTCCGACCGTCAAGAACGCGGTGACGTTCAACACTACGACGAGCCGCCAAAAATTAAGTTCAATGCTTCCAAGCATGCGTCTAATGCCGCGTACACGCGACCTGAATTCTCATCGGAAAAAGCTCTGATGGTTTTCCCGATGGAATTCGGCTCAAGCTGTCTTGCCTACACACAGTCACATCAAATTCCAATCATTTATAATGCGGTGACGTACAACACGTACGACGTGACTAGAAAAAGGAAGTTCAATAGCCAGTAGCCAATAGCGTCTGTCTCATAGTTTAATCTGAGCATGCCTGATTTTTGGCGTGTCGGAATTGCATACACACGATCGGAATTACCGATAGAAAGTTTTTCCGTCGGGAAAATTGAGAACATGCTATCAATTTTTGGCTGGCGGAAATTCGGACAGCTAAATTCCGATGGAGCATACACACGGTCGCATTTTCCAATGAAAAGCTCTCATCTGTCTTTTTCTGGCCGGAATTCCGATTGTGTGTACGCGGCATAATTGTTTCCAAGCATGCATCGAATTGTTTCCGAGCATGCATCTGAATTTTGCGCGTTGGAATTGCCACAGACGATCGGAATTTCCGATAGAAACTCTTTCCGTCGGAAAAATTGAGAACATGCTCTATCTTTTGCCGGCCGAAATTCCACCAGCAAAAGTCCGATGGAGCATACACACACGGTCGCATTTTCCGATGAAAAGCTCTCATCTGTCTTTTGCTGGCCGAATTTCCGATCATGTGTACGTGGCATTACAGCTTCTATAGTAGAAGCAGCCTCAGGTCGGGCTCCATCCAGGTCACACCTCCCAACGAGTTTCGCCATCATGGATTAAGCCTTGGGGCAGGGTGAAACACATTGGAGCATGGCCTGGATGGAGCCCAACATGAGGCTACTCTAGACCTCGGGGCATTCTTTGCAGGACTTGCGGCATTTGAGACGTTTTTGTTTTTCGTGCCTACAGTATATAAATATTGATGACTTGTATGTGGTGTTCATCATCCAATCAGCAGGTGTATGAATCACAAAAGTGGCTGGACACAGTAAAGCTGGCCATACACCAATACAAAGGTTTCTTTTGGACCACAGTTGACAACAGGATGGACATTTCTCTTGAACGAATGAATTCCTAACAGCGAATGAGGTTTTCATTTGGGAAAGTCTATTTATTCCAAAATTGAATGTTAAAAGCAAATTCAATTTAGAAGTACTTTCAGCCAAAATTCATCAAGTCATTGAATGTACTCCACTGTGTCACCTACTAGTGTATGGGCAACTTTACAAGTCCCTTGGCAGTATTCAATGGTGTATTTATCTGTGTGACTGGAGTTCAACTTTAACCCCCAAAGGTGGCTTGTGCATTCTTATCAGCAGTTCTCATGGAAATGTTGGGTGTTGAGGTGTTGGGGCTTTTGGGGTTATCTGCCACTAAGGAGCAATGTCCCTGGGCGCACTGTATCCATGATATCCCAAGATAATGGCCTCCAGTTACTTTGCTGTTGCACTTTCCAAGCTTCATTGAGGTCCAATGTTCTGAAATGTTGCCCTTTTAAAAACGAGAACAAATCTGAGGCCTGCTCTTTTTATAAATTGTAACAGGGACTATTGTGGGAATGTGACATGTTGTGTGTGGGCACATCCAGAGTCGGGCCATCCAGTGCTCATGGCAAAGAAAGAGAGCAGAATCCTCCTCCCTGTAGCTATCTTGACCACTGATCTGTGCTCCATTCTCTAGCTACCCGAATGACAGGATTCCGCCCCCCCCCCCCTCCACAAAACAATACTGCACCCAAGGCAAGTGCCCCTCCTGCCCCCCCCCCTTGTCCGGGTGCTGGACACATCATAAATGTATCAAAAATGTCCCTTTTTTGTTCTTCTCCCTTCACAGGACGGGTAATCCCAACGATCTCAAATGGTCCTCTTCATCCTTATTTTTGACAAGTGGAAATTCTTCCACCGCTTTCTTTATGCAAACCTTTTGTAACCCCAAAAGCCGTTTCTACAGGTTCTATGAAATGATCTGATACTTCAGCTTCTTAGTGTTTATCTTCATGTAGCTATTTCTGTTTACTTTCATACTGGATTCATCATTAAAGCATATATAACCCCCCCCCCCCCCCAAAAAAAAAAGTAATATATTGGAGCTCCCAATCCTTCGATGGGATGTCTGCATTTGTTTTCTACTTTTTGTTTTTTGGTTCTTTTTTTCTCTATTTTCACATCTGGCCAGTAACTTGCATCTGATCTTTGTGAGGCTCCTCTATCTATAGAGGAGCAATGGAGACACTCTTGGCAGCAGCATTGTCAATCGAGGGGGGGCGCTAGCAGATTTTGATGGGCTTGACTAACGAACTCCGGCAGCAGTTTTTTTTTTTTTGTTTCCTTTTGGGTTAAAGGTTTTGCATGAATAAAGAAAAGCTGACCATTGTAAGCACACCTTCCAGTGTTAAATGGTTTGTCTCAACCTTCTAACTGCGATTTTTTTTTTTTTTTTTTTTTGCTGGACAGCTTGGTCCATTAACCACTTCAGCCCCAGAAGAATTTACCCCCCTTCCTGACCAGAGAACTTTTTGCGATACGGCACTGCGTCGATTTAACGGACAATTGCGCGATCGTGTGACGTTGCACTCAAACAAAATTGACGTCCTTTTTTTCCCCACAAATAGAGCGTTCTTTTGGTGGTATTTGATCTCCTCTGCGGTTTTTATTTTTTTGCACTATAAACAAACAAAAAAAACGACAATTTTGAAAAAAAAGCATTATTTTTTACTTTTTGCTATAATATACCCAAAAAATATATAAAAAAATAATAATTTGTTTCTCAGTTTAGGCCGATATGTATTCTTCTACATATTTTTGGTAAAAAAAAAAATCGCAATAAGTGTATATTGATTGGTTTGCGCAAAACTTATAGCATCTACAAAATAGGGGATAGATTTATGGCATTTTTAGTATTATTATTTTTTTCTGCTACTAATGCGTCTGTGATTTTTACCGTGACTGCGACATTGCGGCGGGCAAATCGGACACTTTTGACACTATTTTGGGACCAGTGACATTTATACAGTGACCAGTGCTATACAAATGCACTGATTACTGTGTAAATGACACTGGCAGGGAAGGGGTTATACACTAGGGGGCGATCAAGGGGTTAAGTGTGTTTTAGGGAGTGATTCTAACTGTAAGGGGGGATGGGCTCACTACAACATGACAGCGATCACTGCTCCCGATGACAGGGAGCAGATCTATGTCATGTTGCTAGGCAGACCAGGGAAATGCCTTGTTTACATGGGCATCTCCCCGTTCTGTCGCTGCGTGTCACGATCGCGGGACCCGAGGCCACGTGACCCGCGGGCATGCTCATGAAGTACGCGGCGGCCGCGTGCGCACCCACAATGCCGCGTCTTAAAGGGGTCGTACCATTTGAGCAGCCGTGCCATTGTGCTGACATACATCATTATGCGCTATTCGGCAAGCGGTTAAAGTAAGTTAGAAAAAAAAAAATAACACTTACTGGCCAGATCACCAGGTGAAAATAAAGATATAAAAATTGCCAAAAAATAAATAAATGATGAAGCCACAACGTGGTTAATCTGCAATATATTACATTTTGGCTTTTATGTTTA
The DNA here is from genome assembly GCF_037356315.1 of Lithobates pipiens. Lineage (NCBI taxonomy): Eukaryota > Metazoa > Chordata > Amphibia > Anura > Ranidae > Lithobates > Lithobates pipiens. The sequence continues at coordinate 17,082,630 of NW_027507903.1, forward strand.
GGTATGCTTTAAAGTTAGTGTTACTAAACCCAGGACTCTGCATTCACTATTTCTGGTCTCCCACAGTACACAGAGCATGGAAATGCAATCATTTTAGTAAATATAAACTGCTGAATACCTTTTCTCATCAGCAGTATATAGCAGTCTTGTGGCTTCTATCAGTGCCTTGTTAAACTTTGTAGGAGTTTTCATACTGCACTGAGCTGTCCTATCAGGATGCAGGACCCCTGACCCTCTGTCTGGACAGTGCGGATTGGCCCTGTGCTGATCGCATGCACCCTCCCAAGAAAAAAAATCTCTAGCAATACACACCAAACTGAGCACGTGCAGAGTGCCCCCAAGGTTCTGTTCTATCAGCAGATGGTTTGGGGACAGTGGAAGAAGGGGAGGATCAGAGAAGACAGGATCAAACAGCCTTTGTACACAATGCAGAGGATTAACCCCTTAGGTTCCACACTGAGTATAACGAGCATGCTTTACTGCATATACACACAGATTTTACTGTTGTGGGTTTAGTAACACTTTTAATGCCTTTAGGGAGAGCACATTGCACAGGAGAGAAGGCAGTTCTGTGGGTCGTATAAAACAATGCAAAACATGAATTGGTTATTGACTTTGCTATGGAGGTTTTACTGGTTCCTAGTGAAATAATAAGCTGATTTTTCCATAGATGCTAGATGGCCATTCTTCTGATAGAATAGCATATGAAGACTTCCACAAGCACTAATGACAGCCCCAAAGCCAGGCTTGTAAATAGCTGACTGCCAAAAGCCCCACTGTCCTTCTCCGAACACTGATATCCCTGGAGGGTCATCTGCAGTCACAGGTACCCCTAGACTTCCCAGCCATGGCTCAATCCTGGCAACACTAAGGGGTCTGTTTTTATTTTTTTTTTTAATGTTGGATGAGAAGACAAACATTTACCCAGCTCTGATGAATTCTGATCATATTTCCTAAGATCGGCAGCTCCATCTAGTGGCCATAATGCGGTATTTTTTTTTTCTTAGTGGGATATTTTGCTGAAGTACTTGATACCGCCACTAGATGGAGCCGAGGATCACAGGAAATTACTGTATGAAGCTAAAAACAGTCAGAATTTAGCTGATGTCATTGGGTACTATAATTCACAAAGTGTCTGCCTTCTGTATGTATGTGATGAAATACACAAACAGAATTGGTGAGGTGCTCGGTTTTATTCCGGAATCCACAGTGTATATATAGAGACATTATCTCATGTGGACGGTTGAGTTGTTTGTTTTTTATTCTTTTTTTTTTATGTTCTCTTTCTTTTGTGATATTTGGAAATACCACCATAATGTATTTGCATCAGATGTAAGGAAGATCTAAGAGTCATAGTGGTACCACTATTATATCACACACATTGTACTAGATATTTTATAGTTCTAGATTTTGTTTATAAGCGTAGATATAAAATGCCAATCTAATGGTCATCACCTCCAGCTCTTACAATGCACTTCTCAGATGCAGTCAGTCTGGGTTGTAGTCCATTAAAGTAGATCATTTGATAACTTGGTTTACAAAAAGAGATACTTCTAGTGGAGTTTTAGAAAATAAGATGGCAAGAGCAAAGGTGTGTAATAATGCATAGCAACCCATCAGGAAGATATTGTGTGATTTTTTTATTTTTTATTTTTTTAGTTCAGGGGTAAATCTTTCAGCACGAGGGCCACTTTGTATGTTTCACAAATATTCACTGGACGAAAAACTCAGTTTTATTGATGAATTAGTTCCCCTATACATCAGGGTCCCCATCAGAGCCGTCCCCACCCCCATCAATGTGCCCTTCATAGTCCCATCTAACATCAGGGGCCCACTTTACATCAGGGTCCCCATCAGAGGCCCAATTTACATCAGGGTCCCCATCAGAGGCCCACTTTACATCAGGGTCCCCATCAGAGGCCCACTTTACATCAGGGTCCCTATCATAGTGCCCCCTTACATCAGGGTCCCCATCAGAGTCCCCCTAACAGCAGTGTCCCCTTTTTCATGAGGGTACCCGTCGGAGCACTCCTTCACATAAGGATTTCCATCATAGTCCCCCCCCCCCCCACTAAGGGCTCCCGTCAGGGTCCCCCTTACATCAGATTCCCCCCTAACATTAGTGTTCCCACCAGAGTCCCCCACTACATCAGGGTCTCGATCAGAGTCCCCCTTCCACCAGTGTGTACCCTTACATCAGGGTCCCCTTTGGAGTTCCCATTCACATCAGGATTTCCATCAGATTCCCCCCCTCACATCAGGGTCCCCATCAGAGTCATTCCCCTTACATCAGACTCCCCATCAGTTCCCCTAACATCAGTGCCCCATTTTACATCTGGGTTCCTATCAGAGTTCCCCACACATGCGCACACACATCAGTGTCCCCATCTTAGTCCCCCTTCACATCAGAGGTCCCCCTTGCAACTGGATTCCCATCAAGGTCCCCCCCCCCCCACCTACATCATGGTCCCCATAAGAGTCCCCTCATATCAGAACCTCTCTTACATCGGGCTCTGCATCATAGCCCCCCCTTCCATCAGGGTCCCTTTTTACATCAGAGTTCCCCTTTACATTAATATTTCCATCAGAGTCACACACACACACACACACACACACACACACACACACACACACACACACACACACACACACACATCAGTGTACCCATCATAGTTAGTTCCCCTTCACATCAGAGTCCCCTCATATCAGAGGCTCTGCATCATAGCCCCCCCCCCCCTTCCATCAGGGTCCCTTTTTACATCAGAGTTCCCGTTTACATCAAGATCCCCACACACACACACACACACCAGTGTCCCCATCATAGTCCCTCTTCACATCAGAGGTCTCCCTTGCATCTGGGTCCCCATCAGAGTCCCCTTATATCAGAGCTTCCCTTACATCGCACTCCCCATCATTTCCCCTAACAGTGTCCCCTTTTACATCTGGGTTCCCATCAGAGTTCCCCGTTTACAGCAATGTTTCCATCAGAGTCCCCCCACACACACACATCAGTATTCACATCAGAGGTCCCCCTTGCAACTGGGTTCCCATCAAGCCCCCCCCCCCCCGCATCAGGGTCCCCTTATATTAGAGCCTCCCTTACATCAGGCTCCGTCCGCATCATAGTCCCCCCTTCCATCAAGGTCCCTTTTTTCCATGAGAGTTCCCCTTTACATCAAGATTTCCATCAGAATTCCCCCCACACACATCAGTGCCCCCATCCTAGCTCCCCTATATATGAGTGTTCCCCCCCTTGCAACAGCATTCCTGTCAGAGTCCCTCTAACATCAGGTCCCCCCCCCCACCCCCATACATCAGAGTTCCCCTTATATCAGAACCTCTCAATGGATGTTGGGTAACAGTGGAGACCAAAGGCCTCCTGTGCTCACCTGAATCCTCAATCTGTGGATGCGCCCCTGACCCCAGCTGCAGGATGAATGTGTGAATGTGGCCCTGGTGGGGGGGGGGGGGGGGGCTGTAGTTCGGGGACCCCTTATCTAGTTCATTAATGTGTATTGGATTAGCAGCTGTGGGCCGGTGCACGTTATTGGTCTAAGGGGCATTGATGGAATCCAAAAACGGTGAAATTAATTCATTGTTCTGATTTCTATTTAGTTATCATAAATTATGAGAATTTCTTCCATTGGTTAAGCTTAATGTTGTTCCATGTTTAGACTAAGGTAAAACATAAAAATAACTACGGATAGATGTGGCCAATGAATAAAAACGATCGCTACAATTTATGAAATCCTAACCTGTGATCGAAAAAACGTGATCCGTTATTTTCAATAGGATTGAAGCTGATTTTTTGTAATATATATTTTTAGTCTATTTTCCACTTTCTTTTCTAACCATTCATTACCAGTGGCTCCTCTTTTTCTTCTTTTAGTCCACATAATGAAAGAATCGCTACTTTACTTCTATCTGAATGTCCGTAGTCTATTGGGGTTTTATTAGATTGTTATTCTCTGCCATCTAGTGGTCAGATAGTGTTATTTCAGAAGTACAGATTACTATGAGTATTACTGCTGGTTAAACAGAGAACATTTCAGATATAATCAACTAGTTCCATAGCACTATAACTATCCTAACCCCAGGATGTATTAGATGCATGACAAAGAGGGGAGGGCAATAGAATAAACAGCTTGACAAGCATGCATTCAGCTTATTCATGTACCGACTACCGAGGATGCTTTAATGCACAGGGATTGTTTGGCAACCATCACTAAAGGTGAACAAATCCTTTAAAGCAGTGGTCTCCAAACTGTGTGGCCCACGGGCCAAATGCGGCCATTTGCCAGCCTTTACCCGGCCCTTGGGGCAGTATTCCTCCCACTGACACCAGTGATGGGACACTATTTCTCCCACTGAAACCAGTAATGGGCCATTGTACCACTGACACCAGTTATGGGCCACTAGTCCTCCCACTGACACCAGTAATGGGCCACTAGTCCTCCCACTGACACCAGCTATGGGCCACTAGTCCTCCCACTGACACCAGTTATGGGCCACTAGTCCTCCCACTGGCACCAGTTATGGGCCACTAGTCCTCCCACTGGCACCAGTTGTGGGCCACTAGTCCTCCCACTGGCACCAGTTGTGGGCCACTAGTCCTCCCACTGGCACCAGTTGTGGGCCATTAGTCCTCCCACTGACACCAGTTGTGGGCCACTAGTCCTCCCACTGACACCAGTTGTGGGCCACTAGTCCTCCCACTGACACCAGTTGTGGGCCACTAGTCCTCCCACTGACACCAGTTGTGGGCCACTAGTCCTCCCACTGACACCAGTTGTGGGCCACTAGTCCTCCCACTGACACCAGTTGTGGGCCACTAGTCCTCCCACTGACACCAGTTGTGGGCCACTAGTCCTCCCACTGGCACCAGTGATGAGGCACTAGTCCTCCCACTGACACCAGTAATGAGGCACTAGTCCTCCCACTGACACCAGTGATGAGGCAGTAGTCCTCCCACTGACACCAGTGATGGGGCACTAGTCCTTCCACTGACACCAGTGATGGGGCACTAGTCCTTCCACTGACACCAGTGATGGGGCACTAGTCCTCCCACTGACACCAGTGATGGGGCACTAGTCCTCCCACTGACACCAGTGATGGGGCACTAGTCCTCCCACTGACACCAGTGATGGGGCACTAGTCCTCCCACTGACACTAGTGATGGGGCACTAGTCCTCCCACAGACACTAGTGATGGGGCACTAGTCCTCCCACTGACACTAGTGATGGGGCACTAGTCCTCCCACTGACACTAGTGATGGGGCACTAGTCCTCCCACTGACACTAGTGGGGGGGCACTAGTCCTCCCACTGACACTAGTGGTGGGGCACTAGTCCTCCCACTGACACTAGTGATGGGGCACTAGTCCTCCCACTGACACTAGTGATGAGGCACTAGTCCTCCCACTGACACCAGTGATGGGGCACTAGTCCTCCCACTGACACTAGTGATGGGGCACTAGTCCTCCCACTGACACTAGTGATGGGGCACTAGTCCTCCCACTGACACTAGTGATGGGGCACTAGTCCTCCCACTGACACCAGTGATGGGGCACTAGTCCTCCCACTGACCATAAAGCCTGAGCCATATTTCAACCCCCCCCCCCCCTCCAAGGACTGGCCCTTTGTTTAGAAGGTTTGGAGACCCCTTGCTTTAAAGCATTCAAAGTAAACTATTGCTGCAGATATCCTATGGTGCCTCTTTTACATGCCTGCCTTCTTCCCTGAAGCATATAAAAATTCTATAGCCCAGGCGGGAGGTGTTATAGAGGTAGTAAGTGGCATTGTGGTGTACCTGCTCTCTCCAAAGTAACTTGCCCCTGGATAACCAATTACAGATTTACAAACTGTAACCTTCCCCTTAAAGCACCAGATTCCTGGAGGTGTTCTATATTGAGTTTAAAGTGATTAGAAAGGTTTGTTTTGTTTTGTTTTTTTATATAACAAACACATTATACTTACCTGCTCTGTGCAAGGGTTTTGCACAGAGCGGCCCCGATTCATCCTTTTTCCGGGTGCCCTGTCAGCGCTCCTCCTCTTCATCAGGTGCCCCCACCGAGAACCCCCATTTGGGGGGGGGGGGGGCACCCATGCGGTTGCGCTCACTTGTCCCACTGCTGCATCCAATGACAGACAGCAGGACTTGCCCCCCCCCCCCCCCCCCCACATGCCAATGGCTCCCGCTGCTATCAATCTATCCAATGAGGGCGGAGACGGTGGCTGGAGCCGCTGGGCTTGTGGTCCGTGCTGGAACAATTGGTTTCAGGTAAGAAAGGGGGGGGGCGGCTCTGGGGGGGAAGCTGCCGCACAGAAGGTTTTTCACCTTAATGCATAGAATGCACTAAAGCGGAGTTCCACTCGTTTTTACATTTATTAAATGTCAGCAGCTACAAAAAGCGTACCTGCTGCCTTTTAATAAGCAGACACTTGCCTTTCCAGCGATGTGTCCTCCCGCAGCCTCGCTCCTCTCCCCCGCCTCTCAAAACCACAAACTGTCACAGCCAGGTGCCCACACTTGCAATGCCATGCACACCGCGCATGCACGAGTCGCGCTGCACCTTCTCAGTGGCTGGGCAATCTTCTGGGACCTGTGACTTGTCCCAGAAGATTGCAGGGAGAGGAGGAGTCGCCTAGGTGGTGAGAGTAGGAGCTGGGTACCTGTCAAAACTAGGTACCTACCCCCTCCCCCCAAAAAAATGACATGTGGCATGAAAGGGGTTGAGGAGGAGTGCCTAAAGCGGAAGTTCCACTTTTGGGTGCTTTAAGGTGAAAAGCCTTGAGACTTTACAACTCCTTTAAGGAAAATTGGCCGCTCTCAGGTAACCCAGAAACTAAAAAATTTGCTAAATTGTTTGCAATGTAACTGGCCTAGAGAGGGTTGGAGAAAAAGCTGAAGTTTAGGTACATTTACATTTTTATATTATTTTTTGCTATGCAGCAATAGGGAACTGAGTAGTGTCGAGTCCAGTTAGCTGCTGCATGGTAAAGAATCTTCTCCGCGCTGCCGCCAGGTCTAACGGTCTGATCTAACGGTGCTGTGGGGGGTGAGAGCTGCGCTTGTTTGCCCCCTTCTGTCCTCCTCCTCCATTCATAGAACTTGTACTGTTGTTTCTGAGAATACAAGGCATTCCGTGAATGGAGTGTAGGCAAATGAATGACTGGATCCACCTCTTTCAGTCACTTAACACTTTGCATTCTGGGAAAGAATAGAGTTGTATGAATGGAGTATGTGGGTGAACGGTGCAGCTCTTTCACACGCACAGTGGCTGATGTTAACCCCAGGAGCACGAAAAGAGCAGCACGTTGGGGTAAAGATCGTATGCTATGCAGCAGCCAGCTGGACACACACTTCACTGCAGGTAAGTTGTATATCTCTGGTGCTGCATAGCAATCAAAAAAAAAAAAAAATCACTATACTTCAGCTTTACCCTGCGTTAACACCTATGCGTTTTTAGTGCTTTTTTCAGTTTGCAGAAACGCATTACAGTCCATTTAACATGGTTTCCTATGATTCTAGTTCACATCTATGCATTTGCGACCGGTGCGTTTTTGGAAATGGTCGGGGACTTTTTCCCATGATTTGCGGCTAATAGACGTCAATGGAGCTACACCAAAAACGCAAGTGGTGCATTTCGTGTGGTTATGACGAAGGCCTTTTAGGCTGAAACGCATCAAGTGACTTAACCTGCGTTTGTGTCCACTGTGGCTTTTCAATAAAATGAAGACCTATTAAGAGCAACAACTGGAATGTGGGCAATTATTTCCGCATTTTTTATGTGTTTTGCATTTTGTGGTTCTTATTTTACCACTGTATATAGCTGGTTGCTAAGCAGGGGGCCGAGAAGGTGGCTGCCGTGTCCTTAGCAACCGATGACTCACCAGCTGTCAGCGGGGTTCCCTGCTAAAAGCTGAATGTTAAAAAAAACAACAATAATTCACCAAAAAAGCCCCCTGCCTGCAAACCCCCAACAACCACCGGCTAGGGTTGTCGGGAAGAGGTCCTTGTCCTCATTAACATGGGGGCAAGGTGCTTTGGGGTGGGGGGGGGGGGCGCACGCTTGTCCCCTCCCTTTCCTGAGATATTGTGTCTTTTTTCAAAATTGTCGCTCTTTTTCTGTTTATAAATAAAAACCGCAGAGTTGATCAAATACCACCAAAAGTGGGGGGAAAAAGGACGTAAATTTTGTTTGGGTACAACATCGCACGACCGCGCAATTGCCAGTTACCGAATCGCAAAAAATTGCCCGGTCATTGAGCAGCCAAATCTTCCGGGCTGAAGTGGTTAAAAATGCACTGAAAAGCATGCCTGAAAAATGCATCAAGCGCAGCCGCATAGTTGTGAACCTAGACTTGAGGCTGCAATCACACCTGAGCCTTTCAAAGTTGCACGTTTTTAGGTCACCAATGCTAAAGGCAAAAAAAAACGCCTGTAATCTGCCCCAAAGAAGCTTGTGTTCTTTTTTTTGAGCTTAGGGCATTTTTTAGGCGTTGGTGACAAAATGCTTAGATGTGAACAGGTGCCATTGAAATGAATGGGATTTTGCTTGTTGGGCGTTTTTACAAGCGTTTTATGAGCTGAAAACGCTCAGGTGTGAATGGAGCCTCGACTGCATCAAAACCCAAAAACAAACATGTAATATATTGCAGCTTACCAATCCTTAAGCCTAAGTTCACACGTGCAGTGTGGGAAACGCAGCGATCCCTTCACTTTTCCCGCAATGCAATTGCACTGTGTGTGCGATCCGCTGCTGATGTCAATACAAAGTTAACACCACCCCCAAAAGGATCACAAACGCAGTCAGTGCGATTTGTGCTTCCAAAGACGGTGCTTGCACTAAATGTGGAGGCTGGATTTATTTTTTGTTGTTTTTTTTTTTTTCTTTTTCTATTTTTTTTTCCTTTTTATCACCTGGGGATTCGGCCAGCAACACACTTCCTGTCTTAGGCTAGGTTCACACCTATGCGGGTTGCGGTGGATGCATTTTCCTGGTGCATTTTTTTGACCGTGCGTTTTTGATAAGTTTCTAATGCTCTTTTGGAAGGTGTTGTCCGACAGGAGAAACCAGCAGAAACGCTAGCATTTTTGGTGGGTTTTTGCTGCATTTTCATTGAAGTCTATGGAACCAGAAACGCAAAGCTGCTGTGGGCAAAAAAAATTTGCTTTCCAAAAAAAAAACTCACTGGTTGTGAGCGTGACCCATCGGAAATCATGTTATATGGACTGTAATTATAATACTAGCTGTATGATTGGAGGTATCGTGAAACTGCACCACATTCGTATAAAATTGCTAGTTTTAACAGAGATGGGATGCGATTCTACAGGTGCCAATCAAGTCCACCAAAAAAAAGGTAAGTATAAAAACATAATTTTTATTTATACACGGATTAAAAACCGTAAACAGCCAATTGATAAACTGGACAATACGTTTTTACATTATGTTGAGTCCCAAGCACAATTTTGGCTTCTACGTGTTTCACCACATTGGCTTCTTCAGGAACTAGTAAAAAGTGCTACAGTACAAATATATGAAAAAATATAATTAGAAGAAATCCATACACAAAATACATACAAAATCATAATATATAAACATATCGGATTCACATCACATACCAGGGCTCCCAAAAGTTGCACCCAGATGGAACCTGGACCTGAGACGAAGGGGTTGAACATTCCCACACCGGCACAGGGGGCACCCCAAAGTCCAAGGATGGGCCCTCACTGTGCCTATACCCATACAGGGGGTCAATCGCAGAGCGGGTACAATGACACGGGGCATTATGGGGTGCCCCCCTGTTCTCTGTTGTGGTCTGGGATTGTTCAATCCCTTTGCCCCAGGTCCAGGCTCCATCTGGGTACAACTTCTGGGATCTCTGGTATGTAATGTGAATCCGATATGTTATATAGACTCATTTTTTATGTATTTTGTGTATGTATGTTTTCTAATTATGATTATATTCCAGAGAAGCCATAGTCGGGGCCTTATTTCTGGCCCGAAAATGAATAATGGTGCACTGGAAGTCAGAAGACCCTCCCACAGTTAAGGAATGGATTACTACTGTTGGTAACACATTGAGGATGGAAAAAGTGATATATCGGCACAGGGGATGCTCGCATAAGTATGAAAAATGATGGGCCCCATGGCTGGAGGTTCCTGGGCTAGCCCCAGTAGATCTAATCATGGATAGGTTGCTCAGACTTAAAGCGGTAGTATACCCGCTGACGCTTTTTTTTTTTTTTTTTTTTAATACCCCTACAAGGCAAAAGGCATAATGAGCTAGTATGCACCGCATATAAATACCTTAGAACGCCGGCATCTCACCCTATCCACACTGAGGGAGCTGACATGTTCCCTCTGCGTGTCTTCCGGGTATCGCGGCTCTGGCGCTGCGAGTGGCCGGAGCCGCAATGTCGTCACTCCCACGCATGCGCGCGGGAGACCTCTTTCTGGCAAGGTCCGGCATCTGGCTTTCAGCCGAAGAGAATCTCCTGTGCTCGTGCGCCGCTGCAGTCAACGGCTCATTGCAAGGGGAATATCTCCTAAACCATACAGGTATAGGAGATATTTGTTTTTACCTACAGGTAATTTTTATTATAGGGCTTACCTGTAGGTAAAAGTTACAAATTTGACTATACAACTACTTTATTGCAGGATGAGGATGTCTTAGGCCAAGGGAATATTGAGATGATGAGCATTCTAGTTCATAATGGTGCATGCGTGCACCTTTTATTGTTTTCAACATTGACTATTTTTTAGATGAATGTTGGTAACATTGGAGATCTGTGTGTAAAAATGCGCAATGTATTGTTTGGCATTGTTTCTGTATGCGTTGTTCTCAATAAACCTTTTTTGTTGGATAAAAATTTTAAAAAATGATTATTATTTTTCATATAGCTGTACTGTAGCACTTTAATACTTCCTGAAGATGCCAATGTGGCGAAACATGTAGAAGACAAACGTGCCCTTGGGACTCAGTATAATGTAAAAACGTATTGTCCGGTTTATCAATTGATTGTTTGATCGTTTTAATCCCTTTATAAATAAAATATATATGTTTTTATACTTGCCTTTTTTTTGGTGGTCTTGATTGGATCCTGTAAAATCCCAACCCACCTCAGTTAAAAATGAAATGGACCGTTTTCTACAAAACGGAACACGTACTCCAAAACACATGTAGGTGTGAACTTCCACCCTGAATGGAGGAGCAACAGAAAAAAAAACATTGGATCGTAGCATTGCCCTTATGAGGGGGAGGGGGGGAGCATTCGATTTGAACTAGCAGATTTAGATGAACTTGACTAACAAAAGCTGAACTCCAACGAACGATTTTTTAAACAGTTATAGTAACAGCTCTTTTTTTTTCCTTTTGAGACATAAATAAAAGCTGATCATTGTAAGCGGTGGTAAATGGTTTGTACCGACCCTCTAACTGCCACTTTTGCTGGACAGCTTGGTCTGTTTAAAGAAAGCTGAAAAAAAAATGAATGGCAGGTTCACCAAGCGAAAATAAGGAAAACGAATGCAGCCACCACGTTTGTAAGCTGCAATATAGAATACATTTGTCCTTTTGGGTTTATATATGCTTTAATGAGACAGACAGGAAATGGTTGATCTCGGGTTGTGATCACAAATGCTTCCCTTTCTAATGACAATGTAACCCTTTTCTATGGACACGTCGCAATGACTTAATCTGATGCAAATGCACACTATAATAAAAAATAAAAAAATGACCAAACAAAACCCCTTTGTTCTTCTCTTTGGTTTTCCTGTAGCATGGGTTACATGAGCTTTTACAATGGTGCTAACTAATCACAAAGATGACTGGTCTGTTGTGTAAAGAATATTCCATTGTCACCATGGTACTGTACATTTTACTATTGTTTGTGGTGCTATTTTTGTATTGAGAAAATGATGTCAAATGTTGCTTTATATATAAATATATATTATATAAAATATAAATACTATTATACAGGTTATAGCCTCTGTGTCGTCTGTTTTTATTATTGTAATGAACCAGATTACATTTTACTGAATAATTATGACCTTGGGGGCTCATTTACACTTAGTTTTTTTTTGGGGGGAGGGGGGGGGTGTAAGGCCTGGAGCTCACGGGCTTCAGCTTGTATAGGATCGGTGTGATCAACGAGCTTTCAGCAAGCTCTGAAGCTTTTACATTACTAGACATGTGAACTGACAAAAAAAAAAAAAATTCAGAAATTTCGGAATTTGTTAAACGAATTCGGGAACTAAGCGAATTGCACATGTCTATAAATTTACCATTCAACTCCAGTTTGTAAATGTTGAACACAGATCCTAATGGGAGTGCTGCTGATTGACACTTTAACCACTCGCCGCGCCCGCCAAATGACGGAGGAACGGTGCGGCTCTTGTTCTGGGAGGACGTCATATGACAGCGCCCCAGAGCGGTCGCACAGCGCGGTGTTCCTAGGAGATGATCAGTGCCCTGATTACAGTGACGCACCATCAGTGTCGCTAATCGGTGCCCATTAGTGATGCCAGTCAGTGCTGCCTTTCAGTGCCTGCCCATCAGTGCCCAACAATGACACTTATCAGTGCTGCATATCAGTGCCAATCGGTGCGGCATATTGGTGCCTCCTTATAAGTGCAGCCTCATTAGTAATGCCAGTGAGTGTTGCCTTTCAGTGCCTGCTCATCAGTACTGCCTATCAGTGCGAACCAATGCCACCTATCAGTGCTGCATATCGGTGCGGCATATTGGTGCCTCCTCATACTGTAAGTGCAGCCTCATCAGTGCCCATTAGTAATGGCAGTCAGTGCTGCCTTTCATTGCCCGCTCATCAGTACTGACTATCAGTGGCCACCAATGCCACCTATCAGTGCTGCATATCGGTGCCCATTGGTGTGGCATATTGGTGCCTCATAAGTGCAGCCTTATCAGTGCCCATTAGTAATGCTAGTCAGTGCTGCCTTTCAGTGCCTGCTCATCAGTACTGCCTATCAGTGACCCCCAATGACACTTATCAGTGCCCATCGGTGCGGCATATTGGTGCCTCCTTATAAGTGCAGCCTCATTAGTAATGCCAGTGAGTGCTGCCTTTCAGTGCCTGCTCATCAGTACTGCCTATCAGTGCCCACCAATGCCACCTATCAGTGCTGCATATCGGTGCGGCATATTGGTGCCGCCTCATACTGTAAGTGCAGCCTCATCAGTGCCCATTAGTAATGCCAGTCAGTGCTGCCTTTCAGTGCCCACCAATGCCACCTATCAGTGCTGCATATCGGTGCCCATTGGTGTGGCATATTGGTGCCTCCTTATAAGTGCAGCCCCATCAGCGCACATTAGTGAAGGAGAAAAATTACTTATTTACTGACAAACTATGAAAAACTTTTTTCTTAAAAATTTTCAGTCTTCTGTGATTAAATACCACCAAAAGAAAGCTCTGTGTGAAAAAATTTGTACAAATTTCATTTGGGTACAGTGTTGCATGACTGCGCAATTGTCATTCAAAATTGGCCTGGGCAGGAAGGGGGTGAAAGTGCCAGGTATTGAGGTGGTTGAAACAAGCTGCTAGCAGGCTTCAGCACTTTTGAAGCTGGTTGAAAGCCTGCTGAAGTCTGCTAGCAGCTTGTTTAAAGTGTTACTAAACCAAGGACTCTGCATTCACTATATCTGGTCTCCCACAGCACACACAACACGGAAATTTAATTATTTTAGTAAATATAAACTGCTAAATACCTTTTCTCATCAGCAGTATATAGCAGTCTAGGGAGGTCCATCAGTGTCTGGTTAAAGCTTGTAGGAGGAGTTTTCATAATGCACTGGTTATCCTGTCAGGATGCAGGACCCCTGACCCTCGGTTTGGACAGTGCTGATTGGCCCTGTGCTGATCACACACTCTCCCAAGGAAAAACAAAAACTTTCTAAAAATACACAGCAAACTGTAACTCTGTCTTATCCGGACATGTTATGGGGATCTGTGCATACCAGGGTGGATTTGATATAAATCAAGTCGATTGAAATCATAATTTTTAAAGAAGAACTGTCATCTCTGTCTATCAGTGGCTCCTCCTCTGACCCGCTGTTGACTCTCCGCCAGTCCCATTCACTTTAATGGGATGGCTGGTGATATGTCAGGGACACAACAAGGTGAGGGACGTGACCGCAACAGGTGAGCGGATGCCGCTAACAGGATCTGAAATGACAGGTGCTCCTTAAATGTAAGGACTTGTTCTTGCTGGTAGTTAGAATCTTTAATATTTAGAATAATAAGCTGTCAGGTTAGTAAAACAGCAATATCAGAACCGATTCAATCATACAGTTTGTAGTGTACATAGAATGCAAAACAATCGGATAAAGGAATATTCCTGAACTTTGATTTATATCACAGTTACTGTGAAATTATGTGAATGCAGTGCATGTTCTCTCAGCTTGCAGAGCTTGGATTCATTGAATGAGTTTACCAAAAATGTAAATATTACAGAATATACAGCCTCATGCTACGTAGCTAAGCTGGATTTCATGCTGAATAAACAATATTATTAATGTATCTTAAATAGAAAACTATCTTTTAGCCCTTGTACACACGGTCGGAGATTCCGACGGAATGTGTCCAATCGGACCGTTTTGTCGGATGTTCTGACTGTGTGTGGTCTCCATCGGACTGTTTCCGTCGGAGTATCCGACGGACCAAGTTTTCCAACTTGTTTGTAAAATTTTCTGACAAAATGCTTCAATCGGACATACTCCGATCATGTGTAGAGAATTCCGATCGGACAAAGTGCCACGCATGCTCAGATCAAATTCCTACATCAAAGCTATTGGCTACTAGCCTGAACGTAGTCCCATCGTAACGAAATAACGGCATCACGTTCTGAACGATCGGATTTTCCGACAACTTTGTCTGACCGTGTATATGCAACAGTTTCGGACAAATTCCGACGGATTTGGTTGTCGGAATGTCCGACCGTGTGTACAAGGGCTTAGAGCTTTACTTCAAAAGCATTTTATAAAAAATAATAAAAAAAAAAAAATCAGATTTAAATCAAAATAACCCGTTTTTTTTTTTTTTTGGACATTTTATGTAAATCATTGATTTTTTATTTATTTTTTTTATCCACCATACAGGATCAAACAGCCTTTTTTACACAATGCACGGCATTAACTTCTTAAGTTCCACAGTGAGTATAACGAGCATTCTTTACTGACTATACACACCAATTTTACTGTTGTGGGTTTAGTAAAACTGTAAAAATGGCAATCGCCACTCCTATTCTGTTTATAATATTTCCAAACCTGAGCTGAAGGCTGCTTTAAGGGCTCTTTCTCACGGCCGATCCGTTCAGGTCCGCCTGTCGGTTTTTCAGGCGGACCCGAACGGATGCTCCATAGACCTCTATGGAGCGTCGGATGTCAGCGGTGACATGTCCGCTGACATCTGACCCGCTCCGATCCAAAAAAGTGTGACGGAGGAAAAACCTACTTTTCCATCCGTCTGCGGATCGGATCAGGTGATGATGACTCTGCGGTGCGTCCTCATCCGATCTCCCATAGGGAAGAGCGGCGCTCTGACAGGTCCGTCCCTACGCAGTGTGCAGAGACAGACCTGTCATCTTCCTGCTCAGCGGGGATCGACGGAGCGAACCCCCACTGAGCAAGCAGATATCCACGGGGTGGATCAGCACTGATCTGCCCCGTGTGAAAGAGCCCTAAAGCAGTAGTAAATTTTCACACTAGACATTATGAGAGACTTACCCTAAAATGAATCCCCCCCAGTGGTGTGCTGCACCATCTTCACCGTCTTCCTTCCGTGTTCGCAGACTGCGGACACTTGATTGGCCGAGCCGCGATGACATCACTCCTGCACGTGCGCGTGGGAGTCTCTACTGTGGGGCACAGCTCTGAAGGAATGGCACGGGTCTGCCGTTCTGTCAGAGCGCATGTACCAGTGACGTCACCGGATGCTGTTTGCGATAATATCTCCTAGACGGTGCACATTTAGGAGATATTCATTTTACCTACAGGTAAGCTTTATTAAAGGAAATACCGGGAGGTAAAAATCAAATATGAGTGTTTACTACCAATTTAAAGGCTTAGAGAAACCGTGTGAAACTGGCTTTAAAAACACGTGGCTGAGCCACGTTTTTAATGTGGTGGAACTCAACAGGTCCTTGTTTCTTTTGCTTTTGGAAGAAATTGAACGCTAAAAAATTATAAAAAGGGAACATTTAACAGAAAGTGTTGTACAATTGCATCATGCTGCCGTTTTAGGTGTATATAGCACCTAGCAGAAGCCAGGATGTTTAGCAGGAGGAGGTCAGTGAACTTCCATTCACCAATCTCCTCTGCACATAATGTGGACCCGGAGGTGCTCGGTGCTGAACACTTCCAGGTTCAGAGCTGTACTGTGCTAGTGCCCTAAGCAACTTTTTGTCTCCAGTCTACATCTGATGGGCATAGACAAGGCATCGGGGGACTCAAACCTATAATGTTTCTAAAAAGAGTACCTGTCAGAAAAAGACTCATACTACCCACTGTCACACCCTCTGCGCCCCTTTCCTTGACATACTTACCCTATCCCTTTAGCACTCTCTTACTGCTCATACACGTATTGCCATACCCTCCACTCTCCTCTCCTGCACATATTGTCTATTGTCATACCCTCCACACTCCTCTCCTGCACATGTTGTCTATTTTCATACTTTCCATGCGCCTCTCCTGCACGTAATGTCTATTGTCATACCCTCCACACTCCTCTCCTGCACCTGTTTTCCACTCTCATACCCTCAACGCTCCTCTCCTGCACATACTGCCTCCATCAAACTCTCCACACCTCTCTCCTGCACATATTGTCCATTTTCATACCCTCCACGCTCCTCTCCTGCACATAATGTCTATTGTCATACCCTCCACGCTCCTTTCCTGCACATATTTTCCACTGTCATACCCTCCACGCTCCTCTCCTGCACATATTTTCCACTGTCATACCCTCCACGTTCCTCTCCTGCACATACTGTCCATTTTCATACCCTCCACGCTCCTCTCCTGCACATATTGTCTATTTTCATACCCTCCAACCTCCTCTCCTGCATATATCGTCCATCGTCATACCCTCCACACTCCTCTCCTGCACACCATCATTTCTTTCTGCACTCCTTTTCTTTATATGCCTCTCCTGCACATACTGGCCATCATCACATCTTCCCTACTTCCGCTCACCGATCCCCTGCTGATCGGAGCAAAGCAGGTGGATGACAGGTCTGTGTCTGTTCAGTTTATGCAGAGCAGACACGGGCAGAGCCCGCTCTGCTCAATGGGCAGCTGGGTGTAAATGGACTTGGGTATCTTTTTACACCTGATTGCCCTCCAGTCGAATTCACCTGGATGGAGGAGGATGGATCCTCTTCTGGGTTTTTTTATTTATTTTTTCCTTTTTTAATGGACTGAATCTATACATGGGGGGGAATGGACCGTCTGATGAGTTTCACTTGAAAAACTGATATGACCCTTTGTGTGAAAGCGACCTAATCCATCAGACTGCATGTGAAGACCATGACTCTAAAAGGAAGCATTACGTGCTCTTTTATTTAACCAAGAACAACATTTTGAAACCAGAATTAAATCAGAAATGAAGTGACAGTACATTTTAATTGCATTACATTAAACAAAAACAAACCTCATCTTTGTCTAAAAACTTGGGCATCTGTTGGAATTTCTGAGGCTGAATTCACACACCACGCATGTTGCAATTAGCGCGTTTATGAGCAGTAAATGGAGTTTTAACTTGTTGCAGTGTATTTTTATTTTTTTAACGGCAGGAATCAAAAAACTTTATTTTTTTGTTATTGCTTTATTGTGCATTGCAGGATTTTGTGGTGTAAATAAGCTCTTAAACCCAAAAAATATATTGCAACTTAAGAGTCCTTGGTGTGGTGGATGCATTTGTTTTCTTTCATTTTTATTTATTTTTTTGTTATGCTTAAAGTGGTTGTAAACCCTTACAACCAACTTTGACCTACAGGTAAGCCTAGATTAAGGCTTACCTGTAGGTCCAAGAAATATCTCCTAAACCTATACGGTTTAGGAGATATTTACCCGAAGACAGCCACCGCTGTCTACGGCGCACAGGCGCACTGGGCAGGCCGCTGCGATATGTCGCGAGTGTCGGCTCCCGTGCGAATGCGCCGGAGTGACGTCATCGCGGCTCTGGCGAATCACAGCGCCGGAGCAGCGAGACCCGGAAGTCGCTCCGGGATACATGGCAGTGGCGAAGAGGAAGATGGTGGACTGCTTCGGCGGCTTCGTTCTCAGCTAAGTTATTCATAATGAGCTAGTATGCTATGCATACTAGCTCATTATGCCTTTGCCTTACAGGGTGTATTTTTTTTTTGTTTTTTAAATTTTGCCTTTACTTCCTCTTTAAATTTGCTTTATCTTCACCTGGTAATCCTGAAAAGAAAACACTTCCTGTCCCTGGGTGACTACATCACTTCTCCACTGTATCTATGGAGGAAGCCATGTTTGCTATCCTAAGCTGCTCTCCTGATATGGACTACAAACCATCCCCACTACATGGGGGGGAGGGACAGTGCAATTGGTAGGTTACAGAAGATAGCCAGGAAGGAAGATATTCTTTGGTGCAGCTCAAAGGAAGTGAAAAGAACACAGCGCTTTTGGCAGGTCCAATAAGTATTTCCTAAAAATGTTCTTAGCTTAAAAAATAGGCACCCGGCACATTTAAGGACACTAAACTGCAATATATTTCATATTTCTTCCTGGGTCGAGCTATCCTTTAAGCTTGGGGGAAAAAGTCATAGGACAAGAAGGACCATCAAGAGAGAACTTTGCTGAACTTTCAGTTCATCCATCTAATCTACATATGGAGAACATTCTTAATGCCGGCGCTGCAGGATGTTGGTAAGGGTAATTGGCTGGCGCACCTTTGAGGATTGGGAAGAGGCTGATGTCTGAGAAAGCAGCTGAGATAATCCTGGGCTTGAGAAGTTCCAGGAACCTCTACGGTCCATCTGTGATGCCGACTGTGACAGCTGGTGATAGATGTTTGGCTGCAAGGAGCCACCAGTAGACCTGTATAGAGCACAATAAGGATTCATTTGTTTCTAACACGGAGCATGGCGTTCAAATGGAACGGTTTACATTATAATAAAAAAAATAATAATAATGTGCACCTACTACAATGCTCAAAGCAACGTGAGAGTCTGAGAATATTAATACTAACATACAAAAAAAAAACAATAATACCTGGTTAAAATAATAAGCAGATCTTAACCACGGGTTTTACCCCCTTCAAGATCAGGCTATTTTTTTTGCTATTTGGCACTGTGATAATTTAACTGGCAATTGCTCGGTCATGCAACGCTGTACCCAAATAAAATTGATAAAAAAAAATTCACACAAAATTGTGCTTTCTTTTGGTGGTATTTGATCACCACTGTTTTTTTTGTTTTATTTTATATAACGGAAAAAGACTGAAAAGTGTGGGAAAAAAAACACCGTATTTGCCGGTGTATAAGGCGACCCTGCATATAAGACGACCCCCTAATCTTACAGGACAAAAACGCTTTTAAAACTGTACTTACCGTATAAGACGACCCGGCTTTCGAGGCTTCCGAGGCTTCATATTTCTTCCTTCTTCCTGCATTTGCTGGAGCCAATCACGGCGAGCGATGTATTCTATTAATGAATACAAAGCCTGCTTGGATTGGCAGAGGCTGTAACATCAGCCCGCGCCTCTCTGACTCTCCAAGCCAATCCGAGCAGGCTACAGAGTAGCCTGCTCGGATTGGCAGAGGTCGTTACTCCAATCCGAGCAGGCTTTGTATTCATTTGAATACATCGCTCACCAGGATTGGCTCAGCGGTATATACTGTATCTAGCCGAAGCTACATACAGTATTACCGAACACCAAGCAGCCATCCGAGGGGCTGACCCGGCATGTAAGACGACCCCTGCTTTTTGGCCAATTTTTTTACATGTAAAAGGTCGTCTTATACGCCGGAAAATACGGTATTTTTTACTTTCTGCCATAACACATATCCAAAAAAAATAAAAAAATCTAATTTCTTTTTAAATTTAGGTCAAAATATATTCTGCTACATGTCTTTGGTAAACAAAAAAAGAAAATCCCAGTAAGCGTATATTGATTGGTTTGAGTGAAAGTTATAGTGTCTACAAACTATGGTTTATATACTAGAATGTTTAGCTATTTTTTTAAGCGAATAATGGCGGAGATAGTGTGGTGGTAAATTTGACACTAACTGACACTGGGTGGGTAGTAGACCGACATTGACATCACCAGTGCCACTACTACAGTGCTAATCCTATACACTGGCACTGTACTAATGACATTGACTGGGAAGGGGTTAAAGTGGTTCTAAAGGCTCAAGGTTTTTTACCTTCATGCATGAAGGTAAAAAAAAAAAACTGTGCAGCAGGCCCCTAATACTCACCTGAGCCCCATCTCGATCTAGCGATGTGCATGAGAGCCTTTGCTCTCCAGGGACTCTCCCTCATTGGTTGAGACAGCAGCGGGAGCTATTGTGTCCTGCTGCTGTCAATCACAGCCACTGAGCCGATGAGAGGAGACAGGGGGGGTGGGAGCCGAGCTGCGGCTCTGTGTGTGAATGGGCATGCAGAGCCATGGCTCGGGTGCCCCCATTGCAAGCTGCTTGCTCAGTTCCCCATTGGAAACGTCATCTATAATGAAACGAATCTGGAAGGGCACGCAGTGACGCCACCACGCTACTCGAGAGGAGGACGGGCTCCGTACTTTGCCAGCCGGCTTTTGTTTTTAATGCAAATGATCTCATTTAATATGTAAGTGCAATACCATTTTTTTATTAAACTTATGAGCGGTATCACACTATGGGCAGTTTTTCTTTCTTTTGAGTTTGGTGCTACACCACCCACATACGGTATGATCCTATGAAACATCAGAGTGGGTTTTCCTGTTATGGTGGTCCAGTCCTGTATGATTCAAAGTGTCTTCAGTGTAAGCTAAAGGCCACGGCTGGGTTGTAGCCGAACGCTGCTCATGCTTTGCCATCTGGTAAGCAGATTCATATTCTGGTGGTCGGGCACTTTGTTTCTGTGTGGAGTCACCGAGGTGTTAATGGAGGATTAAAGTGGTTGTAAACCCTTACAAACCACTTTGACATGCAGGTAAGCCTAGATTAAGGCTTACCTGTAGGTCCAAGAAATATCTCCTAAACCTATACGGTTTAGGAGATATTTACTAAAAGACAGTCACAGCTGTCTACGGCGCATGTGCTGTAGACAGCGGCGTGCAGGGGCACGATCGCCGTTAGCAGCATGCCGCTGCTAATGGCGATATGCCGTTAGTGGCGGCTCCCGTGCGCATGCGCAGGAGTGACATCATCGCTGCTCCGGCGCTGTGAGTGGCCAGAGCAGCGATACCCGGAAGAAGATGGACGCTCCAGACTACAGGGGACAGCGGTGACTTCGCTGGCTCCTGTGTCAGGTAAGTGACACATAATGGGCTACTATGCGATGCATAGTAGCCCATTATGCTTTACCTTTACAGGGAGACAAAGAGCAAGTAAACCCATCAGGGTTTATTTCCTCTTTAACTAATGTAAATGTACGATTTATATTTATATTATTTATTTATGGTTTTCATTTTTCTGCTAATAATCAATTGTTGATATTGGCGCAGCTCCATATGTCTTTTACATTATTACAGTAATCAGTGCTAAAAAAAATGCACTGACATTGTACTAATGCCATTGACAGGGAAGGGGTTAATAGGGGCGATCAAGGAGTTAGATGTGTCCCCTCAGTGTGTTTCTAACTGTATGGGGGATGGGCTGCCTGGGATAACGCACAGATCCGTCTTCCTGCATAGCAGAAAGACAGGATGTGTGTCATTGCCTGACAGAACGGAGATCTGCCTTGTTTACTATGGAAGATCCCTGTTCTGTCTCTGTGCTGATTGGCTCCCCTGCTGGCCAATCAGTGCCCACAGATCGCCATGTATGAGCCCGACGTACACCTATGGCTGGTCGACAAGTGGTTTACATCCTTGGGTAATCAAAGTGTTAAGTGTGTACCTAACAAGTGTTAAAGTGGTTGTAAACCCTTTACAACCACTTTTTACTACAGGTAAGCCTATAATAAGGCTTACCTGTAGCTACCCTGGGTATCTCCTAAACCACGGTTTAGGAGATATCCCCTGTATCTGCATGTGCCGACATCATCGGCACATGCGCACTGAAGCAATGGCAGTATGTGCCGTCGCCTCAGTTAGACTGTGCCGTTAATGGCGGCTCCCACGCGGGGGAGTGATCGCGGCTTCGGGCCAATCACAGCGCCGGAGCCCTCAATATCCGAAAGTAACTCTGGGAGCGGTGAACAAGGATCGCTGTGAGGGCTTTGATCTAAGGTAAGTAATACATAATGAGCTAGTATGCTATGCATACTAGCTAGGGGTGCAACGGATCAAAAAACTCACGGATCGGATCGTTCCTCGGATCAGAGTCACGGATCGGATCATTTTTCGGATCAGCAAATAATAATTGAATTTGAAAAAACCTGTGATATCCACCTGTAATATCCACAATCTCCCCCACTGTAATATACCGTATATTCTCGAGTATAGGTCGATCCGAGTATAAGCCGAGGCCCCTAATTTACCACAAAAAAACTGGGAAAACTTATTGACTCGTGTATAAGCCGAGGGTGAGACATCCCTGTGTCCATCCCTGTGTCCTGTCCATCGCTGTGTCCCGTCCATCGCTGTGTCCATCCCTGCCTACCTGTGCCAATCTGCAGCCTCTGTGTGCCATGCCGCACCTCTCCTTCTCGTCTGACAGACGGCGGCCATTCAACTGTTCAAAAGCCGCGCCTCCCTGTCTGTGATAGGCGGAACACTCAATTTCCCAGCAGTCAGTGTTCCGCCTATCACGGACATCCTCTCATCCTCGTCCATAGTATGAGAATGAGCGGATGTCCGTGATAGGCGGAACACTGACTGCTGGGAAATTGAGTGTTCCGCCTATCACAGACAGGGAGGCGCGGCTTTTGAATAGTGGAATGGCCGCCGTCTGTCTACCTGATCTCCGTGACTCGAGTATAAGCCGAGGGGGGCACTTTCAGCCTAAAAAAAGGGGCTGAAAATCTCGGCTTATACTCGAGTATATACGGTACATCTCCCCCACTGTAATATCCACGTCATCTCCCCAATTGGCTGAGCATGGCTGGGTATCACCGAGTATTGCAGGGTATTGCAGAGTATTGCCAGGGCTTAACATTGTGATTGCCCCTGGTGTTAACCCCTTCCCTGCCAGTGTCATTTTTACAGTAACAGTTTTTGCACTGATCACTGTAATAATGTCACTGGTTCCCAAAAAAAGTGTCAAAAGTGTCCTATTTGTCCGCTGCAATGTCCCACTAAAAATCGCTGATCGCCACCATTACTAGTAGAAAAAAAATTGCTAAAAATCCCATAAAAATATCCCATAGTTTGGTTTGCTTGAAAGTTATACAATCAATTTACACTTATTAGGAATTTAATTACCAAAAATATGTAGCAGAATACATATTGGCTTAAATTAATGAAGAAGTTCGATTTTTATTTTTTTACATTTTTTATTAGATATGTAGTATAGCACAAAGTAAAAAAAATATTGTTTTTGTTTTTTTTTCAAAATTGTCGCTCTTTTTTTGTTTATAGCACAAAAAATAAAAACCGCAGAGGTGATCAAATACCACCAAAAGAAAGCTCTATTTGTGGGGAAAATAGTAAGGCAGTGCCGTATCGCAAAAAGTGGCCTGGTCGTTTAGGGGGTAAAAACCTTCCGGGGCTGAAGTCGTTAACCGAGTTTCTTTAATGTGAACTATAATAAGATCTAATTTACTCAAAAGAAAGGGCGTAACACATGTTAAAGCTGGACTCCAGGAATTCAGTCACTTTCTATACTGTTCTGCATTATTAGGAGTTAAGTCCAACGAGGTGCATGCCACCTCGTGGACTTATCGGTTTATCAATATGTAATTTTACTTAGTGCTAGGAACAGAACTGTTGCTATACTTCCGGCACTCTGACCCCAGATCCTGCCGCTGCAGTGTTGTATAGAGCTGCTCCGCCCACCCCCCCCCTCCTTCTGCCCAATCACAGAGCACTTTGTATTAAGTGAACTCATTCACTTCTGTGATTGAACTGACAAATAATTTGCTGCACTGCAATCCAAATGAACCAATATGGTATGTGACAACATAACATATAACAAAAAATCAAATACCTAAAATGTCCCAAATACTGTAGTCCAAAAAAAGATGTGATGAAATGATGATCCTCCAAAAACATTTCTCAGAGACTTGATCCCGCTTACTGGAACAATATGACGAATATTATGAGTCATATCTCACTTGTATTGGTTATTCCTTCACAAAATGTTTCCATTTACCTCCTGCAAGAACGCCACAATGTGCATCAGCTCTCCGACCATTATCACCACGAATGTCCCCGAAAGGAGAAGAAAAATCTCCACATATTAGGAGATCCAACTAAAATGACTTTAATAAAGGCTGTATAAAAAAAATTCCAAGACTGAATAGAGCTCACAATATCGCCTTCCTTCTGTAAAAAATAACCGTCAGGGCTGGGCTCAGCCCTTCCCTCTCTGAGCTGGCCCCTCAGCTGTCGGCTAATTGCCAGCTATTATCTCTCCACAGTGACTCACCTGTTGATGATATCCTGCTCGTCAGTCCTGCCACTTAAGCCGTCCAGCCCAGAGGATCTCTGCCTTCACCTTGGTCAACATCACAGAGACGCTCTCCTGCATTCCTGTTAAAAGACTTGCTTGGCTGACATCCCTTCTGGCTCCAGATCCTGCTTGCTCTTTTACTATGCTCATCTCCGACTCCATGACGTTTGGCTTGTCTTACTATCCGTTCCTGAACTCTGGCTCTGTTTTTACTACGTTTGTTCTATTCACTTTTTATTATTAAACAAGCGTGATTTAACTGTGTACCTCTGTCTTGGTCTGATTTCATGGTTTCTGACAAAAACGTGATTACATCATAGGCTCTACCCTACACGTTTCGTCACAACTGACGTCTTGCTGAAATAACCTATACAAGCGAGATATAACTCTTTATATTATTAGTCATGTCATTCCGGTAAGCGGGATTGAGTCTGTGTGGTGGTCATGGAGCATTCTATGAGAGGTATTTTTGGAGGATCATTTCATCACATCTTTTTTTGGACTATGTGAGACATTTTATTTATTTTATGTATTTGATTTTTTGTTGTATATTATTTTGTCACATACTATAATGTTTCATTTGGATTGCAGCACAGCACATTATTTATTGTCTATTTGTTGCTGTAAAAAATATCCCATGGCGTGCTGGCAGCTCTTATCTCTATTTATTAATGATTGTTTTTCACCACTAGCCTGGTTTAATTTCACATACCGTATATACTCGAGTATAGGCCGACCCGAATATAAGCCGAGGCCCCCAATTTACCCCCAAAAAACTGGAAAACTTATTGACTCGTGTATAAGCCGAGGGTGAGACATGGCTGTCCATCCCTGTGTGTCCGTCCATCCCTGTGTGTGTGTCCGTCCATCCCTGTGTGTGTGTCCGTCCATCCCTGTGTGTGTGTCCGTCCATCCATCCATCCCTGTGTGTGTGTCCATCCATCCATCCCTGTGTGTGTGTCCATCCATCCATCCATCCATCCATCCCTGTGTGTGTGTCCATCCATCCATCCATCCCTGTGTGTGTGTCCATCCATCCATCCATCCCTGTGTGTGTGTGTCCATCCATCCATCCCTGTGTGTGTGTGTCCGTGCAGCCTTGTGTGTGTGTCCAGCCTACCTGTGTCCCGAGCCTGTGTCCCGAGCCTCCGTCCCGAGCCTCCGTCCCGAGCCTCCGTCCCGAGCCTCCGTCCCGAGCCTCCGTCCCGAGCCGCCGTCCCGAGCCGCCGTCCCGAGCCGCCGTCCCGAGCCGCCGTCCCGAGCCGTCGTCCCGAGCCTCCTCCGTCCTTCCAAGATCGCCGCTCTTCTCGGCGGCCATTCTAAAATTCAAAAGCCGCGCCTCCGCCTTCGCCTGTGATAGGCGGAACACTGAATTTCCCAGAAGCCTGTGTTCCGCCTATCACGGACATCGTCTCATCCTCGTCCGTAGTACGAGGATGAGCGGATGTCCGTGATAGGCGGAACACTGACTGCTGGGAAATTCAGTGTTCCGCCTATCACAGGCGAAGGCGGAGGCGGAGGCGCGGCTTTTGAATTTTAGAATGTCCGCTGTCTGTCTGCTCGATACGCTGATCGAGCAGTCAGACAGCGGTGACTCGAGTATAAGCCGAGGGGGCACTTTCAGCCTCAAAAAAGAGGCTGAAAATCTCGGCTTATACTCGAGTATATACGGTACATATTATGTCAATAAACAGCAGAGGGGAGAGATGCTGTGTGTGAAAATGCACCGTCTCTTCTGTCAGAGCCCCGGGAGTATAGTGGTAGCTGTACTCCCGGAGCTCTGTAAAAACTGGTCAATGTAAACTGGACTTAACTCAAGGTATGCCACCACATTTTATAAAGTGGCTGAAGTCCTGCAGTTCAGTTTTAAGATAGCTACATCTATTAAACCATGGGTCTTCAAACTACGGCCCTCCAGTTGTTCAGGAACTACAATTCCCATCATGCCTAGTCATGTCTGTGAATGTCAGAGCTGCACAATGCCTCATGGGATGTGTAGTTTTGCAACAGCTGGAGGGCCGTAGTTTGAGGATCCCTGGCTTAAACCAACATCCACTTATTTACCTTAATTGATAATTGTTTACCTTAATGAGCCTGTAGTATTCATTTTGTGGGGATTGTGACCTGTAAAATGACAGATTGCTTACTACACATAAACAAGTAAACTTTAGAAAATATGCTTTGCTGTGGGGACAAGTGCAAAATCATGCATGTTCACACAATGCACAAAAAAAAAAGGTGCATCCCTTTTGCAAGCACAAATGGTGCCATTGATTCGTAATATATGTATAAACCTTGTGAACTGCCAAAACTAAAAACTCAAAAAAACTACTTTTTTTGAATAAAACCTCAAAAACGCAAAAAATAAAAATAACAAAATACTAGAAAATAGCTGCCAGCACTCACCACTTCCTCAAAATGTGACAATGTGAACATATATACCCAATGTGCAGCGCTAATGTGTAGCGCCGCACAGTGCCTATATATGTTCACATTGATTCTTAACCACTTTAAGACCGGGCCTCTTTTTTAGATGTGGTGTTTACAAGTTAAAAACAGGTTTTTTTTTTTTTTTTTGCTAGAAAATTACTTAGAACCCCCAAACATTCTACATTTTTTTTCTAACACCCTAGAGAATAAAATGGCGGTCGTTGCAATACTTTCTGTCACACCGTATTTGCACAGCGGTCTTACAAGCACACTTTTTTTTTTTTAAATACACTTTTTTGTATTAAAAAATAAGACAGTAAAGTTAGCCTGATTTAAAAAAAAATTATATTGTGAAAGATAATGTTATGCTGAGTAAATTGATACCCAACATGTCATGCTTCAAAATTGCGCCCACTCGTGGAATGGTGACAAACTTTTACCCTTAAAAATCTCCATAGGCGACATTTAAAAAATTCGACAGGTTGCATGTTTTGAGTTACAGAGGAGGTCTAGGGCGAGAATTATTGCTCTCGCTCTACCGATCGCGTTGATACCTCTCATGTGTGATTTTAACACAGTTTTCATATGCGGGCTCTACTCACGTATGCGTTCACTTCTGCATGCAAGCTCGACGGGATGGGGCGCGTTTAAAAAATATATTTTTTCCTTATTTATTTTACCTTTTACTTTTTATTTTTACACTGTTTTAAAAAAAAAAAAACTAAAAAAAAACTGTCACTTTTATTCCTATTACAAGGAATGTAAACATCCCTTGTAATAGAAGAAAAGCAGGGCAGGACCTCTAAATATGAGATCTGGGGGGTCAAAAAGACCTCAGATCTCATATTTACACTAAAATGCAATAAAAAAAATAAATTGTAATTTAAAAAAAAAAAAAATGGCCCTTTAAGAGCTATGGGCAGAAGTGACGTTATGACGTTGCTTTTGCCCTGCAGTGTCTTGGAGATGGGTGGGGGCCATCTTCCTCTCACTTGTCTCCATGTCAGCCCAGAAGACAGGCGCGATCGGCTCCGACGCTACCGGCGGCTCCAGTAAGCGGGAGAGGGCACCGGATCGCGGCAGGAGCGGGGGGTAAAAGTGATCTTCTGCGAATTCGCTGCAGAGACCACTTACATCTTGTAACGGACCGTTGGCCGAAAAAACGGGGATACTGGGGTTATGGCAGCCTGTTCTCCCACCGGGCCACGCCCCCAACATATTACACTCCGCCTCCTGGAGCATAGTCATGGGGAATGTCCTCTGGCATGGAGTGGGCACAAGATGGCAGAGGGTACAGCCTCAGCAGGAGGGTCACTGTTCTAGCAAGGAGAGGAGTGGGGCAGAGACTTGTGTTCTTGGCGCCAATCCCAATCCCCTCCTACAGTTGTGCACTTTTGTGTGATTTTAGCGAGTAGTGAAGCTCACTGAAATGAATGGGCTGCCCTAAACACAACAAGCACATGCACTGCTACACCTGCATAGATGTGAGCGGAGCCTAAGATCTCATAGGGAAGGTAAAACTATGCCTGAAACAATGTATACTGTACATTGCTTATGTAATCAATAGTCTGCACCAGGGGCCGCAATTCACACATTTAATTGTTGATCTACATTAGGGTTTCCACGGCTTCACACCAAACCTGAACACTTTAGCGGCACAGGGCAATTTTTTTTTTCCCCGTAGTGAACATTATAGGATTATAAAATACCTGGGACACCTTTGAGTGCCCCAAGGAGAGTAGTAATGTGGCGCTCATATTGTGTCACAGTGAACAGTGGGTGTAGCCAAATTGCTCTGGCTGACATCACCTCACCCTTCAGTGATGTGGAACCTGCCGGTCAGAATAATGTGTCTGGGTTTCAGGCGGACTGAAACCTGGACACATGATTCAAAACCTAGACTGTCTGGGTGATTCTTGGACAGGTGGCAACCCTAATCTATATTACCCAGGGTGAATCCTGGACAGGTGGCAACCCTAATCTAAATTACCCAGGGTGAATTCTGGACAGGTGGCAACCATAATCTAAATTACCCAGGGTGAATCCTGGACAGGTGGCAGCCATAATCTACATTACCCAGGGTGAATCCTGGACAGGTGGCAACCATAATCTACATTACCCAGGGTGAATCCTGGACAGGTGGCAACCCTAATCTAAATTACCCAGGGTGAATCCTGGACAGGTGGCAGCCCTAATCTAAATTACCCAGGGTGAATCCTGGACAGGTGGCAGCCATAATCTACATTACCCAGGGTGAATTCTGGACAGGTGGCAACCCTAATCTACATTACCCAGGGTGAATCCTGGACAGGTGGCAACCCTAATCTAAATTACCCAGGGTGAATCCTGGACAGGTGGCAGCCATAATCTAAATTACCCAGGGTGAATCCTGGACAGGTGGCAGCCATAATCTACATTACTCAGGGTGAATTCTGGACAGGTGGCAACCCTAATCTACATTACCCAGGGTGAATCCTGGACAGGTGGCAACCCTAATCTACATTACCCAGGGTGAATCCTGGACAGGTGGCAACCCTAATCTACGTTACCCAGGGTGAATCCTGGACAGGTGGCAGCCATAATCTACATTACCCAGGGTGAATCCTGGACAGATGGCAACCCTAATCTACATTACCCAGGGTGAATCCTGGACAGGTGGCAACCCTAATCTACATTACCCAGGGTGAATCCTGGACAGGTGGCAGCCGTAATCTACGTTACCCAGGGTGAATCCTGGACAGTTGGCAACCCTAACCTAAATTGCCCAGGGTGAATCCTGGACAGGTGGCAACCCTAATCTACATTACCCAGGGTGAATCCTGGACAGATGGCAACCCTAATCTACATTACCCAGGGTGAATCCTGGACAGGTGGCAGCCCTAATCTACATTACCCAGGGTGAATCCTGGACAGGTGGCAACCCTAATCTACATTAGCCAGGATCTAAAAAGGTAAAAAAACTTGTTCTGCCCAAAAATGGTGGCCCGCTACCCCTACTGATAATTAAAGTGGCTGTAGCTATCTATATACTGTATATCCGCTCCTCTGAGGTCCTCCTGCTTTGTAGCTCCTTTGTTACCTCCTCTCATGCTCGCCTTCAAGACTTCTCCAGAGCCTTTCCCATCCTCTGGAACTCCCTGCCCCTGTCTGTCCGCTCAGCCCCTACCCTGTCCACCTTTAAGAGTTCCCTGAAAACTCATTTATTCAGGGAAGTCTATCCCACACTCACTTAACTGTCCCCGAGCCACCCCCCATCAAATCATTCTCTGCAGCTATTTCCTTTTGTACCCCCACCCCCTCCCTTTAGAATGTAAGCTCTACGAGCCGGGCCCTCCTGTACCTTTTGTATTGTACTGTAATTGTGTTGTCCCCCCTATACATTGTAAAGCGCTGCGTAAACTGTTGGCGCTATATAAAATCGATAATAATAATAATATCACGTACAGTAATTGAAGTTACCAGGTAAATTAACATAACCAATATAAACAGAACAGAATTGAAGTTCCTTTTATCAGCTTTCAATATAAATCTCTCAAAAAATGTCAAAATGTAATAAAGAAGTGTAAAAATCATTTGATTTGTCTATTCTCCACCATCAAATTACAACATAGAAACTGTATGAACTCACCTTGGCATCTCTCACGGGGTGAGCTTATCAGTGACAGTCTGGTTGGTGCAGCAATAGTAAACTAGGAAAATATAATATTATAAATCAATAGAAGTACACTGTGTACATAAAAGTGGTACTAAACCAAAAATGTACTATATTGCAGTTTACCAATTAAATGTGGGGGGTGCATTCGTTTTCATATTTTAGGCATTTTTCGCCCTCTGTTTTCCCCTGGTGATCTGACCAGTAACACACCTCCTGCATTAGGCTGGATTCACACCTATGCAGTTTTAGTGCTTTTTGCATTTTGCAGATTTGCACTACAGTCCATTTAACATGGTTTCCTATGGAACACGTTTTGTAGTGCAAATCTGCAAAATGCAAAAAGCACTAAAATTGCCATAGGTGTGAATCCAGCCTTAGAGCGCTCCCACTCTGGAGGAAGGAGCACAGGGGGCGAATTTGGACAGCAGAATTGTCAGTCTGGGGTAAGGAGAGTGTTATGCCACGTACACACGATCAGATTGTCCGGCGTACTTAGTCCGCCGAAACGCATTTCAGCGGACAATTCGATCGTGTGTGGGCTTCAGCGGACTTTTCCAGCGTGAAGTCCGGCGGACTAAGAAAGTATTTTTGAACTCCAATCTTCCCGTCAGACTTGGGTTTCAGTGGACAATACGTTCGTCAGTATGCTAGTCCGGCGGACTATGAATGACGCATGCTCTGAAGCAAGTACGAAAAAGGAAGCTATTGGCTACTGGCTATTGAACTTCCTTTTTCTAGTCCCGTCGTACGTGCTGTACGTCATCGCGCTAGCAAACGCCGGACTTTCTGTGTGTGACCAAGTCCGTTCGGTAGAAAGTCTGCCGGACTATCCGCGGGATTGTATGTCGGACTAAGTACGCCAGACAATTTGATCGCGTGTACGCGGCATTAGATGTACTAGAAGATTTAGACGCCCGCTTGCTGACCAGGACTTTTCTGGCCCTTTTTATTTACTAGTTTAAATCTGTATTTTTTTGTTCGAAAAATTACTTATTTTTTAGCAGAGACCCACAACACAATTTTTGGGGGAAAAATACACTTTAGTCAATTTAAAACCACAAAACCCAATATATACCCCAATTTTTTTGTAAAACATGAAAGATGATATTACGCCAAATAAATAGATACCAGTCATGCTTTAAAATTGCGCACACTCGTGGAATGGCGACAAACTACGGTAAAATCTCCATAGGCGATGCTTCCAATTTTTTTACAGGTTACCAGGTTTAGAGTTACAGAGGAGGTCTAGAGCTACAATTATTATTTTTATCCTCCCTCTAATGTTCGCGGCGATACCTCACATGTGTGCTATGAACGCCGTTTACATATGCGTTTGCGACTGATGTATGTGTTCGCTTCTGGGAACAAAGATCAAGGATCCCTCTAGGTACTGCCCCTTAGAGGGCTGGTGCAAGGATTTTTGACACCCTAGGCCAGTGACGGTGAACCTTGGCACCCCAAGATGTTTTGGAACTACATTTCCCATCATTCTCAACTACATTGCAGAGTGCATGATCATCATGGGAAATGTAGTTCCAAAACATCTGGGGTGCCAAGTTTTGCCATCACTGGCCTAGGCTAAACCTCATTCTGACGCCCCCCCCCCCCTTGGCTCCACCCCATTTGCCCTGCCCATGTATACCCCACTTTCATCAAAGATAACCTGGTCTTTTAACGCCTCTGTGACCAGCCGGCCACACCGCCGTTTTTTGGGCGTGTCAGTAAAAAGTGTAAGCTTGAGCAATGCTGGCAAACGGAGGGAGGGGGGTTGTCGCCCCCCCCCCCCCCGCGCTGCTTCTGAAAGCGTTCCAGCAGCTCATGAGCCACTTGGATTGCTTTCATTAGAAAGTCAGCCGCCGGCTGAAAAAAAAAAACATACCGGGTTTATGGCTGATAGCTTCAACCATAACTCCAGTAAACCACTTAAAAGCTGCAACGTATACATAAATATTGCGGTCTTGAAGAGGATACACTAACAAACTGCCAAACTCCAACTTACACTTTATAATCAGCAGTGGTGGCCCATCCATAGGGGGTACAGGGGCGCTGCCCCCCCATTAATGCATCCGGCCCCCTAATCTACATGCTCGGCGCCGGGCGCATGGATTCCAATGGGGGATTTTTTTTTTTTTTAAGCACATGAGCAAAGCCTGGAGCTCTAATAGGTTTCAAAAAAGAGTGGGCTCGGGGCACAGTGCACTGCGCCCCAAGCCCACCCAGTTATGTGACAATAACGAGTGAATATTCTGCCTCCCAGCCAATCGGGAAGC
This sequence comes from Lithobates pipiens, assembly GCF_037356315.1. Classification (NCBI taxonomy): domain Eukaryota; kingdom Metazoa; phylum Chordata; class Amphibia; order Anura; family Ranidae; genus Lithobates; species Lithobates pipiens. The sequence continues at coordinate 17,115,720 of NW_027507903.1, forward strand.
AGGTCCTGATTTCCTGATTGGCCAAAAGAAGAAACTACCCTACTGGCCAAGGGCGGAGATGCACCGCAAGGACACCGCCATAATGCTGAGGAAACACACAACGAGGACACCACCATGATGCCGAGGAGGAGACGCACGGCGAGGAAACCACAGTGAGACAGAGGAGGAGATGTGCGGCGAGTAGGGAAGCACTGCCTGGGGTAAGTGTTGCATATGACTAATTGACTGAATTGGGGGATGTGCGGGTGACCCTACTGGGAGGGGAAGGGTGGCTTTTCACTGTTTGCCACCCCCCCCCCCCCCCCAAAAAAAATAATAATATCACTGGCCGCCACTATTAGTTACAGCAAACTGTCCTGTCCCTTTTGGGATAAAGGTTTTACAAGAATGAAAGTTTATTATTATGAAAACCGCTGCCAGTGGTAAATGGCTCTCCTTAATGGCTTTTTCTGGCCAACAGACTTACTGCCCAGATCACCAGGTGAAAATAAGGGAACGAAAGCCTAGAAAAGAAAACAAATGCAGCCACCACATCTAAGGATTGGTAAGCTGCAAGAAGATAACAAATATTTGCTATTGGGTATAATACCGCTTTAAGGCCTCGTTCACGTCTAGCGATCATGTTTTTCTAGCTTTTTTTTTTTGTATTTGCAGCGACACCGCTCCAAAAATGCGCCAAACTACCTCCTGTACCTTTTTTTTTTTGGAGCAGACTTTTTTCAAACAGCATGATTTTGGGCCTGACAAAACACCCACGTTCTTGGCGCCTTTGCGGAGCCATTAGGATGAATAGCACCCAAGCGTATATTGCGCGTTTTGCTGCGATTTTAGCGCAATTTCCGATGCACTGAAGTGTGAACAGGGCCTACAGCAAATATTAGCCTGACTTACATTTGTTTTCTTCTGAGGTGTGCTTGAAGCAAAATCCACTGATTCAGCACTATGAAAAAATAAATATAGAATATGATAAGTATATATGATACTAGTAGTAAAATTCATCCATTTACCTTTCAGAAATGTAAACGCTCAACATGGAAAGTCACCTGTATCTCACCTTTCAGTGTAGAATCGGAGGAAAATAGAGAAAGAGAGGGGAAAACATACAGGGAATTCAATAAATATGTACCAACACCTTTTTGCTGGCGGTATGGTCCCTTTTAAAACAGCCTGGGTCTAGTTCAAGGAAGCCTTGCAACAGTTTTGCAACGTTTTCTGACACGAGCACCATATTGAAGCAAGTTTTTGTCATTACCATTTTTAGAACCTGTTGCTATGGTTGTGATTTATTCTGAAAGAATTAGGCGTCTTATACACTCTGCACTCTTAAGAATGATCTGCGTTCAGATCGCTCTTCAGGAAGCATTTATAAAAGGAGGCAGCAGAGGGCGCCAACTAAGTGCAATATATAGGAAGAGACTTTAATATATAAATGAAACAGCAGAGGGCGCCAACTAAGTGCAGTATATAGGAAAAGTCTTTCCATGAGTTATCGCGCCTACTCATGGTCTGTGTAAACCCCTTAAGCTGCACACTAGCATGCTGCTGAATTGCACGCAGATGCAGGGTGGTTGTAGGACATCCCTTTTCAATTGGTTTACTTTTTGCTGTCATGCAATATGAAGCATCATGGCAGTGGCATACACACATCCCCTTCACTGCCTTTGCAATATAAGGTGATGATATATTGTTATCCCCCCCCCCCCCCCCCCAATAAAAAATAGGTTATATTTACCTGCTAAAAGTAAATGAATTACTAGTGGGATTATAGCGGTGCCAAAAGGCAAAATCCATCAAGAGTGTAACATTTACAAACTTTGATTGATACATAATAAAAACTTGATAATAATAAAATACACATGTCCATAGTATGGTCAACTTAAATACATTAGGCAAAAGCTGGTACTGTAGCGTCTCCTCCTGACATGTTTCGGCAGTGGTGGCTTCCTCAGGGGACTTTGAAAGACACTAATAGTTAATGGACCAAGCAATCACCAGAAAGCTCCCACCTGGCCGCCAGCTTTAAAAAATGGAGAGAGGGTGCCGCATGACCTTCGAAGGCATATAAAGACCAAGGCAGAAATGCACAGTACATGGGGGGGTCAGGAGGGTGCAATCCTGGGATCAGGAGGGCACAGTACAGGTTTTGGGATGCTGCGCAGGACACAGCCATCCAGAGACATCTTAGTAAAAAGTGTTACTGTCCCAGAAAATCCGGAACAGTATGATGCAAGGTAAGATAATCATGGAACCCCCATGCACCTGGGGCCCCGCATCTGCACCCATTTGTTTACTTCAATCTCTGGCCGGGAAATCTCAGTGCAGGTGTTCTATCAGAAAGCCGCTACCCATCAGAAAGTGCAACTAAAGTCATGGCCATCTTGGTACACCCGCATCTTTTTACATCCACCGAAGTCTTGCATTTCACACTTATTTTTAGAAGTAAACCGAGCTTATATACTTAAAGAGGAGGGCCAGTTAAAAAAAATAATAATAATTTAAAGTCAGCAGCTGCAAACACTGTAGCTGCTGACTTTTAATAAGCACACTTACCTGTCCAGGGTGCCCTTGATGTCGGCCGCCCGAGGCTGACCCGTCCCTCGGGTCCCGGTGCCGCCATTTTGGCTAAGGGAAACAGGCAGTGGAGCCCTGCGGCTTCACTGCCCGTTTCCTACTGCGCATGCGTGAGTCACGCAGCGCTTTGTGAATGGGACGCGCTGTGTTCTGGGACACACAGCTCCCAGAACACAGCGCGACCCATTACCCAGAAGAAGAGGAGAGAAGAAAGAAGATCTCCGCGGAGGAGGAAGAGGCAGATTAGGATGATGTGCCTAGCAACAGGCATTTCTGGTAAGTTAAAAAAAAATTTTTCTTTTTTTTTCATTTTGAGGCCGGGTTCACACTGCTGCGGGGGGAGATCCGGATGTGATTCGCACCGCAAATCACATCCGATCTCCGTAGCGATGCGAGTTCAGCCATACAGATAGTATGGCTGAATTCGCATCGCTCCCGCAGCAAACTCGCACGGGACCCTTTTTTTGGTCCGCAACAGAAACACCATGCGATCCGATTCCTGTGCGAGTCGGCAGATCGCACTGCGATATGCGGACGGCTCTGGGGGTGTCATTAACATATCATTGACACTCCCAGCCGTTCGCATAGGGCAGTGTGAACTGCCGGCGGGAGTAATGCGATGCGGGAAAACGCAGCGGATTCGCGGCGTTCCCGCATCGCAGCGGTGTGAACCCGGCCTTAATGTGTTTTTTTTTTCAGGGTGGCCCTCCACTTTAAATAAAGTATTTAGAAATCCGTCAAGCTGTTTTGATGTTGAATTTTAAAATTAGTTCTGTCAGATTAGCAAACCTGTGAGATCAGCAGACTTGCCGCTGTTTTTAAAATTCAACATCAAAACAGTGTCACGGATTTCAAAACACTGTATAAATACACTAAATAAGCTCAGTTTACTGGTAAAAAGAAATGTGAAATGCAAGACTCCGGTGGGTGTAAAAATATGTCTGGTTGGCGACTTCAGACTGTAGGCTTACTTTGGGGGTGAGTGTGGGGTGTACCACGATGGCCGCAATAGAACGTCACTAAGGTTACATTTTCTGATGGGTAGTGGCTTTCTGATAGAACACCAGAAGCTGAATGGGGCTGGGGATGAATCATCTGTTGTTAAGACACCAAGGGTGGCACAGGGAACAGCACCCTAGCTAGCAAGGGCCTGAACATGCACCAAAGAAGGAATTTCTGTGGTATGGATGCTCCAGCCTCAATGACACCCCCCCCCCCCCCATGCAAGAGATTCATATACCTGTTCCCGACATGTACATGAATCTGTCACCCCTACTAACATTTGTTGTGCAAAGGAGTGATGGAATTGTAGAGTGTCTAAGACACTCTTTTTATTAAATTCCACTGGCAGTATTTAGGAACCGGTCATTCTACTATAGGAGCCAGAAGACAAATATGAGAAGGCCAGGGAACATGTGCTTCCAATGTCATCAGCCAAAACATGTTTTTAACAGCCAACTGTTATTCCTAATCTGCAGAGAAGTTGTTTGAAAACCACAAGTGGGTTTTGACCACCTCTAGAGCCTGTGCGCCGATGGACTTTTTGTTTGGGAATGCCATTCCAGCATACCACTGATACCTCACTCCTACACTCCTGACAGAATGAGGTCCCACGAGCACCTGTGCAGACCTCGTGTGTGCTCTCAGCTAGCTCTTTTACTCTCCAGCACAATGCCGCTAGGCCGTGGGTCTCTAATGTGGGTACGGTTCTGAACTTGGGATACTGACTGCTGGTAAGGGAAGCAACGCACTGACCCCCTCGTTACTGAAGGACACCTCACCCAAGCCAGATACCACATTTATTAAAGTGGTTGTAAACTCTGTTACACCACATAGTCACGGTACCTACAGGTAAGCCTTGTTATATCTCCTAAACTTGCACAGTTTAGGAGATATTCAGTATATATGCGTTGCTGCCGACATCATTGGCGCACTTAGAAAAAGGCCCGCTGGTGCCATTTCTTCAGTAGCCGTGCCTGTGACGTCATTGCGTCTCAGGCCAAGCAAAGCGGCGGAGCCACGAAACCAGAAGTAACTCCGGTGGAAGATGTCGGCCGTGTACTCGGAGTGCCGATTCAGGGCATCGTTTTGAGGTAAGTATTTCATAATGAGCTAGTATGCAATGCATACTAGTTCATTATGCCTTTTTCTTGCAGGGTTTGTTTTTTGTTTTTTCCAAGGTTTACAACCTCTTTTAACTGGCTGCCATGTACGTTTGCACTAGTTTACAGTTACCCAAAGCAACCGCTTTCCTTCGCCGACTTGTCTTGCCAAGTTAACCTTTTGTAGTAGCTTCTTGCTTCATACCGCATAGTGCTTTAAAGGCCCTGTTCTTTTGATACGTCAAAATCTACCATACACCCCTTAGTGAAAGGCAACCTAAAATAATAACCCCTTCCCCACCTGGGCAGAATAAATGACTAATTTTCAACAAATCCCAACTTGTAGGCAACCTGGCTACATGCTGAGCTGTCAGTTCCCATGCAGCCAGTGTCCCATCATGTAAGGTCCCCCATCCGATAGTGTCCGCTGTGTACTGCGCATGCGCAGTACACAGCAACACAGATTCCAAAAATTGCCGAGGATAAACGGCGCCTGCGCCGTGAGTCCAGGTTCTATCCCCACCATCCAAGTGGACATAGAGTAGGAATATAAAAGAGCCGAGTACAGCGAGGCCGAGCCCGAAGCGTGGCGAGCGAAGCTCGCCCGCGAGGGGCCCTCTAATATTCACAACCCTACGTCCGCTTGGATGGTGGGGCTACCACCTCCACTCACGGCGCAGGCGCCGTTCAGCTTCGGAGATTTTCCGAAGCTTCGTCTGCTCCGTACTGCGGGCGGACACTATATGATGGCAGGACACTATCTGCCAGAACACCGTTCAAGTGGGCCAGGGATTTGAAATCCCCACTCTTCTCCCTCTTCCATGTGTTTTTGTCTTCAATTACCGAGCCCATATATGCATTATGATTTTCATGGATACATTTATATATACAGCCATGCCTTGCTTACCATAGAAATCATGTTTCACATATGTTTCACTATTATGGCTTTCTGAACATTAAGATTTATACCTGCCTAGGCCAGTTTAAAACTTTCCCCCTGTTGATATTTTGATATCTTTGCAAGCAGTATTCTTGTTCTTGTTATGTTTCTACAGCTTAAATATGTTGTTTCATATCACTTATACATATACCTGCTTTTTTTGTTTATCAGCCACGCCACTCAGAATCTAAGGACCTCTCTGCTGCATATCAGCCCTGCTGGGCTTGTTCCGTCGTTCTGGCCTCGCTGGCCGTCCTTTTGTTGATCTCCAGTGATGGTGAGTGGTTTTGGCGCATAGGTTACCCCTGGCTGGATCTGGTTGTTTTTAAATTTGCATACCCTATGTGGCTAATATGCGATTTTCTATCGTCAACATGTCTGTTTTTGGGCTTGGTTCCATAATAGACAAAGGCCATACTGTTCATGTCTTGATATGCTGCATTTGTTTAAACTTTATCCATTTGCATTTTTAGTACGAATGCTTTCATCCATTGACAGACCCCTGAAGGAGGAAGCAAATTCTGAAACACGTTGGATGTGGAGCCTGCACTCCATCCAGGCATGTACTGGCCATTGGGACTACCGGGAGTTTCCCGGTGGGCCGATGGCTCAGTGGGCCACTCTGATGTAAGGGGGCTGGTGATGGGACACCCTGATGTAAGGGGGCTGGTGATGGGACACCCTGATGTAAGGGGGCTGGTGATGGGACACTCTGATGTAAGGGGGCTGCTCATGGGACACTCTGACGTAAGGGGGCTGCTCATGGGACACTCTGACGTAAGGGGGCTGGTAATGGGACACTCTGTTGTAAGGGGTGCTGATGGGACACTATGTTGTAAGGGGACTGGTGATGGGACACTATGTTGTAAGGGGGTGCTGATGGGACACTCAAAATGTAAGTGGGCCAGTCTGAGTGAAGTCCAGGGCCAAATTTCTGTCCCAGTCCAGCCCTGACTCCATCTCTACCATGTGGTGTCCTAGGACCGCTTACAGCATTTAGCCACTGTGTCATGTTCGTGTGTAATTGTATTAGCCACGCTTTTCTTATCAATTATCTATTGTTCGTCATTTATTTTTGAATTGTATATACTATAATAAATTTATATTTTTATACATATCACGCATACTGTTTGTTGGTGATATATCACCACCAGAGCCTTTAAAATCCCACAAGGGGGAACCTTGCTCTCTGTATATTGTACACAGGGTTGTTGGTCCACTCCTAGTCCTCTCTATCTCAACTCTTTTCTGTCTTCCATGTGCAGTGCCTCCCGGATGGACCAGAGTGATTCTGATTGGTCAGCTCCTGCACAGTGAATCGCTCTGCTGCATCCCAGAAGCACTGCTTAGAGTACAAGGGATTTCAAATCTATGGACCGGTAGACCTGCTGCATGGGTAATGACAGCTCAGCTTTCCTGGAGGTAAGTACAACAGGACAAGGGGAGTGGAGGAGGTTGTAAGGTCAGTGTTAGTTTACCTTTTTTCAGAAAAGGTGAACACTTTAATCATGACTATGGGGCGGTTAGTTCCCCTTGGACATTGTGATAGAAGGAAGCTAGTTCAGGGGAAGGAGAGAACATTGCATCCAATAAGATCTGGGATTGCTGACCATCACTTGAGCTAACAAAGTAATCTTGGGCTTGCATGTAAGGGGAGAAAATATTTAGCAGTGCCCGACATGCAACCTGCTAGGATCTGGCAGCCGGGAGACTTTTTTTTACAAACACTTTTGCCCTTTAGGTCCAATATACAGTAGATGGTAAATGTGGAAGCTTAGAGGAGTATGAGATGGCTCCTAGTGCTTTTTATTTGCATGGCCTAAGAGTGGGCATTCACACTGTGGCTAAGAATTTTTTTTGCATAAAAAGTAATTTTATTGTGATCTACTAGCATTAAAGGACCCTGCAGTGTTTCCCCAAATCAATCAATGCACTGTACTTACGGTCTGACATTTGGTCGTTGTGATGATACAGGATGAGAATAAGGAGAAAATGCGCGATGGTTTTCTGAAAGTGAAGAAGGGAAAAAGAAGAGTAATGACTAATGCCGCGTACACACGACCAGACTTAGGTCCGACAGACTTTCGACGGAGTTCTGACAGAGTTCTGACGGACTTTCCGAACGAACGGACTTGGCCACACACAATCACACCAAAGTCCGACGGATTCGAATGTGATGACGTACAACTGGACTAGAATAAGGAAGTTCATAGCCAGTAGCCAATAGCTGCCCTCGCATCGGTTCTTGTCCGTCGGACTAGCACACACACAAGCGGATTTCTCGGTAGGAACTGGGTCCGGCGGAGTTCTTTCGGAAAAATTTGAAACATGTTCCATTTCTAAAGTCTGTCAGACTTTTGCAAATCAAAAGTCCGCTGCAGCCCACACACGATCGAATGGTCTGCCGGAATCATTCCGTCAGACTTTTGATGTTGAAAAGTCCGGTCGTGTGTACGCGGCATAACAGAAAACACCTCTTACACGCCTTTATAGGAAATACTAAAAATGATATGATTCCTACATTTTTTTTTTTTTTTTGCAAATCTGTTTATTGGAATTTCAGACAGTGAACAAGTAACCAAAAGCAAAACAAGACAGACAAAAACAAAAACAAAAACACATACATTGGTCACGATTAGTGTTACAGGCGTGACGTGTAAAGAGTTGCAATATAAGACAGTGCATTACATAAAAAAACATGTCGGAGAATTCAAGGCATCTCACCGGCCACAAAGAGCCGACTCCATGTGCAGTAGGATGACTCAGGACTAAACCATGCTACTCAGACATACAACATTTCCACTAGTGCATATTCCTATTCATTTACAAACGAAAATGCGTTAAGTAGGCTATGGGTCTGAGGCCGTGGAGGCATCCGCCAGCCAGCTGGACCAGACCTTGTCATATTTTTGCGGGCAACCTCTATTAACATAGCAGTCCTTGTAGAGAGGCAGGCTGTCGTTCACCAATTTTTTCCACAGGGAGAGAGGGGGAGGAGTGGGCTTACGCCATGATTCCTACATTTTAAAAGTTCTTCACTTTTTCATTAGAAAATGAAATACTCTTCCCCTGGAAAATGGAATACTCTTCCCCTGGAAAATGGAATACTCTTGCCCCAGAAAATTGAACACTTTTCCCACGAAACACGCAATGCTCTTCCTTTGGAAAATGGAATACTCTTCCCCTGGAAAATGGAATACTCTTTCCCTGGAAAATGGAATACTCTTAATGGAATACTCTTCCATTGGAAAATTGAATACTTTTCCCACAGAACAAGCAATGCTCTTCCCCTGAAAAATGGAATGCTCTTCCCTTGGGAAATTGAATACTATTCCCCCGGAAAATACAATGCTCTTTCCCCAGAAAATGAAATATTCTTCCCCTGGAAAATGGAATACTCTTTCCTTAAAAAATTGAATACTTATCCCCAGGAAAATAAAAAGCTCTTCCCTTGGAAAATGGAATACTCTTGCCCCAGAAAATAGAATACTCTTCCCTTGGAAAATGGAAAACTCTTAAACCGGAAAATGGAACACTTTTCCCCCCAAAAAATGAATATTCTTTCCCTGGAAAATGGAATACTCTTCCCCTAGAAAATGGAATACTTTTCCCCTAGAAAATGGAATACTTTTCCCCTAGAAAATGGAATACTTTTCCCCCAGAGAATTAAATATTCTTCCCTTGGAAAATGGAATACTTATCTTACTTTTTTTAATACTTACTTTTCCCCCAGAGAATTAAATATTCTTTTCCTTATTAAATATTTAAATTCTTTCCTTATTAATAGAATTAAATATTCTTTCCTTCAAAAATTGAATATTTATCCCCAGGAAAAGGCCATGCTCTTCCCTTGGAAAATGGAATACTCTTGCCCCAAAAAACAGAATGCTCTTTCCCTGAAGTATGGAATACTCTGCCCTTGGAAAATGGAAAACTCGTTCACCGGAAAATGGAATACTTTCCCCCCCAAAAATTGAATACTCTTTCCCTGTAAAATGGAATCAGTGAATTCTTTCCCTGTAAAATGGAATACTCTTTACTTGTAAAATGGAATACTCTTCCCCTTGAACATAGAACACATTTTGCTTGGGAAATCAAATACTTTTTCACCTGGAAAATGGACGGCTCTTTCCCTGGAAAATGGAACACTCTTCCATCAGAAAATGGAATACTTCCCTCCTTAAAAATGGAATACACTTCCCCTGAAACATAGAACACTCTTCGCTTGGGAAATTGAATACTTTTTCACCTGGAAAATGGACAGCTCTTTGCCTGGGAATTGAAATCATCTTTTCCCCTGGAAAATAGAATACTCTTCCCCTCGGAAAATGAATAGCTGCGGCTGCCTCCAGCCTGTGATTGTTTTATATGGGCTTAGCGGCCACAGACACACCTGTCATTCCTGACGCTGGAAATCTCCGGGTGTGCTAATCACTCATCTGACTGTAACCTTATGCAGGAATGACTACAGCAGATATCTCTATGGCATCTCCCTTAAAGGGCCCCATGATTAGTTAGGACTGAAAATTTTCATCCAATCCTGCATTGTTCTGTCTCATTGTCCCAAGAATAAATGCAGTGCATGCAGATTTGTTGGGTACATCTTAGTTGACTGATATTGCTATAATTTCCATATTGTGGACTTTTTTTTTTCTCCCATAGTACCGTGTTCATTTCCGCAGGACATACTGCCCCTCTGTACAATGTTAGTAAGCTGCACATTGTTCTGTTTGGTCAAATTTACTTACCAGTACCAAAATCCAGTAATGCACTTGAAGGTGGCAACTGATTATATGACTGAGAAGATCTTATGCTATAATTTAAAAAAAAGAAAACCATTTATTTATTCTAAATCAGAAATCAAAGGTATAGTCATCACAGGGTACTATGGCATTGCAAAGTAGAAAACTTGGAATTGTACTAGTAAACCTGACATTCCCAATCTCCCCTGGCAATTTCAATCAATGGTGCTAACATCCGATATATTGCATTCTTTCATAATACAGATGGGGCTGCTGTTCCTTTACTCACATCTTTATTACGCTACACATAAAAGCTACAATCAATGGACACAGGACTCATAAAAGTTAAACGCATAGTACTCATAAATACTGGAGATGGTAAAGCATAGGGAGGTGAGGAAGGAAGCAGCTGACAATGTGGAACAAATACATCAGTCATAACATTATGACCACAGAACGGTAACATGAATTATACTCATTATCTCGTGACAATAGCACCTGAAAGTGTGTGGGATATATTAGGCAGCAAGCGAACATGTTGTCCCTGAAGTTGTTGTATTGAAAGCTGAAATCATGGGCAAGTGTAAGTATTTAACTACTTAAGGACCAAGCCTCTTTGTGACACTTGTTGTTTACAAGTTAAAATAATTATTTTTTGCAAGAAAATTACTTAGAACCCCCATACACTATATATATTTTTTTTTTCAGACACCCTAGAGAATAAAAAAGGGTCAGAGCAACGCTACAAATGCAGCTCTTGAGGGATATTCCCAGTCTGCAGTGGTCAGGACTGAGCAAAAGTGGTCCAAGGAAGGAAAACCGGTGAACTGGTGACAGGGTCATGGGCGACCAAGGCACATTGAGGCAAGTGGGGGGGGGGGGGGGGGGGGAGGCTGGCCTGTGTATTCCTTTCCAATAGGAGAACTACTGGAGCTCAAATTGCTGAAAAAATTAATGCTGGTTCTGATAGAAGGGTGTGAGAACCTGTGGCGTTGCTAGGGGGTGGCTTTTGGGGCTATAGCCCCAAATTTGGGGCTGATAGCCTTGAGTCTCTGCAGGGGTCCCCAAGGGGAGGGGGGCTCTCCGGGGACCCTGATGTAAGTGTGGGGGCTCTATGGGGATATATATACACACACACTTACGTACGTATATTATATACATGTGTATGCCCGCCCAAGTGTATGACTTTCTTTACTACACTGCTATGGGCTCTAGCTCCAGATCTTTTGTAGACCTAGCAACGCCCCTGGTCAGAACACACAGAGCATTACAGGTTGTTGTGTATGGGGCTGTGTAGTTGCAGACCCATCAGGGTGCACATGCTGACCCATGTCTACAGCCAAAATTGCCTACAATGGGCATGTGAGCATCAGAAATGGAATATAGAGCAATGGAAGAAGGTGGTCTGATGAATTACGTTTTCTTTTACATCATGTGGATGGTTGGATTCGCGTGCGTCGCTTACCTGGGGAAGAGATGGCACCAAGATGAACTACGGGAAGAAGACAAGCCGGTGGAGGCAGATACCACAGCATTCTTTCAGGCTCACACTGGTGCGATGCGGGAAACCCTCTGAATCCAGTATGGGTTCCCGCATGGCACCTGAATCGCCGGTGGTTTACACTGCCCTCTGCGAACCGCTGCTGGTGTCAATACAAAGTTAATGACACCCCCAGATCAGTTTGCCTCTCCTGAGAACAATCGGCCAATCCCTGCGGACATTGCGTCCACTGGACCCGCTGGTTGGCTCACGAGCGTGTCGCTGGTTGGCGCGCTCGCACGCACTCCAGGCCCTATGCACAAAATCACGTACAGGTGTGTGATTTCACATAGGAGGGTCGCCCTGACGCAGTATATATGCGCCGGGTGGTCCTTAACAGGTTAAAAAGTGTTAGCTGGAGTTCAGCTTTAATTTGTTAGCCAAGTCCATCTAACACTCTCCTCCTCCCAGACTGACAATGCTGCTGTCCAAAGGTGTCTCTGTTACCCCTCCATCCAGAGTGGAGACACCAAAGTGTTAATGGCCGGTTCACCAGGTGAAAATTAAGTGGAAAAAATCCAAAAAAATAAATAAAAGCAGCCACCACATCTTAGGATTGATAAGCAGTTACATTTTATGTTTTTGGGTTTAATAATAATTCAGGAACACATACTTGAATTTTATTTTAACATCACTTTAAAAAAATTAAAAATTTAATGTAACCATGCACAGAACTTTAAATTAAGCTTAGTTCTTGAGAGGAGCAGGTTAAAATAATTACCTTTGTAATTGTTGGGTCAATTCTTTCACTGTCTCTTCCAACTTTGCTTTCTAAAAATATTTACAGATTTACACATTAAACTGAATATACATTGTACATTACATTGGGCGTGCTGCTTTGTCCTACAAAGGAATTATTGTTGTATTGAGAAATTCCTCCATTCACAGATCACATTTCATTCATGGAAACTATAGTACAGCTTCTACAAATAGAGGAAATAGACGTAAAGGGTTGGCACTCTTGATGAGTATACATGACAAGTCCTTAGGCTCTATTAAAGCGGGAGTCCGCCGGGACTCCGCGTTTTTTTTTTTTTTTTTTAAAAGCCAGCAGCTACAAATACTGCAGCTGCTGACTTTTAAAATAGTGACACTTACCTGTCCAGCGCGCCCGCGATGTCGGCACCCGAAGCCGATCTCTAGATTGTCTCTCGGGCGCTGCCGCCGCCATCTTGGGTATGGGAATCAGGAAATGGAGCCTTTCGGCTTCATTTCCCGGTTCCCTACTGCGCATGCGCGAGTCGCGCTGAGCAATAAGGACGGTCCCCGCTGCCTCTGGGATCTGTGTGTTTCCCAGCAGGCAGCGGGGCACTTGCGGAAAGGGGCGGGCACTTGCGGAAACGCCCCTTTCCGCAGAGAGCTATCCCGGAAGTGGGTGCAGATACCTGTACTGTACAGGTATCTGCAGCCCCCTCCCCCCCTGAAAGGTGCAAATTGTGGCGCCGGAGGGGGGGGGGAGGGTTCCGATGAGCGGAAGGTCCACTTTAGGGTGGACCTCCGCTTTAACCCCTATGGCATTGACAGGGGCAGACTGACAACTCATGGGGACCCTGGGCAATCAGACATTATGGGGCCACACAGTATACACAAACACACACACACAGTATACAATCACACATTATACACAGCCATGTTTCTATTGGCTGAGAAGGTACTGGAGAGGTGGGGAAGCTATAATCTTTGGATTTTTAGATCAAAAGGATGTCGGTAAGGGACATTTCAGAGACAGATGTCCCTACTTTTTTACATACTTTCCCTGGTTTTACTGAAGCTGGCAACCCTAATGGGGCCCCCTAGTGGCACGGGGCCCTCGGGCAGTGCCCGAGTGGCCGAATGGTCAGTCCGCCCCTGGGCACTGGATGATTACAGCAGTGGGGGTAGGGGGGGGGGGAATGGATGGAATAATTCAACTAAATTTGCAGCCAACATTTTTTGGCTAAACTTAAGCCTCGTACACACAGTCAGATTTTCAGACGACCGTGGTCCGTTTTTTGTTGCATGCTAGTCTCACGCTGAAAGTGAAGAGGTTACCCACCATACGAAAATCCTCGTATGACAGAATACAACTTCAGAAGTGACATAATGTGTTGAACAGTTTTGTATGTATTTTTAAGTTTCTGGGCATGCGTAGTCTTGCCCTTACGCTTTCTTTCGGACGAAAACCGTACTAATTCAACGAAAATCAGACGTTGTGTTCACATCCGACAAAAATTTTATAGTTTGCACATTCAACTTTTAGCGTACGAAAAAAAAATCTGAATTGGGTTTCAAAAGCACCATACTAACGATCCGAAAATCGTCAGATCGTTCGGAGGAAATTTTACTTCCCATGTTCGTATGGTGTGTACAGGGCTTTAGGCTTTAAAGTGTTACTAAACACAGGCCCCTGTCTTCACTATATCTGGTCACCCACAGTACACAGAACATGGAAAATGCTATTATTTTAGCACTGCTAATACTTTTCTCATCAGCAGTACATACCTCCCAACATTGTGAGATGGGAATGAGGGACACCTACTAATAAAATGTATGTAGGCATAGGACCTGCCCCCTGCCACACCCCCTTAAAGGAGAATTAACTGAAAAAAAGATCAAAACCACAAGGGCTTTTTTTTTACCACTATTATTCCTTTATATTGGCTTTTAAGATTTACAAAAATGCAACAATTTAGAATTTTGATGAAAGGTTTAGCACTCGGAAACACTTTTTGAAAGAGAAAACATGCATTTAATATACATCTATATAGATCAGACCAAAATGAGGGACAAATGTAGGGTTGCCACCTGTCCAGGATTCACCCGGACAGTTCAGGTTTGGAATCATGTGTCCGGGTTTCAGACTGCTTGAAACCCGGACACATTATTTAGACTGGACTATGGCTTCCCAGCAGGGTTGCTGGCTGCAGTTGTCTAAGCTGAGAGTGTCTGTTACACTCTTTCACACTGCCCAAAGCCAACACTAACAACCCCTCTCCAAACACGCAGACGGGAGAGGAGAGAGGGCTCGATCTGCACCTCTTCCCCCCACCCCTACCCCTCTGTGTCTGCCCACACTCCAATCCCCGGTGATGTGCCTCAGAAAAGGAAAGTAAGTTGGGGGTGGGAATTTGAAGTCTAGCAGTCTCAGATACATCTGGATGAGAGGTGCTGACTGCCAAGGGGTGAGTGAGCTCACCATCCATCCCTGTCTGTGACTGAAGTCTCCCCCCTTCTCTTTACTGCCAGTACACTAAGGTAAATTAGGGTTCTCAGAGCACCCCTAACATCACAGTTCCCCTTTACACCAGATGCCACAGTTTTTCCCCTTATATCAGAGTCCTCTCCGTACATCAGAGTTCTCAGTGTTCCCACTTAAATCAGGGTTCCCAGAGCAGCCCTTATGTCAGAGTCCTCCCTTACATTAGAGTCCCCAGAGTTCTCCCTTGCAGCAGAGTCCCCAGAGTTCTCCCTTACAGCAGAGTCCCCAGAGTTCTCCCTTGCAGCAGAGTCCCCAGAGTTCTCCCTTACAGCAGAGTCCACAAAGTTCTCCCTTACATCAGAGTCCCCAGAGTTCTCCCTTACAGCAGAGTCCCCAGAGTTCTCCCTTACAGCAGAGTCCCCAGAGTTCTCCCTTACAGCAGAGTCCCCAGAGTTCTCCCTTACATCAGAGTCCCCAGAGTTCTCCCTTACATCAGAGTCCCCAGAGTTCTCCCTTACAGCAGAGTCCCCAGAGTTCTCCCTTACAGCAGAGTCCCCAGAGTTCTCCCTTACAGCAGAGTCCCCAGAGTTCTCCCTTACAGCAGAGTCCCCAGAGTTCTCCCTTACAGCAGAGTCCCCAGAGTTCTCCCTTACAGCAGAGTCCCCAGAGTTCTCCCTTACAGCAGAGTCCCCAGAGTTCTCCCTTACAGCAGAGTCCCCAGAGTTCTCCCTTACAGCAGAGTCCCCAGAGTTCTCCCTTACAGCAGAGTCCCCAGAGTTCTCCCTTACAGCAGAGTCCCCAGAGTTCTCCCTTACAGCAGAGTCCCCAGAGTTCTCCCTTACAGCAGAGTCCCCAGAGTTCTCCCTTACAGCAGAGTCCCCAGAGTTCTCCCTTACAGCAGAGTCCCCAGAGTTCTCCCTTACAGCAGAGTCCCCAGAGTTCTCCCTTACAGCAGAGTCCCCAGAGTTCTCCCTTACAGCAGAGTCCCCAGAGTTCTCCCTTACAGCAGAGTCCCCAGAGTTCTCCCTTACAGCAGAGTCCCCAGAGTTCTCCCTTACAGCAGAGTCCCCAGAGTTCTCCCTTACAGCAGAGTCCCCAGAGTTCTCCCTTACAGCAGAGTCCGCAGAGTTCTCCCTTACAGCAGAGTCCGCAGAGTTCTCCCTTACAGCAGAGTCCGCAGAGTTCTCCCTTACATCAGAGTCCGCAGAGTTCTCCCTTACATCAGAGTCCGCAGAGTTCTCCCTTACAGCAGAGTCCGCAGAGTTCTCCCTTACAGCAGAGCCTGCAGAGTTCTCCCTTACAGCAGAGCCTGCAGAGTTCTCCCTTACAGCAGAGCCTGCAGAGTTCTCCCTTACATCAGAGGCCCCAGAGTTCTCCCTTACATCAGAGGCCCCAGAGTTCTCCTTACATCAGAGCCTGCAGAGTTCTCCCTTACAGTGAAAGGGAACTCTGTGAGTTCAGATGTAAAAGGGGAACTCTGTGGACTCTGATGTAAAGGGGGACTCTTGTTCTTAACTTCATATGATTAGAAATGTTATTTAGTAGCAAAATAGATGTATAGTTTATACTATAAAAAAAAAAAAATTGCCGTGCGCAGCTAAAGTGTTCGGGTTTGACGTAAAAAAAAGGTGGCAACCCTAGACAAATGAGGAGGAATGAGGGACAGAGGGACATTGCTCCAAATCTTTGGTAAATTCCATTGGTAAATCAAAGTTTACCTCTCAATTAAGGAAAGTTTGCATCACACAATGCTTTAAAAAGTCTATTTATGTAAATCACCAGGGAATAGCTGGCTAGATGTTTTGCAATGAAAAAGGAAGACAGTAATTCCTCATGAACAGGCTGGCCCAGGTTGCATGCAGCGGATGGTGGGTTATGGTAGAGTATTAACTGTTGTGTCCACTTTGAAAACCTCAAGGATTTCTCAAAATGACTCCACACTCTTGCTACAATGCTAATCCTATATTGTCCTATCTGTATGTGGAATTTGTCTGCATTACTGTATGTATGTCTGTACTTAGAAACTTCAGCTTGTTTGTAAAAAATACATAAAAAAATAGGTCAACAGCTACAAATATGGTAGCTGCCAACTTTTAGGAAACAGATATCAGCCCATAGGTCAGGATCTAGATCTGAAACCTGGGATGTGGTTGTCTGGCTGTGGCTCTATTTACTGTGCCACCTCCCAGTCTGATGCCTTGGCGATTCCTGCTTTCTACCTTGACTCTGTTGAACCTTGAGCTTTTTGCTTCTCCCATTTCCTGTTTAGGCAATGTCTTTGCACATCTTATTTGCAAGACCATCGTGCTCTCTCCAACCTATATCTTAGCCCCCATACACACGGTCGGACATTCCGACAACAAAATCCGTCGGATTTTGTCTGATGGATTTTGTCCGAAACTTGTGTTGCATACACACGGTCGGACAAAGTTGTCGGAGAATCTGATCGCTCAGAATGTGATGACGTTATTTTGTTACGACGGGACTACGTTCAGGCTAGTAGCCAATAGCTTTCGTCTAGGAATTTGATCTGAGCATGCGTGGCACTTTGTCCGATCGGAATTCTCTACAAACGATTGGACAAAGTCTGATCGGATCATGTTGTTGGAAAGTTTTATAGCCCAGCTCTAAAACTTGGTCCGTCGGATATTCCGACGGAAACAGTCCGATGGAGCCCACACACTGTCGGATTATCCGACAACAGGGTCCGATCGGACATTTCCCATCGGAATATCTGACCGTGTGTACAAGGGCTTACTGTTGTCCTTATCTTTCCATACCAATCCTTGGCTTTTTCATTGAATACTCTTCTGCCCGATTCCAGCCAGCTACTACTCGTTTCCAGCCTTGCTCATTCATCAACTATATTTCCACCTGTTCCAAGCCAGCTACTACTCGTTACCAAACTTTTGGCTTCTAAGATGACTAGGCTTCCACCTAATCCAAGTCAGCTACTACTTGTTACTGGCCTTGGCTTGTTGAACAGCTACACTTCCACCCTATCCAAGCCAGCTACTACTCATTACCAACCTTGGCTTGTTCATCAACTACGCTTCCACCCCATTTAAGCCAGCTACTACTCGTTACTGACTTTGGCTTATTCATCGACTATGCTTCCGCCTGTTCCCAGCCAGCTACTACTCACTACAGGCCTTTTGGTTTGTACATCGACTATGCTTCTTGCTTGTTCTCTACCTGCTACCTGACCTTTGCTTGCTATCTACCTGGTGAGGCTATCCAGAGGACAGCGATCTGGTGTTAGCATGCAGCAAAACCCATCTCCACCATCAGGAGCTCTGATGAAGAGCAAGGAGTGCGTTAACACCGTGCCTTGGGTGATCTGCTTCTGCATTTATCCAGCTGATTACTGAGTGAACCTTTACTGCTATAGCCACTGCCCTCCAAGCCTGATCCCAGACCATGACACCATGGAGAGTCCAGCCATGTCCTTCACTCCAGTTGATTCTTTGATGGGCATTGGTAATTCGGCACTACCAGCTTGAATATGGGAGCCGGCTGTCGCTTTCTGATGTCCCACAGCTGGTTCCCCATTGCACATATGTGAGGCACGATAGTGCAGTAAGAGTGGTCCTGTCAAACGGACATTGTCCTCGCCTAGGCAAGGATTGAGGAAGTAGGAGCAGGTACCTGTCAAAAAAAGTTACCAGCTCCCTGGAAAGAAAAATAAGCTGAAAATGTGTTTGAGCCTGGGGGAAGAAAGAGGATGAGCTTTTGCTGGGTGAGGGTCAGCTTTACTAAAGAAAATCACTAGTCAATTAACTAGAAAATCATTATGAGGCACATTATAATGGACCTAAATGTACTTTGGTCATTTCCTTTGCTCTTTGTTTCTACAACACAGAAAACTTTACCCAATTTCTCCAAAAATATTGATACAAAAAGGAGAAAAAAAAAAAAGGATTACAACATTTTTAATCTAGAAGCATATAACAAAAAGGGCAATGGCATACAGGTGGGCCCAATACATTTACATTTTCATGTTCTCAGGCCTTTTTTTTTTAGCTGAAACTTGGCGGAGCGCCGTTCCGCTACCCCCCTCTCTGGCCTTCTGCTCCTCGCTCACCACTGTCACTTGTAAACACAAACGTTGCCTTTATATTTACCAGTGACAGCTTGTCTCCCAGCAGCTCCCACTGAGTGGAGGGTGGTGACGAGGAAAATGGAGATGCTCTGGGTACAGTACCATCACAGACGGGATGATCTTGCTGCAGAGTGCCGCCTACAGTTTGCGAGGAGTTTATAGAGCTGGCCGGGTGGTACAGATTAATACACTAGCAATGGTAAGATATGTGAAGGATGGTGGAGCTTTTAATGGGAGGGGGGAGAAAATGAGGGCAGTGGGGGAAGGAGTGTGTACAGAGGTCAGAGCTGAGGAGAGGTGGATGGGAGATGTGGATGTAGAGGGAAGGAGTGGTGGAAGAGAGCTAAACTCTACAATCTGTATATAATGCACCCTTGAACCCTGCACTCTGTATGTAACACACCCCTGAACTCTGCACTATGTACATAGTGCACACTTGAACCCTACACTCTGTATATAACATACCCCTGAACTCTCCACTATGTACATAGTGCACATTTGAACTCTGCACTTTGTATGTAGCACACTCCTGAACTCTGCACTCTGTACGTAGAGTGCTCCTGAATTCTGCACTCTGCATGTTACAAAGCAAAATGGTGGGCAATAGGCAGACATCTAAATAAACTTTTCATAACAGCTGTCCTTTATAAGCACCCCCACTGACTGGTATTTTTAGCATTTAGCGAATGAGTAGTTACTTGAAAAATTGCCTTTACAGAAGCCTAAAATATAATTAAGTTTGCTTAATATTTCATTGCTAGAGACAGTAAGCACCGTAAACATTGTCTGTTACACAGCCTGTGCTGGGACTTACCTTTCCTTTGTAATGTGCTAGCAACCTGCGTCTATGGCTATCCTGAAACTCTAATACCTGCAAATTAATATTTATGTTACAAACTGAAACAAATATTGCAAGGATTCTTCTAGCCAAGGCCCTGTCATACAGAGATAAAATTCCAGCACCCCCATGTCATACTTTTTTTTAATTATTTTTCATAGATTTAAAAGGAGAAGTTTGGGGCTATTAAAAAATAAATAAACATACATACTCAAGTCAGTGATCATGTGACTGGTCTGCTCAGACTGGAGATTAGTGCTCACTAGCAGGCCATGCAGAAGAGGGGGTGGGCACAGCTGGCTCCACCAGGGCAAGGGGGCAGAGGCAGCTTTCAATCAGACAGATGGGTGGATCCCGACAATATGGTTGGGATTCTTCAATAGCCCGGAGCCTCTGTGACATCAGCTGAGAGCAAGCCATCCATTGTGTGCCATTTAGAATGCATGACACACTGTCAGGGCTGCGCCCAGCCCTTCTTTCTCTGAGCTGGCCGCTCAGCTGTCGGCTAATTGCTAGCTCCTATCTCTCCACAGTGACTCACCTAGTGATGATTCTGCTCATCGGTCCTACCTACTTAAAGCTTTTTGGAACCCTCCCCTCCTCACATTTGGCACCTTTCAGGGGGGAGGGGGGTTGCAGATACCTGTCTAAGAAAGGTATTTGCACCCACTTCCAGGCATAGACTCCCACGGGAGTCTACGCCTCTTCCCGCCCCACTGCGCTGTCCGCTGGGACACACACAGGTCCCAGAGACAGCAGGGACCATTCGGATTGAGCAGCGCGACTCGCACATGCGCAGTAGGGAACCCGGGAAGTGAAGCTGCAACGCTTCATTTCTTGATTCCCTTACCGAAGATGGCGGCGGCAGCATCCAAGGATACAAAAAGATTACCACTCCAAAGTAATGACCTTTCCCAAAGCAGCTGTCTCAACAATCCACAGGGTGCCGGCTCTGTTTGCAACAGGAATCAAAATGAAAAAATGTAGCTGGATAGCCGCACTCCAAAGTATTCAACTTTATTGCATAAAAATATGATTAAAATCATAGCATCCAGGCTAATGTACAGACTAACTGCACAGCCGTTGACATGTTTCACACCAAACACGGTGCTTAGTCATAGCATCCAAGGAACGAGGGACGGTTCGGCCTCGGGTGCCGACATCGTGGGTGCCCTGGACAGGTAAGAGTCCTTATTATAAAAGTCAGCAGCTGCAGTATTCTCACCTGTGTTCCTGTTAAAGACTTGCTTGGCTGACATTCCTTCTGGCTCTCTGACGTTTTGGCTTGTCTGACTATCCGTTCTGGTTCCTGAACTCTGGCTATGTTTTGACTAAGTTTACTCTGTTTACCTTTTATTATTATTATTATAAATCAAGTGTGATTTAACTGTACTTCTGTCTCAGTCTGATTCATGGTTTCTGACACACGCATCTTACCAGCACACTTAATGCGCATTGCAGTATTACGTGTGTTATTGCAGACACATGGTGTGAACTGGCCCTTCGACAGATTTTCTCCTACTCACTGTCCTGGGGACAACCTTTTACCAGAGAGGGAGTAAAGGAAGTTCTGGAACAGCAATACAGAATGTTTTTTTTAAAGCCCAACTCCGAGCAAATAAAATAATATCCTTTTATGTGGGGCTGTGCTCACACTGCAAGGGTTAATAGTATCCTAATTAAAGAGGAAGTAAACCCTGATGAGTTTACTTCCTCTTTCAATCCCTGCAAAGGCAAAGCATAATGGACTACTATGCATCGCATAGTAGCCCATTATGTGTCACTTACCTGACACAGGAGCCAGCGAAGTCACCGCTGTCCACTGTAGTTCCGAGCGTCCATCTTTTTGGTGGGTCTCCGTGGGTCTCGCTGCTCCGGCGCTGTGATTCGTTGGAGCAGCGATGACGTCACTCCCGCGCATGCGCACGGGAGCCGAGACGCGTGGCATTGCGCGGCATCTTCGTGATCGACGATGCCACGCTCAGTGTGCCTGCGCGCCGCTGTCTACGGCGCATGTGCCGTAGACAGCGGTGGCTGTCTTCGGGCAAATATCTCCTAAACCGTATAGGTTTGGGAGATATTTCTTGGACCTACAGGTAAGCCTTAATCTAGGCTTACCTGTAGGTCAAAGTGGTTTGTAAGGGTTTACAACCACTTTAACCTGTAATAGTTAATAACGACCTGACCCTCTGCTCCTCCAGCATGCAGCACACCCCCATGATCCATCGGGGGACTTCAGCATCCTCATATACAGTGCAGGGCTTTGGACCCTGCACTGGTCTTGATGACATTAGGATCCTAAACAGGTGGAGTGCGGGAGTGCAGATGCTGCGGGGACCAGGAGGATCGGTTAAGTATATCTCCTTTTAGACCCCTTTCACATGGGATCAGTGGACAGATTATGCAGCTCTTGTGGGAGTCTGTTCCACATTTTCACAGTAAGAGCCTTCTGAGGTGGTTCAGGCCAGCTCAGTAGATTGCTTTTAAAAAGCCTGGATTCTTTCATAAAACTGTGTACTGACATTTATAGGTAAAGTCGATTCAGGGATTATCCGATTGCCTTTTGGGGGATCAGGAAGGAATTCTTCCCCTGCTGGAGCAAATTGGATCATGCTTTGCTGGGGTTTTCGCCTTCCTCTGGATCAACTGTGGGTATAGGATTGTGTATATAGCATTGTATGAGATTATATATATATATATATATATATATATATATATATATATATATTTATTTTCCCTTTTATTGGTTGAACTAGATTGGCTTGTGTCTTTTTTTTTTAACCAGACTAAGTACGTAACTATGAGCTTATGCAGAGTGGACACAGCCCACTGTCTTCTATGGGCTGCTGGGATGTAAATGGACCGCCTGTGCGTTTTTACCCAATGGCCATCTGCTCCAATCCGCTAGAGCAGGGATCTCAAAACCACGGCCCTCCAGCTGTTGCTGAACTACACGTCCCATGAGGGATTGTAAAACTCTGACATTCACAGACATGACTAGGCATGATGGGAATTGTAGTTCCTGAACAACTGTGGGGACATAGTTTGGAGACCCCTGTGCTAGACGGATGGGGAACGGATCCCAACTGTCTGTTTTTAGCAGATAGGATCGGCTTTTTGGCAGGTGTCCGCCGCTACATTGGGTACAATGGATGGTCTGATCAGGTCAGCCTAAAAAAACTGACAGGGGGACCTAATCGGTCTACCCATTTGAAAAGGGCCGCATTGTTTCCCTAAGCATTAACAAGCAATTAAACTCTGCAGCGCGGGCACAGCTCCACTGCCAGCAATACTTTTTTATTTGCCTGGAGTTGGGCTTTATGTTAAAACTGAGTTCCACCCAAAAGTGGAACTTCTGCTTAATTGTCATCCCCCCCCCCTCCGGTGTCACATTTGGCACCTTTCAGGGGGGAGGGGGGAATGGGGATCCGTTTTTGACAGGTCCCCTTCCCCACTTCCGGGAAACCGGGCCGTGGCCCAATCTGCCGGAATGCCCCCTCCCTCTTCTTCCGCTGCCGGGCCAATCAGAAAGCGCCGAAGGGAACCGTCCATGAAGCCGAAAAGGCTTCACTTCCGGGTTCCCTTACATGGAATGGCGGCGGCTGCACACGACATTCGATCCGAAGATCGGCTGGGGTGCTGACATCGCGGGCTTCTTGGACAGGAAAGTGTCCATATAGTAAAAGTCAGCAGCTGCAGTATTTGTAGCTGCTGACTTTAAATTTTTTTGTTCCCCAAGGCGGAACTCTGCTTTAAGAAAGGGAATTCTAGAGCCCCTTCCAGCTTCTAATTGTCTGTTTCCTTGTTGCAGATTTTCCTTTACTTCCCATCTGGTAAAAGAAAGAACAGAAAGTGAGGGGAAATCTCATTAACAGAGCATCGGATAGTAGTAAATCCAGACAGGGGTTCTAACCTTTCCCCAATCTATCCAAAACTAAAATAAAAACTGAAAAGGTTTTGACTATAGATACGTTTTAGGCATGCATTCCAGTGATTTCAGATACCAAGATTATGTATATTTAAATAACTGATATGAACAGATTTGTGAAATCCAACTTACCTGTGTGAACTCCTTAGAGTAGTTGCTGCAAAGCACCTTAATGTCCATAAAAAGCATTTTGATATCCGGGTTTGTCTGTGAAGGTGGAAACAGGCATCATGCCCATTCTGTTATATTTTTATAGAGGATGCAGCAGCACATTAACCAAGCTTACAAAACTAAATCCTAGGCCAGTTTTTCTCAAACCTAATTTTGCACAGCGTCGTGCCTTTGGATGGTGCAGGCGCTAATCCGGGGGGTATTCAAAGCAGTCCCAGCTGTCAGAGGGGAATGGAAGTCTGTCTCTGTCTAGACCTTTGCCTTTCACCCACTGCCAGGCTGACACACCCGTGATGTGGTGAAGACTGGAAGGTAGGAGACATGTGAATGATGGGGGGAGTGGGTTCTGAGGACTCTGATTTTAAAGGGGGGACTGAGAACTTTAATGTGAAAGAGGTGGGGGAGGGGGGGAACAGACTGGCAACATTCATGTGAAGGGGTAAGGGGAGGGGGGACTCAGAATGTTAATGTGAAAGGTGGAGGACTGAAAACTCGAATGTGAAAGGTGGAGGACTGAGAGCTTGAATGTGAAAGGTGGAGGACTGAGAGCTTGAATGTGAAAGGTGGAGGACTGAGAGCTCGAATGTGAAAGGTGGGGGAACTCTGAGCTCGAATGTGAAAGGTGGAGGACTGAGAACTCGAATGTGAAAAGTGGAGGACTGAGAGCTCGAATGTGAAAGGTGGAGGACTGAGAGCTCGAATGTGAAAGGTGGAGGACTGAGAGCTCGAATGTGAAAGGTGGAGGACTGAGAGCTCGAATGTGAAAGGTGGAGGACTGAGAGCTCGAATGTGAAAGGTTGGGGACTGAGAACTCTAATGTGAAAGGGAGTGGGCTAAGTACTCTGATGTGAAGGGGGGGGGATAATGAGGTGGCTCCTAGATTGATTGGGGACTCTGATGCGAAGGAGGGGACCCCATTTTAGACCATTTGAGAAATACTGCTCTAGACACCAAATGAGTGATTGCCATTCTACATATTTATACATGCAGAAAAAGCTAAACAATGTCAGCCTGCTCTCCGATAATATCTAATGGTTTATCAATAAAGGATAATACAATACTAAATAAAATGCCCTTTGCAAGAGAATTACCTAAACTTCCTGCACCATTACAATGGCTCAGGAAACTGAGAAGTCGCGTGCACCACAGTTGCAATTTTTTTTACGTTACACGGTTGTTGCTCAGAGGTTCTTCAAATGCAATTTTTTTGGAACAAATACACTTTCGTGAAATTTTAATGCACAAAAACACAATATAACACCCACTGGATTGGCAAAATATAAAAGATGATGTTATGCCGAGTGAATAGATATCTAACATGAACTAAACAGCGCTTACCCCACCCCACATCTACCTAATGAAAGCTATGTACTTATTCAATAAATACACTGGTGAATATCCAAAATGACAATCGTGACTGAGTAGCAAGCTATGAATTAATAACTCTAATGTTACTTTATTATCTAATAATAGTGACTTCATTTAAATGGTAAAGTGACTCGTGATGATATGTGCAAACATAGCAAGACAAAGTGCTTGGTGCTCCGTGCTCCAAAGGTGATTGTAATTCCACCAGATGGTTGGACTCCTCTGCCGTATGGCAAGAAGAGTCATCTGTGCTTTAGGTTTCTTGAGGGGGGAACCTATCCCTCTACGATTATCTCTGGACCCTTCCACTGTATGGGTTGGCCTCCTATGGTGGCATTCAAAATCCGGGGTGTGCGGGAATGGAATATACAAACAGAGGTCTCCTCATAGTGTAAGATCCTTTAAAAACCTTTATTCGGCTAAGGCATCTTATAGTAATAGCTCCTTTAAAAGGTGTGTACAGCTTTAATAAAAATCTTTGGTAAAAAAATGTCCCCATGCAGCTATCGGTATCTGTTGAATAACGTGGTCTGCAGACCAGCGCGTTTTTAACGTCCGTGCTGGATGTGACTTCAGGCTTGACGCGTTTTATCATCAAAGTGCAGCATTATCAAAAGCTTTGGGACATCCCTCTTGCAATGGCACAACCATCTACCCATCCCCACATGCCAGGGTGCTAGGTGTTATCCTGGATTCTGAACTCTCCTTTTGGCCACACATCAAATCCCTTTCCAAAGCTTGCCCCCTCAACCTCAGCAACATCTCCAAACTACGTCCCTTCCTAACCAATGAAACCACAAAGCTCTTGATTCACTCCCTGGTTATCTCTCGCCTCGAATACTGCAATTTCCTCCTCATTGGCTTACCTTTAAATAGCCTTCAGTCCATCATGAATGCTGCTGCCAGACTCATCCACCTTACAAACCGCTCAGTGTCTGCTACCCCTCTCTGCCGATCCCTCCATTGGCTGCCATTCACCCAACAACTTAAATTCAAAATACTAACAATAACTTACAAAGCCATCCACAACTCTGCCCCCAGCTACATCCCTAGCCTAATCTCAAAATACCAACCTACTTGGATTCTTTGTTCCTCCCAAGACCTCCTGCTCTCTAGCTCCCTCGTCACCACCTCCCATGCTCGCCTCCAGGACTTCTCCCGAGCCTCTCCCATCCTCTGGAATTCCCTACCGCAATCTGTCAGACTATCTCCAAATCTGTCCACTTTTAGGCGAACCTTGAAAATGTTTCTCTTCAGAGAAGCCTACCCTGCCTCCACCTAACAACTGTACTTTAAATTTTCTTCATTAGATCATCCCCCTCAGTTTTCACCCTTTTGTTTTACTCGACCCTCCCTCCTAGATTGTAAGCTCTAAAAAGCAGGGCCCTCTGATCCCTCCTGTGTTGAACTGTATTGTAACTGTACTGTCTGCCCTAACATTGTAAAGCTCTGCG
Organism: Lithobates pipiens; assembly: GCF_037356315.1. Lineage (NCBI taxonomy): Eukaryota > Metazoa > Chordata > Amphibia > Anura > Ranidae > Lithobates > Lithobates pipiens. The sequence continues at coordinate 17,142,654 of NW_027507903.1, forward strand.
CAAACTGTTGGCGCTATATAAATCCTGTATAATAATAATAATAATAGATGAAATCTCATTGCTTCTGGTTGGGAGGAACAACATCAGTTCCTCTCACTGTGTCCCAGGAACAGGATGCCGCTGGTTGCATTCTTACCGGACTCCCTGATTGCATAGGAGAGCCTGACAAAAGCAGCGGGAGGGGGTGGGACCCCTTTCTGCAACTTGTAAAAGTAATCCAGTGGCTTCTTGCAGTTGCAGCGGTGACCAAGATATCACCCTTCCAATCCAGTAATGTACTGGTACAATGCTGGTTGGCAAGTGGTTAAAGAAAAACTCTACTCTTACTATCAAAAATAATATTTTTAAATGCTAAAAATGGTCCCTGTGTAAAGGCGAAAAAAAACATACATACTAGACAATGGAATCCAGCATTGTCTTGCTTGTAGGGAAAGTTCTCCCTATGCGCCTCATCTCTGGCGCTGCCACCTTGAATTAGTTTCCACTTTTCCAGCGCATGTGTAGCAGACACACCACAGGGATCTGTGCCAGGTCAACGGGACCTGGTAGACTCCTGTGGTGTGTCTGCACATGTGATGGACCCCGCATGTGTAGATACACCACTGGCAGACATCCATGCAGTTTCTGTGCATGCATGAGAGCCCACAAGCTTCCTCCTGGGAAGAGTGATGTCGAAATCCAAGGACTTAGACTTTAAGGGGAAAAAATATTGTTTGCAATTCTGTTATAGGAAAGGGGGAGGAGGCAGGGGAGAGCAACATAAAAAAAAAAAAAAACAGGGTGAAGGGTTTAAAAAAAACTTTTTAAGTAAAAAAAAAAAAAAAAAAAAATTTATATATATATATAATGGAATGCATTTCAAATGCAAAGCACATGTAAGCATGCATGTGGAAAAGCACGCTGAATGTAGGGATGGTGGTATGAATTAGCCCTTAATCCAGATCTGTCCAAAGCTGTAACTCTTCTTCATAACAAGATGTCCCTCGTCTTCCGAGTTGAAAGACACCCATCGTTGTTCACAGTATAATAATGCATGGGGAACCCCTGAAATCCTTATGTTCTTTGCATTATTGAGGACTACCCACCACCAGGAGAAGACCACAGACAAAGATGACCCAGAAAGTCAAGTAACAGGAGACATATGGGCTTTAAAAAAAAAAAAAAAAAAAACACCCATGCTCACCTTCATGCTGCAGCATTTATATGATACTACAGCTGTCCCTCACCGACTTTAAGACCTGAGCGTTCACATGACTACTCAGTACTCTGTCTTCTCAGATCAGAGAGCAGTGACTGTCAGTTACCGCTCTCCGCTTTGCTCCTCCTGTGCTCACTGGAGTGCCAGGGAGGGGCCAGGCACAGCTGGCACTGGCTCTTGCCCAGGTGCTGAAAGGTGGAGCCAGCTGTCAATCGGGCAACGGGGTAGACCCCAACAATATTGTCAAGATCCTTTAAGAGCCTGGTTCAGCTCTGCCCCATCAGCTGACTGTGGGTCACAGGAGTAAAAAAGTAATTCTATTTTTTTTTTTTTTTTTTTTTAATCAGAAAGAAATATTTTACTGTGCATAAAGTTAGCCAAGGTACATACAATTATAAAAGGGCATAGTGTACTAAAAGTATTATGTACAATGTGATACATTGAGGTAGAATAAAACCAGTTGCACAACAAATGTAATATCATATATAGTAACTAATGTTTAAACAAACGAACAAACAATAACTCGGATATCTGAGAACAGACATCCCTTGACATGTGTACCATCCGTAAATGTGCAAGGAGAGAATGGCGTCCCAAACAGGAAAGTGACTCCCAAAGCAGCATCCACATTAGGTAAAGTGCCAATCTGTATCTCCATACCTGACCGGAAATTCAAGAGCCACGTACTCTTGCTTTCATACCTAGACCTGGAGCAGTCTGGTGACAACTAATTGAACGGGTTCTCCAGCCATTCCTGACATATTCTGGTAAATTTGCCAGCCACATTTCTGTGCTGGTATGCATTTTTTTTTCCTAGCAAGTATTGTATTCACCTGTTGTATCCATTGGGCAGACGTGGGTACTCCAGCAGAGAGCCAGAACCTCGCAATCAACTTTCTAGCAAGATAAAACAATCGAATCAAGACAACATAGGTAGGAGGATAGAGCTCCTCCTCAAGACCACCCAACAGACAAGTAATCGGATCCACTGGCAACTGTAAGTGGTAAACTTTATTAATGGTCTCGGTGACCTCATTACAGTAGCGTACTAATTTAGGGAATTTCCAAAAGAAAGTGGAATCAGAGTACCCTGATGCAGCCGAAACCTCAGACACAAGAAGGGGGGGGCGGGTCTGCCCTTCCCCATTTGTACAATTGTATTGGAGTCCTATACACCCTATGGAGAATAAACAAGTGGGATAGCTTGTGAGCCGCAGAGACAGAAAACTAGGGGATCAGTCGCCAGAATCTGTTCCCATCTATCCCCATCTTTAGGGTCAACATCAAAGTTTCCCACTTTTCCCTACAGGGCAGCAGGTCTGGAGCTTTAATATGGGCTAGTAGGCAAGTATAAATACGAGAGATAATCCCCTTCTTACTCACAGTAACAAAGATAGAGGGAAGAAAGTCAAAGTTGTCAAGGCGCACGACAGAGCATCTACCTTGAATTCTCATGGCATGCCACAGTTGTAAATAAAATAAATAAATAATAAATAAATAAATACATAAAATAAATAATAATAAATAATATTAATAAAATAGAAATATGGTAATGAGGGGAACTCCGTTCAACTGAAGAAAGGACTTCACCACCGCACCATCAAACAACTGCAACATCTACTTGGTCCCAACAGTTTTTCAGATGGAATGGTCTAGCAGTTTCTCGAATTCAGTGTAGGACCTATTACCCCAAATGGGTGTGCAGTCCAGGAAGCCCTCAATGCCCAGGTGCTTCTTCAACTCCTTCCAGAGTCTCCAGAGCAAGTGGACAGTCGGACACGCTGGAGGAGCCCCCTGGGAGGCCCATCTCCATCTGGGACACAAGGGAGTGAATAAAGAAGGTCCAGGAGGGGTCTGCTACCACTGATAAATCCCACCCTGCAAAGTGCTGCAGTTGTGCAGCCAAGAAATAGGTGAAAGAATGCGGGACAGCCATTCCTCCCTGATCTTTAGGGTATTGTAAGGTAGCTAATTTAATGCAGGCCACTCCATTCTTCCATATTAATGCTCTATATTGGGACTCTATACGAGCAAACCAATAGCCAGATATCCAAATGGGTGCGTTATGAAGGACATAAAATAGCTGCGGCGCCCACACCATTTTGATAAGATTTGCCCTTCCTGAAACTGATAGAGGAAGCTTGCACCAGCTAGCACATTTATGTTTGAATGTTTGTAGAATAGGTTTCATGTTTAATGAGATATAGTCTCTAGGGTTCCCAGTCACCTCAATACCCAGATATCGAAAGGAGTGAACTACTTCCACCTGAGCCGCCCAGTCCGGTATGAGAGAATCTAGGGGTCTAGCAATAGGAGGGAGAATTAATGCCAATTAATAGTAAATCCAGAGTACTGCACAAATCTCTCTATGAGAAGCATAACAGCCTCCAAGGAACCAACTGTATCCCCCAGATATATCAAAGTGTCATCTGTGTAGAGGGAGATTTTATCCTCCCTCTCCCCCCGACGAAACCCCACAATGTCCGATGAGGTTCTGAACATAGCCGCTAGTGGTTCCAATGCCAAGGCAAAAAGGAGGGGCAAAAGTGGACACCCCTGCCTAGTGCCTTTGTGCAATGGAAACCCCCCCAGGCAAGATCCCATTAATTCATATTCTAGCACAGGGAGCTGCATACAGGAGCTGCACCCAAGCCAGAAAGGTCTTTCCAACCCTGAATTTTCTCAGTACTGCCCAAAGGTATTTCCACTCAACACTGTGAAAGGCCTTGGCAGCATCAAGGGAGAACACCGCCCTATTTCCAGGGTTATCCACAGGTAACTGGAGATTCAGGAACAAACAACGCATGTTGAGGGCAGTAGACCGAGCCGGGAAAAAAAACAGACTGGTCCAAAGCTACCAGACCTGATACAACCCCTGCCAGTCTGGTGGCCAGACCCCTAGTCGATAGTTAAATGTCTGAATTTATAAGTGAAATGGGCCTATTTGAGTCGGGCAGCAATGGGTCCTTGCCAGGCTTGGCTATGACCACTATGACTGCCTCGTGCATGGATTGGGGAAGATTGCCAGATCCAACTGCAACATTCAGGGTATCTAATAGGAGGGGGAGAAGTGGTTCACTATATCTTTTATAAGTTTCATTTAGGAGACTAGGGATGAGCCGAACACCCCCCGGTTCGGTTCGCACCAGAACTTGCGAACGACCCCCGCGTTCGGTACGAACGTTAGAACCCCATTGAAGTCTATGGGACTCGAACGTTCGAATTGGAAAGTGCTAATTTTAACGGCTAATATGCAAGATAGTGTGCTAAAAAGGGTTTGGCGACCTGCCTCCTGCCTCAAGGGACATGGGTCACTGCAAAAAAAAGTTTTAAAAACTACCGTTTTGGCGGGAGCAGTGATTTTAACCACTTAAGGACCGCCGTATTGCCATTGTACGTCAGCACAATGGCACAGGCAGGCACAATCACGTACATCTACGTGATTGCCTTCCAGCGGGTGGGGGGTCCGATCGGACCCCCTCCCGCTGTTTACGGCGGTCCGATTCGGTCCAGGAGCGCTCCGTGATGAGGGGATGGCCGTTGGTTTTCGGCCACCCCCTCTGGATCGCTCCTGGCCAATGAGAAGCTTCCTCCCCTGTGTATTGTTTACACAGGAAGGAGGAAGTGATGTCATTCTCCTCGGGGCGGTCTTTTTGACCGGACTACGAGGAGAAGAGTAAAAGTAAGTGTGCACCAACACTACACTGACATGTAGGTACACACAGGCACACAAACCCCCCCCGATCCCCCCCCCCGATCGCCCCCCGATCCCCCCCCGCCCCCCCTCCCCCCCCAGTCACAGTGTCACTGATTGCATTGATCATTTCTTTACTGATCAATGCATTCAGTGTCAGTTGTGACAGTAAAAACTGTCAGGACAGTTAGTGTTAGGTCCAGGGTAGCCCCCTATCACCCCCCAATAAAGATTTAACCCCCTGATTGCCCCTAGAGTTAACCCTTTCACCCCCTTTTGCCAGTGTCACTAAGCGATCATTTTTCTGATCGCTGCATGTGTCGCTAGGTAGCTAGTTATTTTTTTAGGTTCACCGCCAGGTTTTTATATCGCTAGGTACCCCGATATAGTACCCAATAATGGTTTTAACCCCCAGATTGCCGCTAGTTAACCCTTCCACCCCCTTTTTCCAGTGTCACTAAGCGATCGTTTTTCTGATCGCTGCATTAGTGTCGCTACAGTCGCTAGGTAGCTAGTTATTTTTTTAGGTTCACCGCCAGGTTTTTATAGCGCTAGGTACCCCGATATACTACCCAATAATGGTTTTAACCCCCTGATTGCCGCTAGTTAACCCTTTCACCCCCTTTTGCCAGTGTCACTAAGCGATCATTTTTCTGATCGCTGCATGTGTCGCTAGGTAGCTAGTTATTTTTTTAGGTTCACCGCCAGGTTTTTATATCGCTAGGTACCCCGATATACTACCCAATAATGGTTTTAACCCCCAGATTGCCGCTAGTTAACCCTTTCACCCCCTTTTTGCCAGTGTCACTAAGCGATCGTTTTTCTGATCGCTGCATTAGTGTCGCTACAGTCGCTAGGTAGCTAGTTATTTTTTTAGGTTCACCGCCAGGTTTTTATAGCGCTAGGTACCCCGATATACTACCCAATAATGGGTTTAACCCCCTGATTTCCGCTAGTTAACCCTTTCACCCCCTTTTGCCAGTGTCACTAAGCGATAATTTTTCTGAACGCTGCATCAGTGTCGCTAGTGTCGCTAGGTAGCTAGTTATTTTTTTAGGTTCACCGCCAGGTTTTTATAGCGCTAGGTACCCCGATATACTACCCAATAATGGTTTTAACCCCCTGATTGCTGCTAGTTAACCCTTTCACCCCCTTTCACCAGCGATCACAGTATAAGTGTCACTGGTGACGCTGGTTAGCCAGTTAGTTATTTAGGTTCCCCGTCAGGTTTTTATATAGCGCCAGGGACCCCCATATACTACCTAATAAAAATTTGAACCCCCTGATTGCCCCTAGTTAACCCTTTCACCACTGATCACCGTATAAGTGTTACGGGTGACTCTGGTTAGTTTGTTTTTTATAGCATTTTATATTCAAATCCGGAAGGCAGTGCTTGGTTTTCGGGGTCCCGTACGTGGCTAGGCTCCCAAAAAGTCCCCCACATGTGGTATCCCCGTACTCGGGAGAAGCAGCAGAATTTATTTTGGGGTGTAATTTGACTTCTGCCCATAGCATGTGTGAGCAATATATCATTTAGTGACAACTTTGTGCAAAAAAAAAAAAAGTTTGTAATATTCCCGCAACTTTTGGCAAAATATAAAATATTCCATGGACTCAACATGCCTCTCAGTAAATAGCTTGGGGTGTCTACTTTCCAAAATGGGGTCATTTGGGGGGGTTTTGTGCTATTTTGGCATTTTATGGCCTTCGAAACTGTGATAGGTAGTGAGGAGTTAAATCAAAAATTTGCACCCTTAGAAATCCTGAAGGTGGTGATTGGTTTTCGGGGTGCCGTGCGCGACTAGACTCCCAAAAAGTCCCACACATGTGGTATCCCCGTACTCGGGAGAAGCAGCAGAATGTATTTTGGGGTGTCATTTCACATATGCCCATAGCATGTGTGAGCAATATATCATTTAGTGACAACTTGGTGCAAAAAAAAAAAAGTTTGTAATATTCCCGTAACTTGTGGCAAAATATAAAATATTCCATGGACTCAACATGCCTCTCAGTAAATAGCTTGGGGTGTCTACTTTCCAAAATGGGGTCATTTTGGGGGGTTTTGTGCTATTTTGGTATTTTATGGCCTTCGAAACTGTGATAGGTAGTGAGGAGTTAAATCAAAAATTTGCACCCTTAGAAATCCTGAAGGTGGTGACTGGTTTTCGGGGTGCCGTGCGCGACTAGACTCCCAAAAAGTCCCACACACGTGGTATCCCCATACTCGGGAGAAGTAGCGGAATATATTTTGGGGTGCAATTCCACATATAACCATGGCATGTGTGAGCAATATATCATTTAGTGACAACTTTTTGTAAAAAAAATTTTTTTATTTTTTTTTTGTCATTATTCAATCCCTTAGGACAAAAAAAATAAATATTCAATGGGCTCAACATACCCATCAGCAATTTCCTTGGGGTGTCTACTTTCCAAAATGGGGTCATTTGGGGGGGGATTTGTACTGCCCTGCCATTTTAGCACCTCAAGAAATGAGATCGGCAGTCATAAATTAAAAGCTGTGTAAATTCCAGAAAATGTACTCTAGTTTGTAGACGCTATAACTTTTGCGCAAACCAAAAAATATACGCTTATTGACATTTTTTTTACTAAAGACATGTGGCTGAATAAATTTTGCCCTCAATGTATGACTAAAATTTAGTTTATTCGATTTTTCTTATAACAAAAAGAAGAAAATATCTTTTTTTTTCAAAATTTTCGCTATTTTTCCATTTATATCGCAAAAAAAAAAAAAAATCGCAGAGGCAATCAAATACCATCAAAAGAAAGCTCTATTTGTGGGAAGAAAAGGACGCAAATTTCGTTTGGGTGCAATATTGCATGACCGCGCAATTACCAGTTAAAGCAGCGCAGTGCGAAATTGCAAAAAGACCTCTGGTCCTTAAGGTGTTTATTGGTCCGGAGCTGAAGTGGTTAATGACGATTAAAGTGAAAAAAAAAAAAAGTGAAATATTCCTTTAAATATGGTGCCTGGGGGGTGTCTGTAGTATGCCTGTGAAATGCCACGTGTTTCCCGTGTTTAGAACAGTCCCTGCACAAAATGACATTAAACGGAAATAACACCATTTAAAACTGCTTGCGGTTTTAATGTTATATCTGGTTCCTGCAATATGGTTGAAAATCATTCAGAAAAATGGCATGGGTAGCCCTCCCTGCCCATTACCAGCCTATTTGGGTCTTGTACACATATTAAGGGGAACCCCGTACCCATATTAAAAAAAGGAAATGCGTGTGGCCCCCAGGCCCTATATACTCAGAACAGCAGTATACAGGCGGTGCAAACAAGACAGGGACTGTGTAGGTTTGTTGTGTTAAGTTGAATCTGTTTGTCATTTTCAACCGGTACATTTTTAAAGTGTAGCTCCAGTCAAAAAAAATATCTTTAAGCTTTTTGGAAAACAGGGAAGGGTTATCACCCCTGTATAATTTTGTTTTGTCGTCCATCTTTTTTCATCTCACTTGCTGCTGTCTCCTTGCGTTTGCAAGTAGGAGATGTTTGTAAGTTGGATGTTTGAAAGTAGGGGCCTGCCCTATATTATAGCGGTATGTACTGGGTACAGAGCACGCAGACAGCACGCACTATCTCCTAACACTACTGACTGCAAGCTCTATTATTAACCACTTGTTAGCCCAATGTTTGCATAAAGTGAAAGATGAAGTTATGCTGAGTAAATAGATATCAAACATGTCACTCTTCAAAATTGCACATGCCCGTGGAATGGCGCCAAACGTCGCTACTTAAAAAATCCCCATAGGCGACGCTTTAAATATTTTTTTACTGGTTACATGTTTTGAGTTGCAGAGGAGGTCTAGGACTAGAATTATTGCTCTCGCTCTAACATTCTCAGCGATACCTCACATGTGTGGTACATGCGAGCACATGGGGACATGGGCGCTTTAATTTTTATTTTATTTTTTTATTGTTCATTTTACTTTATTTTAGTTTGACATTTTTTTTCCCAAAAATATATTTTTGATCACTTTTATTCCTATTACAAGAAATGTAAACATCCCTTGTAATAGGAATATGGGATGACAGGTCCTCTTTACAGTGAAATCTGGGGGGTCAATATGACCCCACATCTCACCTCTAGGCTGGGAAGCCTGAAATAAAAAATAAAAAAAAAGATTCTGGCTTTGATCGTACTGGCGAGTTGGTAGAAGCACCGGAGGGCGGTGAGGGGTGGGGGGCGTCTATGGCTGGGTACTTCAGGGTATCACCGAGTATGGCTGGGTATCTCTGAGTATGGCTGGGTATGGCAATTTATGGCAGGGTATTACAGAGTATTGGCGGGGTACTACAGAGTAATAGCAGGGTACTGCAGAGTATTGGGGGTACTGCAGAGTAATGCGGGGTACTGCAGAGTAATGGGGGGTACTGCAGAGTAATGGGGGGGTACTGCAGAGTAATGGGGGGGTACTGCAGAGTAATGGCGGGGTACTGCAGAGTAATGGCGGGGTACTGCAGAGTAATGGGGGTTACTGCAGAGTAATGGGGGGTACTGCAGAGTAATGGGGGGTACTGCAGAGTAATGGGGGGTACTGCAGAGTAATGGCAGGGTACTGCAGAGTAATGGCAGGGTACTGCAGAGTAATGGGGGTTACTGCAGAGTAATGGGGGGTACTGAAGAGTAATGGCAGGGTACTGCAGAGTAATGGCAGGGTACTGCACTGCAGAGTAATGGCAGGGTACTGCACTGCAGAGTAATGGCAGGGTACTGCACTGCAGAGTAATGGCAGGGTACTGCACTGCAGAGTAATGGCAGGGTACTGCACTGCAGAGTAATGGCAGGGTACTGCACTGCAGAGTAATGGCAGGGTACTGCACTGCAGAGTAATGGCGGGGTACTGCACTGCAGAGTAATGGCGGGGTACTGCACTGCAGAGTAATGGCGGGGTACTGCAGAGTAATGGCGGGGTACTGCACTGCAGAGTAATGGCGGGGTACTGCAGAGTAATGGCAGGGTACTGCACTGCAGAGTAATGGCGGGGTACTGCACTGCAGAGTAATGGCGGGGTACTGCACTGCAGAGTAATGGCGGGGTACTGCAGAGTAATGGCGGGGTACTGCAGAGTAATGGCAGGGTACTGCACTGCAGAGTAATGGCGGGGTACTGCACTGCAGAGTAATGGCGGGGTACTGCACTGCAGAGTAATGGCGGGGTACTGCAGAGTAATGGCGGGGTACTGCAGAGTAATGGCGGGGTACTGCAGAGTAATGGCGGGGTACTGCAGAGTATGCACTGGTATTGCAGAGTATTGGCAGGGAATTGAGGGGTTAAATTCGGTGAGCAGCGATGTGGGCACTGCAGATGCAGCCCACATCGCTGCTGACACCGATCTCTTTCCCCTCTGCTGTACCGATCGGTACAGAAAGGGGAGGGAGGAACAGGCGTCATAACATGACGCCGGTTTGTTTCCAAGTGATCACTCCGTCATTTGACGGAGTAATCACGTGGTAAACGGCTGCTATGAGCGGCCGTTTACCGTGATGCGCCGGGTCCATAGGACCCGGCGGTCACGGATGCTCTCGAGTGCGCACACCTCGGGGCACGCGAGAGCAGAATTCTGGGAGGCCGTTAATTAACGGCCTCTCTGAGTTAAACAACCGCCCTGAAGCCGTTAATCGGCAATGGGCAGTTGTTAAGTGGTTAAAGCTAGATCACTAGCTATATAGGTGAGGTGAATATAGTGGTGTATACTGCAGTCAGGGCACAGACAACAACCACTACACAGCAGCAAGATAGGAAATCAGCCAAAAACGATTGGTGTGTACTGTGTTGAAGGTACACAGAACACCCACTGCTTCAGATGCAAAGTAACACACTACAGGAGGCCGCCTTAAAGGCGGCCTTATATAGTGTGGGGCGTGCACTACACAGTCTGAGCTATGATTGGCCACAGGCAGGATGCCTGTGGCCAATCATGGCTCTCCTCGCTGCCGGCGCTGCGATTGGCCAAGCATGCGGGGTCACAGTGCATGCTTGGCCAATCATCGGACAGCAATGCACTGCGCCAACGCAGTGCATTGTGGTCCGCGCGCGCGTCACTCGAATTTTGACGCGAACGGCCAAAACGTTCGGAATTCGCCGAACGCACGAACAGCCAATGTTCGAGTCGAACGTACGTTCGACTCGAACACGAAGCTCATCCCTATAGGAGACCATCTGCACCCTGGGATTTACTGTTAGCCATAGAAGCCACTGCTTCAGTGAGTTCCACAAGTGTAATGGATGCGTTTAATGTCTTACGACCACTCACAGACAGAGCTGGAAGAGGGCACCGGTCTAAAAAGTCCGCCAATTCCATCTCCATGGGAGAGACCTTAGATGTGTACATATCTTCAAAATAGTCTCCAAAAACCGATGCCAACCGATCCAAACCATGTACAATTGCCCCTGTAGGAGTCTGGCATTTTGCCCGTTGTGCCTGAGCTATCATCGCCAGCAGATGTCCTGTATTTTCACCCTCCTTGAAGTACCGCTGTTGCAGAAAAAAATAGTTTTTTTATCTGCAGCAGCGGAAACAGCTTGTTGATATATAGCCTGGGCAGCCAACCAGCTTCGTTCAGATTCTGGTGAGGGCTGAGCAATGTAGTGCTCCTCAGCTTTCCGAGCTTCAGCAGACACCAGAGTCTCCCATTCCCTAGTATTAGACTTAATACCTGATATTTGTTTTATGAGAAGGCCTCAGAGATGCACCTTTAGGGCATCCCAAATAACACCCGGAGCTGCAGTATCCCTATTGCATCTAATAAAGGTGGCAAGAGCCCTAGGCTAGGGATCATTGGCAGGGAACAGTTGGAGCCAGAAGGGTTTGACTTTCCACAATCTCTCCCCAGGGACACCCGGGACGGAAATCGTTGCCCGCAGGGGAGAATGGTCAGAGATGCTTCAAGGGGCATATTCGATCAGAGTAACTTTAGACATGGCCAAAGGGTTGCATAAACAAAAGTAAATACGTGACAATGCTCTATGTGAGGCAGAATAACAGGAATAACACCTCCTATGTGGATATCTGTCCCCCACGCATCTCCCAAGCCAAGCTCACCAATCACCTTTGCAAATGAGGACCTCTGTGGGGTCTGCCAGGTGGTGAGAACTTGTCTAGGAAATTATTAAAGTCCCCCAAAACCCAAATGGGTATATTAGTATACGGAGCCATAAATTGTGCTAAGCAGGTGAGGCTATCTGCGGAGAAGGGCGGAGGGACATAAAGATTGCCTATAATACTCAGCATGCCAGCTAACTTACATACTAGAAAAATGTATCTGCCTTGATCATCCACCCAAGAATATATTAGATCAAAAGAGACATCATTAGAGATTAAGATACTAAACCCTCTGGAAAATGTGGTGTGAGTGAAAATGCACTTGATAAGCAGAGCTTTTCAGTGTAGAGTAGGTAGTGGGTGCGTTTCGTGCAGGCACACCACCGCATGATACGATTTAAGTGTAGGAAAAAGTGCCTGACGTTTTTACCACATCACCCAAGCCACGAAAAATTCCACGAGATAAGATTACAGTCAACCACCATAGGGATATCTTAACAAAACAGTAGACATAGCAGCCCCATAGTGAGTGGCATAAAATAAAATAAAAATACTGCTCTGAGCCAGTCATAGGCCCCATTACGGTACAGGAAGGAGGGCCAGGCAATCGGTAAGCATTCCAAAGAAAGGGGGAAGAAGTTTGGGATTCTGCAAGTCGCAGAATTAGGGAAGCACATAGTCAGAGTAGCTGATTGGAAGGCAGTCACTTCAACGATGCAGTAGGCACACATGTCAGAAAACTTTGCAAGGGTCCAAAGTAGACCAACATAATTCCCAGCAGGGGGCAGGGAGCCAAATAACACAAAATTGACATAGTCCACAAAAACAGATGGGGTCATGTCTCCATGTATGTCTACATGGGAACAGGCAGTTGGGGGGGGGGGAGCCCTATGTCACTTTATCCTGTAGATCCGAAGGGTCTTGCCAGTTGCATGTGGTAGGGAGAAGTACTAAATACACCAACTGTAGGTATACTTATCGCCTTAAAGGGGTACAAGTAATAGAGCAACCTCAATTTTGCAGGCTAGAGCATTGTATAAGAAACATAGTAACGGCGTAATCTTTTCTTGACATACGTAAATGTAGCCCTACTGCGTTACAGGTCAGCAGAGAGATCTGGATAAAAAGAAATCCGGACATTATCCATTTTCATCGCCTCACCCTTGATTCTGGCCTGGTATAGGATAACATCACGATCCTTGAAATTCAGGAGCTTAAACAGAAAAGGCCAAGGAGGTTCCCCGGAGCGCGGAGGTCTCCCAGGAACACGATGTGCCCTCTCAACTGCAAACATGGGAGAAAACACTTCCCGGCCAAAAGTATCCACAAGCCTGCGATCCCTTAAAGAGGGATTCCACCAAAAAAAAAAAAATATATTAAAAGCCAGCAGCTATAAATACTACAGCTGCTGACTTTTAATAAATGGACACTCACCTGTCCCGGGTTCCAGCGATGCCGGCAGCCGAGGCCGATCGATCGCTCGGCTCTCGGCTGCTGCCGCCACCATTCTAGTTGAGGGAATCAGGAAGTGAAGTGAATCGGCTTCACTTCCCGGTTCCCTACTGCGCATGCGCGAGTAGCGCAGCGCAATAGGAATTCTCCGCGCTGTCACTGGGACCCGTGTGTGTCCCAGCAGACAGCGCGGCAGGACAGGAAATGGCGTAGACTCCCACGGGAGTCTATGCCCAGAAGTGGGTGTAAATACCTGTCTTTGACAGGTATCTCCACCCCCCTCCCCCCTGAAAGGTGCCAATTGTGACACCGGAGGGGGGGAGGGATCCGATCAGCGGAGGTTCCACTTTAGGGTGGAACCCCGCTTTAACATCTGCATATCTTGCCTGATCAATGCAACTTCTATTTTCACTCCTTTAAACTCAGCAGTGCGATTAGATAAACTAGTGTTTCAGGAGGTGATTGCAGCAAAGATCTCTCTAAATGTAGGCTCAGGGTCCTGGGCACTGTGATCACTATCAGAGGCCAGGATAGCAGGGGTACTCACTGTGTCCCAGAGGAGCTCAGCAGGGTCACCCAGCCATGCAGGATCATGTTCCAGCTCCGTGGGAGGGTCTTGGGAAACCCCTGTGGGAGTGATCATCTGCTGAGCTGGAGTATCTTTACCCAGTGTCTTTAAAAAATAGGTTTTGAGCTTCTTCTTTAGCCGAGCAGCGCAGCCGGACGCCATCTTGGGCCGCATGGTCGGGGCCCTGTAAGAAGGTCTTTTCCCCGCTTAGCCATGGCTCCGAGAGGTAGGAGAGACACCGGAGGACAGCTGAAGAGGTGGGGAGTGCAAATCCGGTGTGCAGTGGTGGATACGCAGTAACTACAGGAGGATTTCAGGGTAATATGCAGGAGTTCTGGCGGAGATAGCCCTCAGCACGTCCTACTCCATGCACTGCAAGTCACGTCTCCCTCGCAATTCTATTTTTGGTACCCACAAGAAGAGTATGGCCAAAAAAAGCTTTGGCCATACTTAGCTTTTTTTGTAAGCTCCAAAAGAGAAGTAATTAAAGCGGAGGTCCACCCTAAAGTGGACCTTCCGCTCATCGGAACCCTCCCCCCCTCCGGCGCCACAATTGGCACCTTTCAGGGGGGAGGGGGGTGCAGGTACCTGTACAGTACAGGTATCTGCACCCACTTCCGGGATAGCTCTCTGCGGAAAGGGGCGTAGATTAGTGATGTCCAGTTCATGAACGAATCGTTCTTTTGAATCGATTCTTTTCAGTGAACTGATTCGTTTGAAACATTTCACTCTGCACTCAGTAGATAGCAGAGCAGCAGAGCTGGCAGTGGTAATATGATCCTAGAGTGAGAGAGCTCCGCCCCTCCCTGCAACCAATCAGCTGACTCAAAGCACAGTGACACTCAGGAACTGGATACAAACTTAAAACAAGAGCCAGGAGTACACAGTACACCGAGTTAAAGAATCGTACAAGTTACCGAGTTAAAGAATCGTACAAGTTACCGAGTTAGGCCCCTTTCACACATGCGGACGATATGTCCGTATTTCATCCATCCGTTTGCGGATGAAATACGGGTATACATTCATCCCTATGGGATAGCGGGTGTCTGCGGATGAACATCCGCAGACACCCAATTTCGTCCGCCTCCGCTACTGTCCGATTCTGCAGACGGAGGAAAATCCTATTTTTCTATCCGTCTGCAGAGCGGATCGGATGAACATGGACACACGGTCCGTACTCATCCGATCCCCATAGAGGAGAGCGGAGAGCTGACAGGGCGGTCCCCGCACAGTGTGCAGAGACCGCCCTGTCCGCAGCCAGCTCAGCGGGGACAACGGAGCGATCCCTGCTGAGTGAGCGGATCATCACGGGGCGGATCATTACTGATCCGTCCCATGTGAAAGAGGCCTTAAAGAATCAGATCAGTTTTTAGAACACAGTACACTGAAAGAACCATAAGTCACCACCAGTAAAACAATACACTAAACCAATGAGGTAGCAGCAGTGATCAGGTGGTACGGACAGCCTAAGGCCCTTTCACACTTGTGCGACTTGTCCTGCGACTTGAGACTTCAAAGTCCCATGACAAGTCACACCCCATGATTTCCAACGAGTTCAGTTCATATCTGTGTGACTTCAAAGTAGTTTTTGTACTACTTTTGTCCGACTTTGATGCGACTTGTGGCAGAGACCTCAAGATTACACAGACATTGCTTCAAGTCGTGGCAAAAATCATGGCAAAAGCACTTGACTTTCAAGTCGCACAAGTGTGAAAATAGCCTTAATGATTGAATTTTACTACCAGGGGTACTTCGCCCATGGTAGTGGTAGTAAAATCTGATCATCATTCCTGCGCATGCGCTGTAAAGACTATGGGAAAATCTGATGGCTAGCAATGTATTGGCCCATCAGAATGCAGTTCACATGCACAAAAACCCACTTTTCATTTAGGCTCCATTTCCACTTGTGCAACTTGTCCTGCGACTTTGTACTCTATGATTTCCAATGAGTATTATTCGTATCTGTGCGACTTCAAAGTAGCCCCTGCACTACTTTGGTCCCACTTTGATGCAACTTGAGATCCATAGACCTCCGGAATACACAGGCATTGGTTTAAAGTTGCATCAAAATTGCGGCAGAATTGTGCAACTTTCAGGCTGCGTTAGCCTGAAAAGCCTGAAAGTTGCACGATTCTGCCACGACTTGAAGCCATGCCTGTGTATTCTGGAGGTTTATGGACCTCAAGTCACATTACAATGGGACCAAAGTAGTGCAGGGACTACTTTGAAGTCGCTGTGACTTGAAGTCGCACAGATATGAATGGTACTCATTGGAAATCGGGTACTTCTTGTCATGCAACTTTGCAGTCCCAAGTCGCAGGACAAGTTGCACAAGTGGAAACAGAGCCTAAATGAAAAGCAGGGTTTGTGTGCATGTGAACTGCATTCTGGGGCAACTTCACAGTTAACATTGCTATCCATCAAATTTGCGGAAACCTAGGCTCAGGGCCAGTTCACACTGCTGCATAGTGCAAAATCGCATGCGATTTGCACTGCAGTGCAAATCACAGGCGATGTCAGTGCAATGCGATTTCAGCCATACAGATAGTATGGCTGAAATTATATCGCATTCGGACTAAACTCGCAACAGGACCCTTTTTTTGGTCCGCACCAGAATCAGATTGCATGGCACCCATGCGATCCGATTCATGTCCAAACTTACACTTTGCAGTGCGACATGCGAGCTGAAATGGGGGTGTCATTAACATTGTATGACACTCCCCAGCAGTTCGCATATGTCGTTGTGAACTGTCGTGCGAGTCGGGTGCGATGCAGGAATCCGTAGTGGAATCGCAGGGTTCCCGCATCGCACAAGTGTGAACCCAGCCTAACACAGCTGTTTGTGTGTCACCAAAATTCATGACACTGCGCTAAACTGACAATAGAACAATTGTCAATTGACAACAATTGTGCTCTGCGCCGATGAACAAAATCAAAGTAAACGTCCCCAGGACCTGCCAACCTTCTGTGTGAATCAGTCTTCTGATTCTAATCATTTAAGAAGGTTGAATCAGAGCTTCGGTTCACTTGCTTGTTAGTAGACTCACCAAGTGAACCGAAGAACCGAAGAATCGATTCATTGAATCGGTTCATTTCAGTGAGTAGTTCGAAATGAACCGATTCACTTTAAAGATCCGGACTTCCCATCACTTGCGTACATTACACCCCTTTCCGAAAGTCGCCCGCTGCCTGCTGGGAAACACACAGATCCCAGAAGCAGCGGGTCCATTCTAATTGCGCAGCGCGACTCGCGCATGCGCAGTAGGGAACCGGGAAATGAAGCCGAAAGGCTCCACTTCCTGATTCCCATACCCAAGATGGCGGCGGCAGCACCCGAGAGACGATCGAGAGATCGGCTTCGGGTGCCGACATCGCGGGCGCGCTGGACAGGTAAGTGTCACTATTTTAAAAGTCAGCAGCTGCAGTATTTGTAGCTGCTGGCTTTTAAAAAAAAAAAAAACGCGGACTCCCGCTTTAAAAAAACAAAAAAAACATAGCATACATGCTGAGTGCCTCCAGATGCAGAGGGGGGAAATGTAATAGATGTGATGTATTAATACCATCATACCATATATACCGAAAACAACAATTCCACATGATGATATACCTCATTAGATAGAAATATCGTTTGGCAATGTGATCTGCACACACCACATTCTTCTTTTTTACCTACATGTTAATAAAAAAAATTATTATTACACGTATATTCATAAAGAAATCTTTAAACACAGATATAAACCCAGTGTTTGTGTGGCTAAGCAATAAAAGGCACTGGGGGGACATTGACAAGTTCATTGGTGTTTGAGTTATTTATTTAGCACATTCATGAATTAGAGAAATCAACAGAATGGATTGATTTCTATTTAGCCAATGGTAGCTTAGAATCCTATGCTTTAAGCCCCTGTACACACGGTCGGACATTCTGACAACCAAATCCGTTGGATTTTGTCCGACGGATTTTGTCCGAAACTGTTGCATACACACGGTCGGAAAAAGTTGTCGGAAAATCCGATTGTACATAACGTGATGATGTTATTTCATTACTACGGGACTACGTTCAGGCTAGTAGCCAATAGCTTTGGTGTAGGAATTTGATCTGAGCATGCGTGGCACTTTGTCCGTCGGAGTAGGCTACACATGATCGGTGTATGTCGGAAAATTTTACCGGCATGTTGGAAAAGTTGGTCCGTCGGATATTCCGACGGAAACAGTCCGATGGAGACCACACACAGTCGGAATATCCAACAAAACGGTCCGATAGGACACATTCCGTTGGAATCTCCGACCGTGTGTACAAGGGCTAACAGTTTATTTTACTTTAGCACCCCCTTGGTGTACATGGTGTAAATAGGTTAAATGTAAGTAGCTTACTTGACCACTGGGCACTTAAACACTTCCTAACCAGACCAATTTTCAGTTTTTGGTGCTCTCACACTTTGAATGACAATTACTCAGTCATGCAACACTGTACCCAAATTACATTTTTGTCCTTTTTTTCACACAAATAGAGCTTTCTTTTGGTGGTATTTAACCACTTCAATACGGGGCACTTTCACCCCCTTCCTTCCCAGCCCAATTTTCAGCTTTTAGCGCTCTAGCGCTTTCAGTGACAATTGCGCGGTCATGCTACACTGTACCCAAATGAAATTGTTATCATTTTGTTCGCACAAATAGAGCTTTATTTTGGTGTTATTTATTCACGACTCCGTTTTTTTTTTTTGCGATATAAGCGCAAAAAAAGCGGAAATTTGGAAAAAAAACAATATTTTCTTTTTTCTATTTGAAAAGAAATCCAATAAAATCAAATTTTGTCATAAATTTAAGCCAAAATGTATTCTGCTACATGTTTTTGGTAAAAAAAATTCCGTTAAGTGTATAATAATTGGTTTGTGTGATCACGGACATATGTACGCAAATGATCATGTACATATGTGTGCAGGTGATCACGTACATATGTGTGCAGATAATCATTGGGACATGTGATTTTAGTGGGACATATGTGGGGGACATGTTTTTATTATTAGGGACATGTGTTTTTATTATTTGGGGACATGTATGTTTTGGGGACATATGTGGGGACTGTGTTTGTACTGTGTGGCGTGTTGTGTGTTTACACTACACTGATGATCAGTGAGTAAAAAGCTGTAAAAAGCAGCCCATACTCACTGATCATCAGCCGGCTGCAGCGTTCTGCTCTCCTCTCCTCAGCGGTGACTTCCGTGTGAGGAGAGGAGAGCCGATTGCCTAGCAACCGGCTGTTTGTTTACATCACATGACGGCCGTGATTGGACACGGCCGTCATGTGATCAGGAGGGCCAATCACAGAGCCCTCCTGCCGATCTGAGATGTGCCGTGTCCGGGTGACACGAGCACATCGGGATTGCGCCGCTGCGCGGGCACGCGCGCGCGCGATCCCGCTACTCCCGAAGGACGTTCCTGAACGTCCTATCAGGAGTAGACGGCTCCCACCCGGCCGTATATATGCATTGGCCGGGTGGGAAGTGGTTAATCACCGCTGGAGTTTTCATTTTTTGCGCTATTAATCAATAAAAAAATGAAAATTCGGTAAAAAAATAAAAAAAAATCTTTGTTTCTTTTAAAATTTATTGCAGAGTATTGGCGAGTATTGGCAGAGTGTTGCAGAGTATTGGCAGATTATTGCACAGTATGGGCAGAGTATTGCAGACTATTGGCACTGAGCAGCGCTGTGGGCACTTCACATCCAGCCCACAGTGCTGCCGCCATCTCTTCCCCTCTCCCCTCTCACTGTACCGATCGGTACAGAGAGGGGAGGGAGGAACCGGCGTCATGACGTGATGCCGGTTTGTTTACAAGTGATCACTCCATCATTTAGCGGCTCCGGAGTGGACAGGCGATCTCCTGGGACCTGTCACGTGTCCCAGGAGATCGCCTAGAGGGAGGGGCCACCTAAGGCGAAAGGAGGAGTCGCCTTGTCGGTCCCTGGGTGGAAGGATGAAGTGGGACAGGAAATTCCCCTCCTAATGAAGCCCCCACTCCCCCCCAAAAAAATACATGCCAAATGTGGCATGTAAGTGGACGAGGAGTGCTTAAAGAGGAAGTTCCATTTTTGGGTTTTAAGCAAATTTAGTTTGTCTCACAAGAAGCTAAAGTGAGCATGTCTGTAGGGTTCAAGCTCAGGTCAGGCCTCTGTTGCCTCCCCCTGGTTCTGGAAGTTTCCAGAAAGTTTAAGAAGCTAATGGGCGGAGGTACAGAAGCAGGGATCTGTATATTGATATTTGACCAATCCCCAAGCAGTAGGCCTGACATGGTGGTAAGATGTGCCCATAAATATTGAAGAGCCTGGCCAGTCCAGGGTGGTTGCTGGTTTGAGTTCTGAGTTGAGGATTGTGAGGCCTGGAAGGGACCCCGGGGCTGGTGGCTCTGCCTCTGGGCAGTAGCTGAGGAAGGGTGGCCTGAACAGCAGTCTTTGCTAAGCAGCAGGATTTCAAGGAACAGTGTGAGTACCTCTACCTACCAGAGCCAACAAAGGGAGAAAACAGCTGGATGCAATATTTATCTAGCCTCAAAAAAGGGACAGTGTCACAACTTACCTTTATCCCCCTGCTCTGGGATTTACTCATAAAAGCCAAGTGCGCTGGCATTTTCCACTAAGGGGACATAGAGCTCCTACATACAGTTGAGACTTGGCTATTTTTCACTAAGGGGACGTAGAGCTCCTACATACAGTTGAGACTTTTCTATTCTCTACTTAGGGGACATAGAGCTCCTACATACAGTTGAGACTTTTCTATTCTCTACTAAGGGGACATAGAGCTCCTACATACAGTTAAGACTTTGTTATTATCTACTAAGGGGACATACAGCTCCTGCATATAGTTATCTACTAAGGGGGACATAGAGCTTGTGACGGGAGTTTGAGTGGGGGGCTTGTGTAACCCAGCTTACCTTGGGGAGCTCTGGAAACTCCATGTCCAGCTTCCCCAGCCCCTTCTATGTGTAAGTTACCCTGTGTCTATTAGGGACACAGGGTGGCCGAGAACTCTAGGCGAGTCTGTCCTAACCAGATTCACTGTACAACCACACGGGACTCAGCCACTGTGTGGTTTGAGTTGAAAGGAAGGGGTTCATTCACTTGGGACATTAATGTTTGTGAGCAATATCCTTCAAGAAATGTATGAAGATGGACAGTTTCACCTTTCAGACCAGTAGCGGTGCGTCCATAAGGGCGCATGGGCACCGCCCCCTCGCTCCAGCCACCCCCTCTATGACCAATGGATAGATTCATGCATTGTATGAATCTATCCATAACCGCCGCTGCCAACCCCCAATTCAGGCACCGGACGCCTGAATTACAGCAGCGGGGGGTGTTTTTGAAGCACCTGATTAGAGCCATTGGCTCTAATAGGCTTCAAAATAGGTGAACTGCGAGCACCATGCTTGGAGCTCACAGTCCACCAAGGTGTGTTAGAAAAGCGAATGAATATTCACTTTCCTAACACTGAACCGCCTCTCCGCCAATCAGGTTCTCGGGTCTGTGACTCATCACCTGATTGGCTAAAATGACAGGTTTCAGTTTTCAGATTACTACATTGTTTTGAGGTGGGGTGGGGGTTGTTATGTGTTTGCTAAGTGGCTGTATCCCATTGTTCTATTGTTTGTGTCTGTCTTGGGGGCAACCTATTATGGGATGTATTTGTGTTCCTAGCATGTAGACCGGGGGCAGGGAAGAGGGAGTGGGGAATTCCTCCAACAGCCCTTCCTGTTGATAAGACAGTCTACTCAGGAGAGTTTGAATACACCTGTGCGTGTCTCTTATTACTGAATGTAGTTTACCCCACCCTGTGTCATTACGCAAAGAGGGGCGATTGTCCCTGAGTGTATATCTGTTGGTACATGTTTTCTTTCACCCTACATTGAGTTACGGCTAGTGACTGGGTAGGCTAAGGGGTATTGGATCATGCTGGTACCAAAGGAAGCGTATACGGCGGACATAGTCCTGTTGAGGACAGGGGGTCCATGACAGAGCTCCTGTAAGAAGATATTTGCTACTGATCCATCAGGGACCGACATTCCGGAGGGAGTACAATCTAGGATCAATTTTTCTGCAAGTGTACATAGAGAAGTTGTCCTCCAAGTTGTTGCTGAACTCAGTTTGGGCATCCCTTAACCCCATCCAAGTTTATATTCCCCCAATGAATTATAAAAACAAGCCCAAGCACTGGTTTTCTGCCTATGAATGCACGTTGTAAAATACGTGTTGCCTGGCTGTGCAGGATTAGTGGGACCCAAAACCTAGTGGCCCTCTAGGGGGTAGTGCTACATTACAGTATGTTCATATGTATATTATGTTATGTTTACCATTCCCATTTATATTACCTTTCTGTAGGCAGGCGTCGCACAGTACATGGCCACAGTTTGTAATAGCAATCCTGGATGTTTGTCTTCTGGGCTGCAGAAAGCACACATTACACCTCATCAGATCCCCCATTTGTCTTGCATATACACTGAAAGTGAAAAATAAACAATTAGCCATCAGGATAAAACATTGGTAAAAAACAGTCACCGATATCCTAAAGGATGCAGCAGCATAAACATGTGATGTGGTCCTGCAGTCTTCCAATTGTGAAGAAATTCTTCAGGTCTAATGCCCTGTACACACGGTCGGAAATTCCGACGGAAAAGGTCCGATCAGATTATGTTGTCGAAAAATCCGATAGTGTGTGGGCTCTATCGGACTTTTTCTGTCGGATTTTCCGACGCACAAAGTTTGAGAGCAGGATCTAAAATTTTCCGACAACAAAATCCAATCGCATAAATTCCGATCGTGTGTAGACAATTCCAACGGACAAAGTGCCACACATGCTCAGAATAAACTAGGAGACAAAAGCTATTGGCTACTGGCCCGTTTATAGTCCCGACGTACGTGTTTGACGTCACCTCGTTAAGAATGGTCGGATTTTCCCGACAACTTTGTGCGACTGTGTGTAGGCAACACAAGTTTCAGACAAAATCCGTCTGAAAAAAATCAGACGGATTTTGTGGTCGGAATGTCAGACCGTGTGTACAGGGCATTAGACTTATTATCACCTAGGGCAGTGTTTCTCAACTCCAGTCCACAAGGCGCCCCAACAGGTCATGTTTTCAGGATTTCCCTCAAATGAACCAGCTGTGGTAATTACTAAGGCAGTGAAACTGAGCAAATTACCTGTGCAAAATAATGGAGAGCCTGAAAACATGACCTGTTGGGGCACCTTGAGGACTGGAGTTGAGAAACACTGATCAAAGGAACCATCCTATGTCCAAGTAATAACGGGTACACGTTGCCCCCCCCCCCCCCCCATATGGTTAGCTGTTGACACAGAAGACATGCATGAACAACTACTCTGTGGCACACCCCATACTCCACCAGGCTGTAACTTATATAAACAAACAAATAAAACAAGTGGAGGAGCAACAACTAAAACCATTAAAAAAAACAAATAAAAATCTGCAATAAAACTGTAAAACGATCAATCGTAGATCTGTGGTCAATCCATTTTGTTTTATATACACAGTCTATATAACTCTAAGCCCCTGTACACACGGTCGGAGATTTCAACAACCAAATTCGTCGGATTTTCTCAGTTGGATTTTGGCCGAAACTGTTGCATACACACGGTCGGACTAAGTTGTCGAAAAATCCGATCTTTCAGAACGTGATGACGTAGATGGGACTACATTCAGACTAGTAGCCAATAGCTTTGATGTAGGAATTTGATCTAAGCATGCGTGGCACTTGGTCCGATCAAAATTCGCTACACATGATCAGAGTATGTCCGACCGGCCCAGTTGGTCGGGAAACATTTCCAACATGTTGGAAAATTGGGTCCGACGGAATCAGTCTGATGCATACCACACACAGTCGGATTATCCGACCACGCGGTCCGATAGGACACATTCCGACGGATTCTCCGACCGTGTGTACAAGGGCTAAGTCTATGTACGGATGGTGAGAAGGGGTTAAATGTCCAGCGCAAGCAGGGCTGCCATTATATTAGAACAGAAACCATGTTCCAGGGAGCTGCAAAAAAAACAAGGAGAGAGGCGCCTCTGGGTGCAGACGTTTTTAACAAGCTTTAATATACATAAATTAGTCAAAGTCACATTTCAGAAGAAAGTGATAGGCATAAAAGAAAAGACATGGTTATGTCACGGTGGCGATCCTGAGTCCTGGGCCTTGTAGTTCCTCTGTCAAAACAGTCTGGTCAGAGAGGTGTCCGCCGTTAAGATGGTTATGCTGGCTCCGGAAGACAAACTCGAGGTGAGGCGCAGGGAACAGCAGGCTGCAGGGGATGACGTCACCAGTAGTGGACTTGTTTCTTGAGTAGGTGCGCTGCGGTGTACTGGCAAGCCGCACTCCTTTATCAACATACATCAGATCCGTTCCCCAGGATGATGTCAGAGTGTGACGAAACGCGCGTTGGGAGGAGTGGCGTGCTGACGTCATCGCGCTTTGTACCCTAGTAGACGGGTGTTCGTTTGCCGGCCAGCTTTCTTTTAATTTTTGCAAGTTTACTATGTGTAAGTGCAATCTTTTATTTTTAATAAGTGTTTTAATGCGATTTACACTGGTCCTCCGGACTCTGGTCCTCCATCGAGACCACTGAATAATTGAGTCCCCTTGGCTGTTTGCTGTGTGTTCCTGCTTCATTACATCAAGCATATAAGAGCCGTCATCGCTACTTCTTTGGAACAAGGCCCTGGCGGGGTTAATAGCCGCAAGCTCTTTTTAGCTTGCCTCTGGTAAACACGCAATCTATGTGGTGGAGGAGCACGAGTTTGTGGTGTTGTCACAAGTTATATCAAGATTTCACATGTTTAAGATCATCTTTTGTGGTGTTGGGAGCAAGTTCAACATATATGCACAGCATTTTCATTTTTCGTGTGTTTTATCAATCTATGGTAAATATATTTATTATTATTTTTTAGCGCAGCTCCATTTCTATCTTTACTTGTCTATATGTGTATCCCATAGTGAGCTGCTGCTGTTTTTGTTTTTTTATTTGTATTGCTCACTTAGTGCGGTAATTATTTCTATTTTTTCTATTTTATTACCAATTGTGCATCGTTTAAACACCTCGGCCTACCTGAGTATTGCTGCTGACCATGTCCATCCCTTTAGGACTACAGTGTCCCCATATTCTGATGGCCCCTTCCAGCAGGATAATGCCCCATGTCACAAAGCTCCGATCATCTCACCACTGGACAATGAGGTCACTGTACTCCAGAGGCCTCCACACTCACCAGATCTCAATCCAATAGAGGACCTTTGGGATGTAGCATGATGCTATCATGTCACTATGGACCAAAATCTCTGAGGAATGTTTCCAACACCTTGTTGGATCTATGCGACGCAGCATGGAGGCAGTTCTGAAGGCAAAAGGGGGTCCAACATGGTACTAGCAAGGTGTACCTAATAAAATGGTCGATAAGTGTGTATATGTTGTCAATCACAGCCAGGGAGGGAGGAGTGGGACCGAGCCACGCTCTGCATGTCCCATAGACCCACACAGGCGGCTTGGGAGGGAGCATATATAGCGCAGGTACTCCCAACGAGTATGCGCTATATGTTAAATTTAGTTTTTTGCCCAAAACTGTAATGAGTTTTGGGGCTAATTGTGCTAAATTGTACTTTGGCATCAGTTTGGCTGGGCTGTATAGAAGTTCTGCCTGGTCATAGGTGGGGTTGTACACCAGTGGGAGGCTATAGAACACAGTCTGGTTGGACACATTGGGTACCATTCTCTGTCTCGGAACCAATCAGTGGGAGTATGTCTCACTGCATAATTCAGGAAGGGGTACTTAACCACTTGAGGACCGCCGTATTGCCAATGTACGTCAGCACAATGGCACAGGCAGGCACAATCACGTACATCTACGTGATTGCCTTCCAGCGGGTGGGGGGTCCGATCGGACCCCCTCCCGCTGGTTACGGCGGTCCGATTCGGTCCAGGAGCGCTCCGTGATGAGGGGATGGCCGTTGGTTTTCGGCCACCCCCTCTGGATCGCTCCTGGCCAATGAGAAGCTTCCTCCCCTGTGTATTGTTTACACAGGAAGGAGGAAGTGATGTCATTCTCCTCGGGGCGGTCTTTTTGACCGGACTACAAGGAGAAGAGTAAAAGTAAGTGTGCACCAACACTACACTGACATGTAGGTACACACAGGCACACAAACCCCCCCCCGATCCCCCCCCCGATCCCCCCCCGCCCCCCCTCCCCCCCCAGTCACAGTGTCACTGATTGCATTGATCATTTCTTTACTGATCAATGCATTCAGTGTCAGTTGTGACAGTAAAAACTGTCAGGACAGTTAGTGTTAGGTCCAGGGTAGCCCCCTATCACCCCCCAATAAAGATTTAACCCCCTGATTGCCCCTAGAGTTAACCCTTTCACCCCCTTTTGCCAGTGTCACTAAGCGATCATTTTTCTGATCGCTGCATGTGTCGCTAGGTAGCTAGTTATTTTTTTAGGTTCACCGCCAGGTTTTTATAGCGCTAGGTACCCCGATATACTACCCAATAATGGTTTTAACCCCCTGATTTCCGCTAGTTAACCCTTTCACCCCCTTTTGCCAGTGTCACTAAGCGATAATTTTTCTGAACGCTGCATCAGTGTCGCTAGTGTCGCTAGGTAGCTAGTTATTTTTTTAGGTTCACCGCCAGGTTTTTATAGCGCTAGGTACCCCGATATACTACCCAATAATGGTTTTAACCCCCTGATTGCTGCTAGTTAACCCTTTCACCCCCTTTCACCAGCGATCACAGTATAAGTGTCACTGGTGACGCTGGTTAGCCAGTTAGTTATTTAGGTTCCCCGTCAGGTTTTTATATAGCGCCAGGGACCCCCATATACTACCTAATAAAAATTTGAACCCCCTGATTGCTCCTAGTTAACCCTTTCACCACTGATCACCGTATAAGTGTTACGGGTGACTCTGGTTAGTTTGTTTTTTATAGCATCAGGGCACCCACCATTTATTACCCAATAAAGGTTTAACCCCCTGATCACCCGGCGGGTGATATCAATTAGGTTTTAGGGTCAGGGTCTGCGTCGCCCCAGGCAGCGCTAGGTTAGTGCCAGTACCGCTAACACCCACACGCAAAGCATACACCTCCCGTAGTGGTATAGAATCTGAACAGATCAATATCTGATCTGATCAGATCTATACTAGCGTCCCCAGCAGTTTAGGGTTCCAAAAAAACGCATTGTTAGCGGGATCAGCCCAAATACCTGCTGGCACCTGCGTTTTGCCCCTCTGCCCAGCCCACCCAAGTGCAGTATCGATCGATCACTGTCACTTACAAAACACTAAACACATAACTGCAGCGATCGCAGAGTCAGGCCTGATCCCTGCCATCGCTAACAGGTTTTTTGGTAGCATTTTATATTCAAATCCGGAAGGCAGTGCTTGGTTTTCGGGGTCCCGTACGTGGCTAGGCTCCCAAAAAGTCCCCCACATGTGGTATCCCCGTACTCGGGAGAAGCAGCAGAATTTATTTTGGGGTGTAATTTGACTTCTGCCCATAGCATGTGTGAGCAATATATCATTTAGTGACAACTTTGTGCAAAAAAAAAAAAGTTTGTAATATTCCCGCAACTTTTGGCAAAATATAAAATATTCCATGGACTCAACATGCCGCTCAGTAAATAGCTTGGGGTGTCTACTTTCCAAAATGGGGTCATTTGGGGGGGTTTTGTGCTATTTTGGCATTTTATGGACTTCGAAACTGTGATAGGTAGTGAGGAGTTAAATCAAAAATTTGCACCCTTAGAAATCCTGAAGGTGGTGATTGGTTTTCGGGGTGCCGTGCGCGACTAGACTCCCAAAAAGTCCCACACATGTGGTATCCCCGTACTCAGGAGAAGCAGCAGAATGTATTTTGGGGTGTCATTTCACATATGCCCATAGCATGTGTGAGCAATATATCATTTAGTGACAACTTGGTGCAAAAAAAAAAAAGTTTGTAATATTCCCGCAACTTGTGGCAAAATATAAAATATTCCATGGACTCAACATGCCTCTCAGTAAATAGCTTGGGGTGTCTACTTTCCAAAATGGGGTCATTTTGGGGGGTTTTGTGCTATTTTGGCATTTTATGGCCTTCGAAACTGTGATAGGTAGTGAGGAGTTAAATCAAAAATTTGCACCCTTAGAAATCTTGAAGGTGGTGATTGGTTTTCGGGGTGCCGTGCGCGACTAGACTCCCAAAAAGTCCCACACATGTGGTATCCCCATACTCGGGAGAAGTAGCGGAATATATTTTGGGGTGCAATTCCACATATAACCATGGCATGTGTGAGCAATATATCATTTAGTGACAACTTTTTGTAAAAAAAAATTTTTTTTTTTTTTTTGTCATTATTCAATCCCTTAGGACAAAAAAAATAAATATTCAATGGGCTCAACATACCCATCAGCAATTTCCTTGGGGTGTCTACTTTCCAAAATGGGGTCATTTGGGGGGGGATTTGTACTGCCCTGCCATTTTAGCACCTCAAGAAATGAGATCGGCAGTCATAAATTAAAAGCTGTGTAAATTCCAGAAAATGTACTCTAGTTTGTAGACGCTATAACTTTTGCGCAAACCAAAAAATATATGCTTATTGACATTTTTTTTACTAAAGACATGTGGCTGAATACATTTTGCCCTCAATGTATGACTAAAATTTAGTTTATTCGATTTTTCTTATAACAAAAAGAAGAAAATATCTTTTTTTTTCAAAATTTTCGCTCTTTTTCCATTTATATCGCAAAAAAAAAAAAATCGCAGAGGCAATCAAATACCATCAAAAGAAAGCTCTATTTGTGGGAAGAAAAGGACGCAAATTTCGTTTGGGTGCAATATTGCATGACCGCGCAATTACCAGTTAAAGCAGCGCAGTGCGAAATTGCAAAAAGACCTCTGGTCCTTAAGGTATTTATTGGTCCGGAACTGAAGTGGTTAAGGTGCCGAAGTCACATGGTTCGGGGTTCCAGTCCAGAAGTTGTTGCTGACTCCGTAGTCCTGGTCCTCCTGACCAGCCCCCAGGGGCCCTCATGGCCTGGGGTGCGGAGCCATCCGTTTCCGAGCCTCAGACCTGGCTAGTTTAAGGCGCAGTAACTCGAAGGAGGATTCTAATGCCCCGTACACACGAGAGGAATTAAGTCTGACAGACCTCCAAAGGAGTTCCGCCGGAGTTCCGCTGGAGTTCCGACGGAGTTCTGGCGGACTTTTCGACCGAACGGACTTGACCACACACCATCACACCAAACTCCGACGGAGTCGAACGTGATGACGTACGACTGGATTCGACGTAGGAAGTTCATAGACAGTAGCCAATAGCTGCCCTAGCGTTGGTTTTAGTCCGTCGGAGTAGCACACACACGAGCGGATTTTTCAAAGGGGACCGGGTCCGGCGGAGTTCCGTCGGGAAAATTTAAAGCATGCTTCATTTCTAAAGTCCGTCAGACTTTAGCTTCGCTAAAGTCCGTTGCAGCCCACACACGATCGGATAGTCCGCCGGACTCAGTCCGTCGGAGTTTGGATGTCGAAAAGTCCGCTCGTGTGTACGGGGCATTAGGGGTTTTGGAGAGGCCCAGCAACTCTACATGCGACCAGGGGAAGGACTCTTCGGTAAGAGAGCCACGCACAAGACTGGGTGCTTGGTAAGAGCCTGGAAGCTGAGCTGCCATAGACATTGATTGAATCCACAATTCTTACGGTATCGCTGGACCGGCTGAAAGATTCTGGTACAGTAAGAAAAGTTCCTACTTCTACCCTTCCAGTTGTAACTAAGTTTCCAAGTTTCCAACCAAGTCTGTGTGAGAGACTTTGAAAAGCTAGAATTACCTGTTGGCTGCTAAATCCAAAACTTAAGGATTTATCCATCAGTTAAAGAGTCCAGTTGTAAGCGGCTGTTCCCTGGATTGTGTACATAGAGAGAGACTTTTATTGAAGTCAACAGTTCCAAGCACCTGGGCTAAACTCTACCCCGATACCCTATATTCCCAACTTAGAGACTGAGTTTGTTCAACTGTTTTATACAAAATAAAAATCGTAACAAGGAATTCAAGTGTCGGTTTCTGGAGGAGGTAATCGGTAAGCCCAGAAAAATTCAGCCGCTCCTTCGGGGGGTAAGTGCTACATGTGGGGGCTTGTCCGGGATTTGAACCCAGGACCTCTCGCAACGGAGAAAGACATACAAGTGAGTTTGTTACATGTGACTTTAATGCAGTGTTTCTCAATTCCAGTCCTCATGGCCCACTAACAGGTCATGTTTTCAGGATTTCCCTCAGATGAAACAGCTGGGGTAATTACTAAGGCAGTGAAACTGATCAAATCACCTGTGCAAAATAATGGAAAGCCTGAAAACATGACCTGTTAGTGGGCCATGAAGACTGGAATTGAGAAACACTGCTTTAATGGAACAGAGGGTGACGTTTTTGAACTACGCCATCTTTACTAAGGCAAAGACTTTCACTGTGGTGCGCAAGGTGGAAGGAGCTCTACAGAAACCGAAATTGCGCAACCGGAGGAACCAGTGGGAGGAGTCTACGCCTGTTTCGTCTTCCAGCACGAGGCACCGCGTGAGTGTGTCGCAGGAAGAGAGTGGATTTGGTCACGCTTGCTGAACTGCAATTATGTTTCGTGTCCCTGGTGTGCCGTCTGTTCCAGGACCTAGGATGCCGTCTGTTAGAGGTCCTACCAGTATATGGATGCCCGGCATCGTATTGACGGACATGAGAATCCACCTGCTGCCGCAGGGGCGGTTCTTACTTTATACTGCCAGGGATGTTGAGGCCCTCTGTATACTTTGTGGAGGATGTGACGGCCTGATTGCTAGTGCTCGGCCATTTGCTTGCTGTCGGAGGTGCGGGGACTATGCTTTTAAAGTGGAGCAGCCTACTGAATCATCTCGGGCCTACCATATGGACTGGGCAACGGGCGTGGCAACCGAGGAGACTATCGTCTATGCTCTGGCTGTGGGGCCTAGTGTTTCGGCTTCATCCACCATTGCTGGGAACCCCTAGAAAAGGACAATGAGTACGAGCTGGAGGAGGTAATCTGTAAGCCCAGAAAAATTCAGCAGCTTCTTCGGGGGTAAGTGCTACACATACATGAGCTGCTTGTTCTGGGAGCACTCAACGGGAGGGGGGGGGGGAATAGGCCAGAAGCACAGGTGGGGGACCCAAGAAGAGGATCAGGGTTGCTCTGTGCAAGACCCTTACACAGAGCAGGTATGTATAACGTTTATTTAAAAAAAAAAAAACACCTTTAATAACCAGTGTAAAGTTGCAGCAACTTTGAAACAGTTCCTGCATTACTATGATGCAAAGTTCTTGAGTGCCGGAGATTGTAAAGTTGCACTCAGAATCATGCGACTTTGGAGTCACACTAGTGTGAATAGAGCTTTAGGGAGTATCATATGGACCCCCCCCCCCCCCCCCCGCGGGGGGGGGGGGGGGGGATTTCAAATCCCCTGACTGGTAAAGCGGCTATCCAATGTGTCAGAAACAAATGATTTCCGGACTCCAGGTACAGCGGGATCAGGGCGGGGGATGGGGACAGGGTCCAGTGTAAGGCTACTTTCAGATTGGGGCGTTGTGGGCGCCGACTGTGAAGCGGCGCTACATTTAGCGCCGCTTTACCGTTGTTGTAGCGGCGCTAAATATGATTTCCGCCCATAGCTCTTCAAGGAACATTTTTTTTTTGTATTATTTTTATATGACAATTTTTTTTATTTTTTATTGCATTTTAGTGTAAATATGAGATCTGGTCCTGTCATGCTTTTTTCTATTGCAAGAGATGTTTACATTCCTTGCAATAGTAATAAAAGTGACACCAGTTTTTACACTTCTCTAAAAAAAAAAAAAAAATAAAAAAAAAAAATAAAAAGGTAAAATAAAAAAAAATTTTAAATGCTCCCCATTCCGACGAGCTTGCGTGCAGAAGCGAACGCATACGTGAGTAGAGCCCGCATACAAAAACGGTGTTCAAACCACACATGTGAGGTATCCCCGCGATCGGTAGAGAGAGAGCAATAATTCTAGCCCTAGACCTCCTCTGTAACTGAAAACATGCAACCTGTAGAATTTTTTTAAACGTCACCTATGGAGATTTTTAAGGGTAAAAGTTTGTCGCCATTCCACGAGCGGGCGCAATTTTGAAGCGTGACATGTTGGGTATCAATTTACTCGGCGTAACATTATCTTTCACAATTTAAAAACAAAAAAATGGGCTAACTTTACTGTTGTCTTATTTTTTAATTTAAAATGTGTATTTTTTCCCAAAAAAAAAAAAGTGCACTTGTGAGACCGCTGCGCAAATACGGTGTGACAGAAAGTATTGCAACAACCGCCATTTTATTCTCTAGGGTGTTAGAAAACGAAAATGTATAATGTTTTGGGGTTCTAAGTAATTTTCTAGCAAAAAAAAAAGTTTTTAACTTGTAAACAACACATCTAAAAAAAGAGTCTCGGTCCTTAAGTGGTTAAAAGCTCTTTCAATGCGCCGCAGAGCGGGAGTTTTTGACTCCTCTTTTGGGGATAAAAGCGCCCTGCTATCGGCTGAACAGCAGCTTAATGAGCGGTAAAGCACTGCTAAAAAGAGCGGCACTTTAGCACTAGCATGGCCCCCAGTGTGAAAAGGGGTCTAAAGGTGAACGTACACTTTAAGTGCTTAAAGTTTAACCAAAGGCAAAACTTTTTATTTGTATTTTTGGATGGAGCGGAGAGGGATTAGGACCCGTCAGCTTTCATTGTTGCCCGTGTTCCCGTTAGGGAAATTCGCTCCCTCTCTGTTTGTCCTGTTTACCGTTATCTCTGAAAGTAAAAGAAAATCACAAATTTTGGGGTGTCACCGGAAGAGGAGTACAGGCGAAATCTTACAAAGGAGACGCTACTTTAACCAGGCATTGCTCTCATTTTTGGAGGGATTTCCTCTCACTTCCTGTTTTGGCTATGGTACAGGAAGTGAATGGAAATCTTCCCTATGGGGCACAGATTGTAAAAAATAAAAAAAAATAATAATAAATAAAAAGCTGACAGGGGTTATACCCGTCCCTTACTCTTTCCAAAAAAGAGAGGAAACAGTTTTGCCTTCAGTTATACTTTAACACAAAGGTTTAACTTCTTTAGCATCTACACAGACTGTTACTATATACACTGTATAACTCTTACAGTCTAAACCCCTGTGTTACCTGGGAAACAACCGTAGTGAGAGCGAGGCCAGGAACGCGGAAGTGCCGGGAGGTCGCTCAGGCGCTTCCGCTAGACAGCAGTAGAGGGCGGGTGTTTCATCAGATATGGCGACCTGTCAGACTTGGTAACGGAAGTGACGTTCTGTTGCCGCCCTCTTGCTACACCCGCACTCCTCCACAGTAACGCTACACCGAGAAGGGGGCAAGCGGACATCTTGTTACACCCACCTGAGTTTTGCATTGTACCGTTATTTTTAACAGGAAACAGAGCTTATAAGGGGAAATACAGTATTTAGAAATCTATCGGACTTTCTACATGTTGAATTATAAAAGCGGTGCTGTTCTGTCACATTAGCAAATCTGTGAGATCAGCGGGTTTGCCGCTGCTTTTAAAAGTCAACATCTAAACAGTCCATCGGATTTCTATATACTGTATTTCACCTTATACGAGGCGTTTCCTGTTAAAAATAACAGTGAAATGCAAAAATCCGGTGGGTGTAACAAGATGTCCTCTTGCCCCCTTCTCGGTGTATCGTTACTGTGGAGGAGTGTTGGGAGTAGCAAGATGGCAGCGACAGAACGTCACTTCCGTTACCAATTCTGACGGAAGAGAGGCAGAGAGTCAGTGTGTGAAGGCGAGTGTGTCACCACCAGGAGGGAAGAGCTCGGCTATGGAAGGATGATAGAGGTAAGTACACCCTTCACCTGTAATGTGGGGGTTGGAAAGACCAGGAGATGGATGTACATGGAGATCCCCCATAACTACCATCATCAGTGTGGTCTGACCACACCAGAGCCAGCACTGGGCTGACCACACCAGAGCCAGCACTGGGCTGACCACACGGCACTGGGCTGACCACACCAGAGCTGGTGTTCTGCCATATATCATCCCTCCATCGGATAGTGTCCGCCCCGTACTGCGCAGGCGCAGTACGGAGCGGAAGGAGATTTGGAAAATCTCTGAAGATGAACAGCGCCTGCGCCGTGAGTGGAGGTGCTAGCCCCGCCATCCAAGTGGACATAGGGCTGCAAATATTAGAGGTGCGTTTCTGAAGTAGGGAAGCCACGAGACGAGTTTCACACCTCCCATGGGACATAAAAATAGACGACCTTCCTAACTTAGCCCTGTAGGTGGGGTGAAACGCATTGGGATAGCGTGGACATGTGCTTTTCTGAAGTAAGGAAGCGACAAGACGTGTTTCACACCACCCATGGGACACAAACATTGGGGACCTCCTATGACTAAGCCTTGTAGGTGGGGTGAAACGCGTTGGGTAGTGTGGACATGTGCTTTTCTGAAGTAGTGAAGCCACAAAACGTGTTTCACACCACCCATGGGACATAAACTTGGAGGACCTCCATAACTAAGCCCTGTAGGCGGGATGAAACGTGTTGAGGTGGCATGGACATGTGCATTCAGGTGCGTTTCTGAAGTAGGGAATCCACATGATACGTTTCACACCACCCATGGGACATGGATGGACCTCCCGTAACTAAGCCCTGTAGGTGGGGTGAAACACGTTGGGGTAGTGTGGACTTGTGCGTTTCTGAAGTAGGGCAGCCACGAGACGAGTTTCACACCTCCCATGGGACATAGAAATGGTGGACCTCCATAACTAAGCCCTGTAGGTGGGTTGAAACACGTTGGGGTGGCCTGGACATGTACATTCAAGTGTGTTTCTGAAGTAGGCAAGCCACAAGACGCGTTTTACACCACCCGTGGGACATAGACATGGATTACCTCCCATGACTAAGCCCTGTAGGTGGGGTGAAATGCATTGGGATGGAGTGGACATGTGCATTCAGGTGCGTTTCTGAAGTAGGGAAGCCACATGATGCGTTTTACACCACCCATGCAACATAGACATGGAGGACCTCCCATGACTAAGCCCTGTAGGTGGGGTGAAACGCATTGGGGTAGCGTGGACATGTGTGTTTTCTGAAGTAAGGAAGCCACGAGACGTGTTTCACACCACCCTTGGGACACAGACATGGAGGACCTACTAAGCCCTGTAGGTGGGTGAAACGCATTGGAGTGGCATGTGTGTTTCTAATGTAGGGAAGCCTCGAGATGTGTTTTGCCCCATTCATGGGACGTAGTCGTGGAGGACCTCCATGACTAAGCCCTGTAGGCAGGATGAAATACATTGGGGTGGCGTGAACATTTGCATTTCTGAAGTAGGGAAGCCACGAGACGCGTTTCACACCACCCATGGGACATGGAGGACCTCAATGACTAAGCCATGTAGGTGGGGTGAAACGCATTGGGTTGGCGTGAACATGTGCATTTCTGAAGAAGGGAAGCCACCAGACGCATTTCACACCACCTATAGGACATAGACATGGAGGACCTCCATAACTAAGCCCTGTAGGCGGGTTGAAACGCGTTTGAGTGGCGTGGCCATGCATTCAGGTGCGTTTCTGAAGTAGGAAAGCCCCGAGACGCATTTTGCCCCACCCATGGGACCTAGTCAGGGAGCACATTCAGCCCCTTGGATGGTACGAAACGCATCGGGGAGTGGCGTCGCCTGCAATGAGCAGGGCTGAGGCTGCTTTTATCCTTGTAACTGTCGGGCTTTGTTTAGTGTGAGTCACTCTGGAATTTTTATTAGTAGAGACCCTAGAGAATAAAATGGCGATCGTTGCAATTTTTGTCACACGGTATTTGTGTAGCAGTTTTTCGAACGCAATTTGGGGGGAAAAACACGAATTAAAAAAACAAAACACAATATTTACCCAAATTTTTTTTGTATAATATAAAAGATGATGTTGCGCCGAGTAAAAGGATACCCAACACATCACGCTATAAAATTGCGCACACTCGAGGAATGACGCCAAACTTATAAGTTTAAGTATATGATACTTAAAAATGTTCCATATGTGACGTTTTCAGAATGTTTACTGGTTGCCAGTTAAGAGTTAGAGGAGGTCTGGCACTAGGATTGCTGCTCCCGCTTTAACATTCGCGGTGATGCCTCGTGTGTGTGGTGCGAATGCCGTTTACATATGCGGGTGCGACCTATGTACGCATTCACTTCTGCGTGTGAGCACGAGGGTACCGGGCTCTTGTACCCCCCCCTTCCTGCCCAGGCCAATTCTCAGCTTTCACCCCTCTACACTTTTAATGACAATTGCGCGGTCATGCTACACTTTACCCATGTGACATTTTGTATCCTTTTTTTCATACAATTTAGAGCTTTCTTTTGGTGGTATTTAATCACCACTGAGGGGGGTTTATTTTTTGCTTAACAAACAAAAAGACCAAAAATGTAGAAAAAAAGGAAAAAACATTTTCATAGTTTGTTTCTAAAATTTTGCAAACAGGTAATTTTTTTCCTTCATTGATGTTCGCTGATGAGGTGGCACTCAAGGGCTTTGATAGGCAGCCCTGATGGCACTGGTAGGTGGCACTGCTAGGCAGCACTGATTGGCAGCACTGATGGGAACTGATAGGCTGCACTGGTGGGCACTGCTTAGCAGTACTGAAGGACATTGATAGGCAGCACTGATAGGTGACACTGTTAGGCAGCACTGATATGTGGCACTGGTGGGCACTGCTTAGACATACTGAAGAGCAGTGATAGGTGGCACTGAAGGGCATTGATAGGCAGCCCTGAAGGGCACTGGTAGGTGGCACTGCTAGGCAGCACTGATGGGAGCTGATAGGTGGCACTGGTGGGCACTACTTAGCAGTACTGAAGGGCACTGATAGGTGGCACTGAAGGGCATTGTTAGGCAGCACTGGCCACTGGTAGGTGACACTGCTAGGCAGCACTGATAGGTGGCACTGCTAGGCAGCACTGATAGGTGGCACTGCTAGGCAGCACTGATAGGTGGCACTGCTAGGCAGCACTGATAGGTGGCACTGCTAGGCAGCACTGATAGGTGGCACTGCTAGGCAGCACTGATAGGTGGCACTGCTAGGCGGCACTGCTAGGTGGCACTGATAGGTGGCACTGCTAGGCAGCACTGATGGGGGACTGGTAAGTGGCACTGCTAGGCAGCACTGATTGGCAGCACTGATGGGAACTAATAGGTGGCACTGGTGGGCACTGCTTAGCAGCACTGAAGGGCACTGATAGGTGGCACTGAAGGATAGGCAGCAATGATGGGTACTGGTAGGTGGCACTGCTAGGCAACACTGATGGGTGGCACTAATAAGCAGCACTAATTGGCGGCACTGATTGGGGCACTGATAGGTAGCACTGGGCACTTAGCATTACTGAGGGGCACTGATGGACACTGATAGGTGGCACTGCTTAGCAGTACTGAAGGGCACTGATAGGTGGTACTGAAGGGCACTGCTTAGCAGTACTGATGGGCACTGATAGGTGCCACTGATGGACACTGCTTAGCAGTTCTGATGGGCACTGGTAGGTGGCACTGATGGGCACTGCTTAGCAGTACTGATGGGCACTGGTATGTGTTTTTTTTCTCTTCACGCTTTCAGCGTGCAAAAAAAAAAGGCAGATTACCAGCTTCTGTTTACATCACATGATAAGCTGTCATTGGCTGACAGTTGATCACGTGATAAAAGGGCTGGGATCGGTGATCTCAGTGCGTCACCGTGCACGGGAGGATGTCTGTGGAAGCCCTCCCGGCAATTTAAGCCCACGCTGTGGCTGTCTTTTTGCTATAGCGTGGGCTTCAAGTGGTTACATTTTATCTTTTTTCTTTCCTACTTTTTTTTTTTTTTTTTTTTAACACTGGTCCTTTTTTTTATCACTTTTTATTCACTTTTATTCCTATTACAAGGAATGTAATCATCCCTTGTAATAGAAAAAGGATGTCAGTTTAGGCCGATACGTATTCTTCTACATATTTTTGTTAAAAAAAAAAATCGCAATAAGCGTTTCGTTTGCGCAAAAGTTATAGTGTTTACAATATTGGAGATCATTTTTTTTTTTTTGTATTATTTTTTTTTTTTTTTGTATTTTTTGTATTTTTTATCATGACTGTGACATTATGGCGGACACATCGAACATTTTTGACACATTTTTGGGACCGTTGGCATTTATACAGCAATCAGTGCTATACAAATGCACCGATTCCTGTGTAAATGGCATTGAAGGGGTTAACCACTAGGGGGCAGTGTAAGGGTTAAGTGTGTTCTTGGGAGTACTTCTAACTGGAGGGGGGCGTGGCTACGTGTGACACGTCACTGAACTTTGCTCCCAATCACAGGGAGCAGAGATCAGTGACACTGTCACTAGGGAGATGCTTGTTTACCTTAGCATCTCCTCGTTCTTCCTCTCCGTTAGACGAGCGCGGGTATCCCCGCGATGATCGAGTCCGCAGGACCTGCGACCCGACTTACGAAGCTTGCTGTGGGCACGTGCCTGCTGGCTGCCTCTTAAAGCGGAGGTCCACCCTAAAATGGACCTTCCGCTCATCGGAACCCTCCCCCCCTCCGGCGCCACAATTGGCACCTTTCAGGGGGGAGGGGGGTGCAGTTACCTGGATAATCCAGGTAAATGCACCCACTTCCGGGATAGCTCTCTGCGGAAAGGGGCGTAGATTACGCCCCTTTCCGCAAGTGCCCGCCCCTTTCTGCAAGTGCCCCGCTGCCTGCTGGGAAAACACACAGATCCCAGAGGCAGCGGGGACCGTCCTTATTGCGCACCGCGGCTCGCGCATGCGCAGTAGGGAACCGGGAAATGAAGCCGAAAGGCTCCATTTCCTGATTCCCATACCCAAGATGGCGGCGGCAGCACCCGAGAAACGATCTACAGATCGGCTTCGGGTGCCGACATCGCGGGCGCGCTGGACAGGTAAGTGTCACTATTTTAAAAGTCAGCAGCTGCAGTATTTGTAGCTGCTGGCTTTTAAAAAAAAAAAAAAAAACGCGGAGTCCCGGAGGACTCCCGCTTTAAAGGGCCACGTACAGGTACGTTAGTTTGCCGGTACGAGCCCTTCTGCTGATGTATATCGTCACGAGGCGGTCGGCAAAGCAGCGCTCAGGGATTCGCTGGGGGGGGGGGCGCAGAAGATATATACCGTATTTATTGTTACTCGGAGGGGGCGGAACAAGCGCCGTCAGATAACATAATAGAGAATCTCCTGTTTACTTGGTGACCTCTGTAACCGGAAGTCACGTCTCCTGAGCTGGCATTTGATGACTGTTCTGCCTATCATAGGAGGCGGGACTTTGTATTAAAGAGGCTGCCGAGTAAACAGCAGATTCCCCTGTATGTAATCTGTTGGCGCCCGTCCCGCCCCCCTCCCTGTCCCCTCCGAGGCTGCAGATGGGCAATGGTGAGGCTGCAGATGGACACTGACCCTTATTTTGCTGAAGCTTCCCTCTTAAAGTGAAGGTGCGTGTTATTCGCCGATAAATACAGTATATTCAAATAACACGCCCGGGCTCATCCTTAGGCTCTTCACCACACACAGCCACAAGGGCAAGAGAATTCTTGTTGGGCAGTGTGCATTTATTAATTAATTTGCAGTTAATTTTAATGGTTTAACCACTTCCCGACCGGAGCACGGCGATGTTCGTCGGCAGAATGGCACGGGCAGGCAAACTGGCGTACAGGTACGTCCAGTTGAATTTGCCGCCCTACCATCGCGTGCGCGCGGCCGGCGGCGTGTGTGCCGGTTGGGACCCCCATCAGTCCAGTCGCGGGTCCCACGGACTCGATCGCCGCAGGGATATCCGGGATCATCTCACGGGGAAGGAGAACGGGGAAGGAGAACGGGGAGATGCCGTTGTAAACAGCATCTCCCCATTCTGCCTAGCAACAAGTGACATTGATCTCTGCTCCCTGTGATTGGAGCAGAGATCAGTGTTCACTAACACAAAGCCCAGCCCCTTACAGTAAGTAACACATCCCTAGGAACACTTAACCCCTACACTGCCACCCCCTGGTTAACCCCTTCACTGCCAGTGTCATTTACACAGGAATTGGTGCATTTGTATAGCAGTGATTGCTGTATAAATGACAATGGTCCCAAAAATGTGTCAAAAATGTCCGATGTGTCTGCCATAATGTCGCAGTCACAATAAAAATCGCTGATCGCCGCCATTACTAGTAAAAAATAAATTATTAATTAAAATGCCATAAAACGATCCCCTATTTTGTAAACGCTATACATTTTGCGCAAACCAATCAATAATCACTTATTGCGATTTATTTATTTATTTATTTTTTAACCAAAAATATGTAGAAGAATACGTATCGGCCGAACCTGAGGAAAAAAAATGTTTTTTTATATATTTTTGGGGGATATTATAGCAAAAAGTAAAAAATAATGCGTTTTTTTTTTCCAAAATTGTCGATCTTTTTTTGTTTATAGTGCAAAAAATAAAAACTGCAGGGGTTATCAAATACCACCAAAAGAAAGCTCTATTTGTGGAAAAAAAAAGAACGTCAATTTTATTTCGGAGCCATGTCGCACAACCACGCAATTGTCAGTTAAAGCGACGCAGTGCAGAATCACAAAAAGTGGTCTGGTCTTAAGCAAGCAAAATGGTCGGCCTTCACGCCCTTCATCAAATCTGGCCCTCTTTGAAAAAAAGTTTGGACACCCTTGCTCTAGGGTCTCTGCAAAAAAAAAAAATATGTGTGTATGTTTGGGGGTTCTAAGTAATTTTCTAGCAAAAAATAATGATTTTAATTTGAAACCAACAAGTGTCAGAAAAAGGTTTAGTCTTTAAGTGGTTAAAGTGGGGTGCCCCCCTAAAAAAAAAAAAAAAAAAAAAAAAAATTAAGTCAGCAGCTACAAATACTGCAGCTGCTGACTTTTAATAATTGGACACTTACCTGTCCCAGGTTCCCCGCTCTGCTCGCGGCGCCGTCATTCGTACTGTGGGCACCCGTCTGTGGCTTCACAGCCGGGCACCCACTGCACATGCGCGAGTGGCGCAGGGCACCGTGATACGCCACACAGTCACCTGGGACACGTGACAGGTCCCAGGTGACTGTGCAGCACGAGGGGAAGTGATGTCACCAGCCCGGGCAAGGAAGAAGGCAGACTACGAGGGACCCCCTAGCAACAGGTATTTAGAGGCGAGTACATTTTTTTATTTTTTTTTTCCAATTATTTTCTTTTAATTTTTTTTAAAGATTTTTAAACAATTTTGTATTTTTTGGTGGCAACACCACTTTAAACTTCCCTCATTTACAGACAGAAGTTTATTCCTTTGATCTAAAGAACAAAACAAACTTACAATGTTTATAGTTAGTTCAGCAGCTGAGGAATGTTGTGATACTTGGCAGACTACCTGTTTTATTTAATTCATTTTTTGACAGCTGTCCGCTTGAGCATAGAATCGGGAAAATGCTTTGTTAAGATCGCGAGGGGGGGGGGGGGAAAGAATTGCTATCTCGATTCTTAACGATTAATCGTGCAGCTCTACAGCCTACCATAGAAGTGGATGGCTGTACATTTGGGGATTATCCTATCTGCACATGCAAGAAGACCTCATTGTTTACCCGAGTACAGCCACATACAGTACAACTATTCACTTCTATGGCCAG
This sequence comes from Lithobates pipiens, assembly GCF_037356315.1. Classification (NCBI taxonomy): domain Eukaryota; kingdom Metazoa; phylum Chordata; class Amphibia; order Anura; family Ranidae; genus Lithobates; species Lithobates pipiens. The sequence continues at coordinate 17,184,314 of NW_027507903.1, forward strand.
CTGTAAATGCCATCTTTGGCTCTCTGGGTGTAGAAAAATGCCGTGAATTGTACGGTGGAGGAGATCTGTAAATATCCGAGTTCTAAAGATACTAGTTGGGGGTTAAAAGAATTTGATGTGTTTTAGAGTTGGATGTGATACACTTACTGGAGTGTTTTTGTCAGCCACGTCTTTGGAAGGAGAGCACAAGTACTTTTCTTTTATATGTAATGGGGGCACTGCGGGCCCCAGAGAAGGGTCAAGAGGGCCCCATAAATCACCAGTTTCACGTGCCGGTTCTATAGTCACTCGTTCCAAAGATAATGATGCTGTTTTGGAGTGAGGCCAAAGTGTTACACCACCCATCAGCTTCAAAGATCTCTTACAAAGCAGCTTTAGGACATAAACACTGGAGTATTGTTTGATCTCTGCTTGTAAATGTTCCTAGAAGTAGCATCAGCTTCAGTAAGCAATATGGCCGACCTTCAACCCCTCCCCCCCCCCCCCCCCCCGTGAGCTTAAAGCACTAGTCAGCTCTAGTCCAGGTCTGGTGACTACAAATCTTAAAGGCACTGTTCACGTTCAAATGTTTTGGTTGTTTTTACTCAGTACAGTGCCTTGAAAAAGTATTCACCCCCCCTTGAAATTTTCCACATTTTGTCACGTTGCAACCAAAAACGTAAATGTATTTTATTGGGATTTTATGCGATAGACCAACACAGAGTGACACATAATTGTGAAGTGGAAGGAAAATGATAATTGGTTTTCAACAATTGTTACAAATATGTGACAAGTGTGGGGGGCATTTGTATGGCGCCCCCCGGAGTCAATACTTTGTAGAACTGTCTTTCGCTGCAATTACAGCTGCAAGTCTTTTTGGGGTTGTCTCTACCAGCTTTGCACATCTAGAGAGGACATTTCTCCCCATTCTTCTTCTTTGCAAAATATCTCAAGCTCTGTCAGATTGGATGGAGAGCGTCTGTGAACAGCAATTCTTAAGTCTTGCCGCAGATTTTCAATTGGATTTAGGTCTGGACTGTGACTGGGCCATTCTAACACATGAATATGCTTTGATCAAAACCATTCCATTGTAGCTCTGTCTGTGTGTTTGGGGTCGTTGTCCTGCTGGTAGGTGAACCTCCTCCCCAGTCTCAAGTCTTTTGCATATTCTTAACAGGTTTTTTTTTTTAAGATTGTCCTGTATTTGGCTCCATCCATCTTCCCATCAACTCTGACCAGCTTCCCTGTCCCTGCTGACAGAAAAGCATCCCCACAACATGATGCTGCCACCACCATGTTTCACGGTGTGGATGGTGTGTTCAGGGTGATGTGCAGTGTTAGTTTTCTGCCACACATAGTGCTTTGCTTTTAGGCCAAAATTAAAATTTTGGTCTCATCTGACCAGAGCACCTTCTTCCACATGTTTGCTGTGTCCCCCACATGGCTTCTTGCACGGCGCTCGTGCATGCGCAGTGGGTGCCCAGCTAGTGCCCACAGTTGCAATGCCGTGATTGGCCACTCCTCTCGGCGGCACCGGCATTGCAACTGTGGGCACTAGCTGGGCACCCACTGCGCATGCACGAGCGCCGTGATTGGCCACGTAGTCATCTAGTACCTGTTACGTATCCCAGATGACTGATGGGAGGGGGCAGAGCTGAGTCCTTCCTGTGCTGAGGGGAAGTGACGTCAGGAGCCCAGGCACTGAAAGAGGCAGACTACGAGGGACCCCCTAGCTTTTAGAGGTGAGTTAAAAAAAAAAAAATTTTTTTCAAAATGTTTTTTTTTTAGGAATTTTAACCATTTTTTTTTTTGTGTGTGGGGAACACCACTTTAACCAAATGGGCGTACCTGTACGTCCCTTTAAATTTGCCGCCTCGCCATCGGGGGCGCGCCGGCGGCGGCGCGCTCCCGCGCTGGTCGGGACCCCTGTGAGTCCGGTCGTGGGACCCGCGGACTCGATCGCCGCGGGCATACCCGCGATCGTCTCACGGAGCGGCCGAATGAAGAAATGCCGTTGTAAACAGCATTTCTCCATTCTGCCTAGCAACTAGTGACGCTGATCTCTGCTCCATGTGATTGGAGCAGAGATCAGTGTTCACTAAATTAAAGCCCAACCCCCCCACAGTTAGTAACACACCCCTAGGAACACTTAACCCCTACACTGCCACCCACTGGTTAACCCCTTCACTGCCAGTGTCATTTACACAGGAATCACTGCATTTATATAGCAGTGATTACTGTATAAATGACAATAGTCCCAAAAATGTGTCAAAAATGTCTGTTGTGTCCGCCACAATGTCGCAGTCAAAATAAAAATCGCTGATCGCTGCCATTACTAGTAAAAAAATTAATAAAAAATTAATAAAAATGCCATAAAACTATCCCTATTTTGTAAACGCTATAACTTTTGCGCAAAGCAATCAATAATCGCTTATTGCGATTTTTTTTTTTTTTTTTTTTTTTAATTTTTTTTTTTACCAAAAATATGTAGAAGAATACGTATCGGCCTAAACTGAGGGAAAAAAATGTTTTTTTATATATTTTTGGGGGATATTTATTATAACAAAAAGTAAAAAAGAATGCGTTTTTTTCAAAATTGTCGCTCTATTTTTGTTTATAGTGCAAAAAATAAAAACCGCAGAGGTGATCAAATACCACCAAAAGAAAGCTCTATTTGTGGGAAAAAAAGGACGTCAATTTTGTTTGGGAGCCACGTCGCACGACCGCGCAATTGTCAGTTAAAGCGACGCAGTGCCGAATCGCAAAAAGTGGTCTGGTCTTTGACCAACAAAATGGTCCGGTCTGTAAGTGGTTAAAAGATGAAATTAATATATGAGATAGACTAATTACATGCAAAGCAAGATAGTTCAAGCCATGATTTGTCATAATTGTGATGATTACGGCTTAAAGCTCATGAAAACCCCAAATCCACAATTTCAGAAAATTATATGCAATCAAAAAAACAAGGATTGTACATAGAACAATATCGGACCTCTGAAAAGTACAGGCCTGCATATGTACTCAGTACTTGGTTTGGGCCCCTTTTGCAGCAATTACTGCCTCAATGCGGTGTGGCATGGAAGCGATCAGCTTCCATGCTGTCCGGGACTCTCTTTTCTGATTGGCTGAGATACACAGTGGGCGCCATTGCTCAATCAAAGTCGGTGAGCCATTGAGGAGAGAGAGAGGAGGCGGGGGCCGGGCTATGGCTCCGTTTCTGAATGGACACACAGAGCATCGGCTCGGCTTGGGTGCCCCCAGAGCATTTTACTTGCTCTGGGGGCACTGAGTGGAAGGGAGGGACCAGGAGCACAGATGAGGGACCCGAGCAGAAGAGCAAGACTTTAGTATCACCTTAAAGCTGATTGGTTTCTATGCAGAGTTGCACCAGATTTTGCACACACCAGTTTTAGTAAATAACCCCCCCACTGTGTCTAATCCATGCCTCTCCATTTCCTCTGTGTTGCATCACAAATGTGGAATAGATATTGTGATGAAAACGCATCTCTTCCGTTCATTGCACTGCCTGTTTGTGTCTGTGTCTCATCTAATTACTGTGAATCTCTTGTCCGCAAACAAATTGTGTTTTTGGCTCTCCAAGTATTTCTTTTTTACTTGCTGCTCATTGTTGCCCCTTAGTTAAGTCTTAAAAAAACAAAAAAAAGCCCCCCCCCCGCAGATAGTGTGCCAGTATTTACTGCATACTAGCACATTATGACAGATTTACCTGTAAAGTGGATGTGTCCTAGCGGTGCGCTGTCACTGCTGCAGGTCTTCCTTTCGGGTTTGCACCCTCCAGCCACTTAACCACTTGAGGACCGCCTCACGCCGATATACGGCAGAATCTCACGGCTGGGCACAATCACGTACCGGCACGTGATTCTTTAAGTGCCAAGCCGTGGGATGGGAGCGCGCCGCCGGCGGCCCGCTCCCGACCCAGTCCTGTGCTCCGTGACCGCGGGACCAGTGGACTTGATCGCCGCTGGTGTCCTGCGATCAGGTCACAGAGCTGAAGAACGAGGAGAGGTCTGTGTAAACAAACCTCTCCCCGTGCTTCCTACTGTGGCTGTCACCGATTGTCTGTTCCCTTTTATAGAGAAGGACGATCAGTGACGTCACATGCCAGGCCACGCACCCCTACAATAAAAAAAAACACATCACGTCATACATAACCCCTACACTGCCCCCTAGTGGTTAACTCCTTCACTGCCAGTGTCATTTACACAGAAATCAGTGCATTTAAATAGCACTGATTGCTGTATAAATGGCAATGGTCCCAAAAATGTCCGATGTGTCCGCCATAATGTTGCAGTCACAATAAAAATCACTGATCGCCACCATAACTAGTAAAAAAAAACAATTTTTATATAACTTTTGCGCAAACCAATCAATAATCGCTAATTGCGATTTTTATTTTTATTTTTTTACCAAAAATATGTAGAAGAATACGTATCGGCCTAAACTGAGGGAAAAAAAATGTTTTTTATATATTTTTTATTTCCTAAAAATTTTTTTTATAGATTTTCGGGGGATATTTATTATAACACAAAGTAAAAAATATTGAATTTTTTTCAAAATCGTCGCTCTATTTTTGTTTATAGCGCAAAAAATAAAAACCGCGGAGGTAATCAAATACCACCAAAAGCTCTATTTGTGGGAAAAAAAAGGACTCCAATTTTGTTTGGGAGCCACGCCGCACGACCGCGCAATTGTCAGTTAAAGCGACGCAATCGCAAAAAGGGGCCTGGTCCTTTGGCTGCAAGTTGGCCCCGGGGCTTAAGTGGTTAATTGGCTAGGCTGTGATGTCACTCCTGCGCATGTGTATGCGAGTCACAATTTCGGAACAGCGCTCTTAATCCATGACATACGCAAGTGTGCTGTGTATTAGGAGCACGCTGCACATGCGTTGGTGACGTCACCGTCCACTACAAATGTGTAAATTTAGGAGATATTCACTCTGCCTACAGGTAAGAATTATTTTAGGCTTATCCTTAAAGTGATTGTAAAGGCAGAAGGGTTGTTTTTTTTTTTTTTTTTTTTTGATCTTGATGCATTCTACGCAGTAAGAGAAAAAAAAAACCTGTGTGCAGCGGCCGCCCTCATACTTACCTGAGGTCCATCTCTAGATCCAGCAATTTTTGCAGGAATGTCTCAGCTGCCTGGGACTCCCCTCCTCATCAGCTAAGACAGCAGTGCAGCACCATTGGCTCCCGCTGCTGTCAAAGATGGTCAGCCAATCAGGAGAGAAAGGGGGCGTGTGCCGGCCTGTGGCTTGGCCTCTGAATGGATACCGGGAGCTATGACTCGGATCGGGTGCCCCCATAGCAAGCTGCTTGCTGTGGGGGCACTTTACAGGAGGGAGGGGACAAGAGAGCTGCCATGGGGCCAGAGAAGAGGAGGATCTGGGCTGCTCTGTGCAAAACTGTTAGATAGAGCAGGTAAGTATAACATTTTATTATTATAAAAAAATAAATTAAAAAAAAAGACTTTAGTATCACTTGAAGTAGATGTGAACTTTATTACGACTTTAAAGGGGTTATAAACCCTCCGTGTTTTTTTTCACCCTAATGCATCCTATGCATGTGAAAAAACACCTCTCCATTGTTCACTTTAGCACACTAACCGATACACCCACTAAGTAAAGAACTTTTCTTTTCATACATTTTTTTTCTTTACATATATTTCTATGTTGTCATTCAGCAAAGATTTATTGATAGGGTTGCGGAAATACAAAATCTTTTTTTTTTATAAATAATGTTTTTTTAAGAACTACAATAAAATCTTCAAAGTTTATGCTGCTTTATTTAGAAAATATATTTAGAATGTTTGTATCGTCTGATGATGACGTCGCCTTCAGGCTTCATGCACAGGAGACGCTGTTTAATACGTGTTCAGATGCAGTTGGACACTTTTTTCAACTGCCCCTGAACTCATCCAATGTTATCCCTGGTGTCCATGCACACAGTCTCGTTTTTTGCCGTTTTTATGCAGTTGCATTTAACCTCATTTTTCCAGAAGCAAAAAAATGGGTTCAGACGCAAAAGTTTCCACGTTTCAGACGCAAAACGCTACCGCGTTTTGCCACGTTTTAGTTTATAAGCGTTTTTAAAGGTGACCTTTTTTTTTTTACATTAAAAATCTCAAAAATTGTTGCAAATGATGAAAAACCATTAAAAATATTTTAAGCAATTGCAAGTGGACAATCCACAACTTGTGGCAAGTGACATGGCAGGTGGCAAGTGACGTGGCAAGTGGACAATCCACAACTTGTGGCAAGTGACATGGCAGGTGAAGTGGCAAGTGACATGGCAAGTGGACAATCCACAACTTGTGGCAGGTGACGTGGCAAGTGCACAATCCACAACTTGTGGCAGGTGACCTGGCAAGTGGACAATCCACAACTTGTGGCAAGTGAACAATCCGCAACTTGTGGCAGCTGACATGGCAAGTGACGTGGCAAGTGGACAATCCACAACTTGTGGCAAGTGACATGGCAGGTGAAGTGGCAAGTGACATGGCAAGTGGACAAGCCACAACTTGTGGCAAGTGCACAATCCACAACTTGTGGCAGGTGACCTGGCAGGTGACGTGGCAAGTGGACAATCCACAACTTGTGGCAGGTGACGTGGCAAGTGAACAATCCACAACTTGTGGCAGCTGACATGGCAAGTGACGTGGCAAGTGGACAATCCACAACTTGTGGCAAGTGACATGGCAGGTGGCAAGTGACGTGGCAAGTGGACAATCCACAACTTGTGGCAGGTGAAGTGGCAAGTGACCTGGCAGGTGACGCGGCAAGTGGACAATCCACAACTTGTGGCAGGTGACGTGGCAAGTGGACAATCCACAACTTGTGGCTGGTGATGTGGCAAGTGGACAATCCACAACTTGTGGCAGGTGACGTGGTAAGTGACGTGGCAAGTGGACAATCCACAACTTGTGGCAGGTGACGTGGTAAGTGACGTGGCAAGTGGACAATCCACAACTTGTGGCAGGTGACGTGGTAAGTGACGTGGCAAGTGGACAATCCACAACTTGTGGCAGGTGACGTGGCTTGTGACGTGGCAAGTGGACAATCCACAACTTGTGGCAGGTGATGTGGCAAGTGGACAATCCACAACTTGTGGCAAGTGGACAATCCACAACTTGTGGCAGGTGCCGTAGCAAGTGACACGCTAAATACAAGTACACTGCTGCTGCTACTCACTCTGGTCTCACAAAATTGCTGAAATAGTTAATAATACTGTTTTTTGAGCTTCTAGACGCAAACGCGGTAAATCGCGGCAAGACGGGCGTTTCTAAACGCCGGTTTCAGCTTTTAAAAACGTGTCCAGCAGAGTTTGCATCTGCGTCTGGTGTGTATGAAGCCTTATACATGTTCCACATTGTGCTTTGCTGTCTCAAAATGTATTTCTACAGCAGGTAAAATTATGTATTGAACATGTCACCATTTTTCTAGGAAAACATACAGTGTCTTGCAAAAGTATTCACCCCCTTGGCATTTTTTTCGTGTTTTGTTGCCTCACAACCTGGAACTAACATGGATTATTTGAGGATTTGCATCATTCAATTTACAGAACATGCCCACAACTTTGAAGATGTTTTTTTTTTTTATTGTGAAGCAAACAACAAATAGGACAAAATAACAGAAAAAGTCAATTCACCCCCCTAAAGTCAATACTTTGTAGAGCTGCCTTTTGCGGCTATCGCAGCTCCAAGCCACTTTGGATAAGTCTCTGAGTCTTGCCACATCTTACCCCTGGGATTTTTGCCCATTCCTTCTTTCAAAACTGCTCCAGCTCCTTCAAGTTGGATGGTTTACGCTTGTGACCAGCAATCTTTATGTCTGACCAGAGATTTTCTATTGGATTGAGGTCTGCGCTTTGACTAGGCCATAGGTGCTCAACCTGTGGCCCTCCAGTTGTTGCGGAACTACAAGTCCCATGAGGCATTGCAAGGTTGACAGGTACAAGCATGACCCCCCAAAGGCAGAGGCATATTGGGTCTTGTAGTTTCGAAACAGCTGGAGGGCCACAGTTGAGCACCCATGGACTAGGCCATTCCAACACATTTACATGTTTCCCCTTAAACCACCCAAGTGTTGCTTTAGCAGTGTGTTTGGGGTCATTGTCCTGCTGGAAGGTGAACCTCCGTCCTAGCCTCAAATCACACACAGAGTGGTACAGGTTTTGCTCAAGAAAATCCCTGTATTTAGCACCATCCACCTTTCCCTCAACTCTGACCAGTTTCCCAGTCCCAACTGCTAAAAAACATCCCCACAGCATGATGCTGCCACCACCATGTTTCACAGTGGGGATGGTGTTCTTTGAGTGATGTGTTGGGTTTGTGCCAGACAAAGTGTTTTCTTTGATGGCCAAAAAGTTCCATTTTAGTCTCATTAGACCAGAGCACCTTCCTCCATACATTTTGGGAGTCTCCTACATGCCTTTTCGCAAACTCAAAACTTGCCGTTTTGTTTTTTTGCTGAAAGTAATGTCTTTCTTCTGGCCACTCTGCCATAAAGCCCAACTCTATGGAGCGTACGGCTTATTGTCGTCCTATGTACAGATACTCCAGTCTCTGCTGTGGAACTCTGCAGCTCCTCCAGGGATACCTTAGGTCTCTGTGCTGCCTCTCTGATTAATGCCCTCCTTGCCCGGTCTGTGAGTTTTGGTGTGCGGCCGTCTCTTGGCAGGTTTGCTGTTGTGCCATGTTCTTTCCATTTAGTTATGATAGATTTGATGGGGCTCCTAGGGATCATCAAAGATTTGGATATTTTTATAACCTAACCCTGACTTGTACTTCTCAACAACATTGTCCCTTACTTGTCTGCAGAGTTCCTTGGTCTTCATGGCAGTGTTTGGCTAATGGTGCCTCTTGCTTAGGTGTTGCAGCCTCTGGGGCCTTTCGAAAAGGTGTGTATATGTAATGACAGATCATGTGACACTTGGATTGCACACAGGTGGACATCATTTCACTAATTATGTGACTTGGTTGCACCAGAGCTTTTTATGGGCTTCATAACAACATGTCAATCATCAGTTTTTTATTTCTAAAAAATAGTTTTTAATGTACCGGTATATATTTTTCTAATTTTACTTCAAATTAGGCTATTGTGTTCTCATCCATCACATATAATTCAGATTAAAAAAAATTGATCTAAAGGCTGTAATGTAACAAAATTAGGTAAAACACCAAGGGGGTGAATACTTTTGCAAGGCACTGTATTTCTAAAGGTGCTATTGAGATGGAATTTTCACCACATGTCGTTAACGACCCATGCAATCCATACATACAAAGACACCAGAACAAATAAGTTCGAAATCCTTTGTTGGTAATGACAGCTCAAGACGCCTCCTGTATGGAGAAACGAGTCGCATGCGTTGCTCAGGTGTGATTTTGGCCCAATTCTTCCACACAACCCGTCTTTACATCTTGAAGGTTCTGTGGGTCTCTTCTATGAACTCTGATCTTTAGTTCTTTCCATAGATTTGCTATTGGATTCAAGTCAGGTGATTGGCTGGGCCATTCTAGCAGCTTTATTTTCTTTCTTTGAAACCAATTGAGAGTTTCCTTGGCTTTGTGTTTGGGATCATTGTCTTGCTGAAATGTCCGCCCTCGTTTCATCTTCATCATCCTGGTAGATGGCAGCAGATTTTTATCAAGAATCAATATCTTGGTACATTTTTCCATTCATCCTTCCTTCAATGATCTGAACTTTGCCGGTGCCGTATGGTGAAAAACAGCCCCACACCATGATGTTCCCACCTCCAAACCTCACTGCTGGTATGGGGGGTGTTTTTTTGGGGTGATGTGCCATGTGACCTCCAAACATGGTGTGTATTATGGCATCCAAAGAGTTAAATTTTGGTCTCATCTGACCAGACTATATTCTCCCAGTATTTCACAGGGTTGTCTAAATGTTGTGCAGCAAACTTTAAAGAGGAAGTAAACCCTGATCAGTTTACTTCCTCTTTGATTCCCTGCAAAGGTAAAGCATAATGGACTACTATGCATCGCATCACATCGCATAGTAGTCCATTATGTGTCACTTACCTGACACAGGAGACAGCGAAGTCACCGCTGTCCCCTGTAGTCCGGCGCATCCATCTTCTCAGTGGGTCTCGCCGCTCCGCCGCTGTCATTCGGCGAAGCCGTGATGACGTCACTCCTGCGCGGCATAGTCGCCGTTGATGGTGCCGCGCTCAGTGCGCCTGCGCGCCGCTGTCGACAGCGGTGCCTGTCTTTCGGCAAATATCTCCTAAACTGTGTAGGTTTAGGAGATATTTCTTGGACCTACAGGTAAGTCTTAATCTAGGCTTACCTGTAGGTCAAAGTGTGTTGTAAGGGTTTACAACTACTTTAAATGAGCTTCACCATGCTTTTTCTTCAGCAATGGAGTCTTATGTGGTGAGCATGCATATAGGACATGGCGGTTGAGTGCATTACTTATTGTTTTCTTTCAAACATTTGTACCTGCTAATTCCAGGTCTTTCTAAACCTCTCCACAAGTCGATTTTTATTGTGAATGCAACATTAATGCGGACACATCGGACATTTTTGACACATTTTTGGAACCCTTGTCATTTATACAATGTTATACAATGCAATCAGTGCTATTTAAATGCACTGATTCCTTTGTAAATGACACTGGCAGTGAAGGAGTTGACCACTAGGGGGCAGTGTAGGTGTTATGTATGACGTTGTTTTTTTTTTTTTTTATTGTAAGGGGGGCGTGGCCTTGCTTGTGTCATCACTGATCGTCTGTTCCCTTTTATAAGGAAAGACAATTGGTGACAGCCACACTAGGAAGCACAGGGAGAGGTTTGTTTACACAGACTTCTCCTCATTTTTCAGCTCTGTGACCCGATCAAGGGACACCAGCGGCGGTCGGGTCGGCTGGTCCCGCGGCCATGGTCACGGAGCACAGGACCGGGTCGAGAGCGCGCCGCCAGCGGCACGCTCCCGACCCACAGCTGGGCACTTAAAAAGCCACGTACAGGTATGTGATTGTGCCCAGCTGTGCCATTCTGCCAACGTACATTGGTATGAGGCCGTCCTTAAGTGGTTAAATCAATAAATATGATACAGATTAGTAAATCATGATTAATACATCATATCATAATAGAATTAATAACATAGTAAACAAAGTATCATGTGATAAAATTAATATCAGCAGTACATCCAGAATAGTCACAGGCACAGTGAACATATTGTATTAAATAATTGTTGACTTATCCAAATAAAACCCAGGGTAAAGGCATGGTTGCTGTGACATGACATCAAATATAAAATCTCTACGCGTTTCGTGGATTTGTATCCACTCATCAGGAGTGGCTAACTGGGGAAGCCTAAAATGAATAATATATAGATAATTAATGTTCATTAACACATTGCCGTCACCAATTAATATCCTATATATTATATTGCATGTCCCATCCTACCCGAGTGGTGTGTTTCATATACAGTTCCAATTCCCCCCCCCCCGCCCTAAATTTTCCCTTTTATTTTCCACAATGCCATCAGTATGTTTTGCAACAATGCGGTTGCGAAGGTCATCATGAGATGTTCTTTGTGTGACGCCTTGGTAATGAGACGCCTTTTTATAGGCCATCAGTTGAGACTGAACCAGCTGATATTAATTTGCACTGACAAGGGGGGCAGAATTGCTTTCTAATTACTGATAGATTTCAGATGGTGTCTTGGCTTTCCATGCCTTTTTTTTTTGCACCTCCCTTTCTTCACACGTTCAATACATTTTCCCTGTGTCATTGCTTTTTATTACACAGAACTTTATTTCTGAACTTATTTGTTTTGGTGTCTTTTGTATGTATGGATTGCATGGGTTATTACCGACATGTGCTGGAAACTTCATGTCAATAGCACCTTTTAGAAATATATTTACCTAGAAAAATGGTGACGTGTTCAATACTTATTTTACCCGCTGTAAGTAAAGAAAATATATCATGAACCACATGATTGGTGTATTGGAGGGACAGAAAGTTGCCACTACAAACCCCATTAGCACCCCAAAGTTGACCACATAAGACTTATTTTGTTCAGACTGTGGGCTGAACAAAAGAAATAAAAAAAAAAAAAAAAAATTACTCCTTCCACACTAAATAGCACGGATGGACTCCTCTCATGCTGCTGTAATTGTATTCTGTCAGCTGGTTCAGCTACCTGTCGGCATACCCAAACAGTGCCTCCATCTGATTGGCTGCAGGCACTGTTTAGTTGTCAGTTTTCTGTCCGGCTCTTTCAATCTTTAAATCAAAGGATATTGGGCAGTGTGGCGCCAAAAGGGCCACCCGTTGATCACATTTTTGCCAGGAACTGGCTGAGATTATATCTGATAAAGTTTCTTGTGGATAATACCGGTGGTGTGCGACCCTCCTTTTCAACTTGCATAGAATTACATTATTCTTATTCTAAGCAGAAGTTCAGAGCAAACCCCCCCTTCACTTCAGAGGTCAAGTGCTCCCCCCCCCCCCACCATCAGTCAAGAGTCCCTTACATCACAGTGCACCCCCCTTTCCTTGTGCCCCTCCTCTTACATCAGATGTCAAGCGCCCCCCCCCCCCACCACCACCCCCCTCAGAAGTCGAGTCCCCCACCCTCCTTCACAACAGTGCACCCCCCTTTCCTTGTGCTCCTCCTCTTACATCAGATGTCAAGAGTCCCCCACCCCCACCACCATCAGAAGTCGAGTCCCCCACCCTCCTTCACAACAGTGCACCCCCCTTTCCTTGTGCTCCTCCTCTTACATCAGATGTCAAGCACCCCCCCACCACCATCAGAAGTCGAGTCCCCCACCCTCCTTCACAACAGTGCACCCCCCCTTTCCTTGTGCCCCTCCTCTTACATCAGATGTCAAGCGCTCCCCCCCCCCCACCACCATCAGAAGTCGAGTCCCCCACCCTCTTTCACAACAGTGCCCTTTCCTTGTGCTGCTGAGGGTGGAGCTGGAAAGCAGAAAGTGCCAAGGGGGTGCTGCGGCTGCACAGAGAGGAGCAGGATCTGTAGGAGGAGTTCTGTCCTTTTCTTTGCTGCCATGGGCACAATAGTTTATTGCAGGGAAGGGGGGGGGGGGTGTGCTTTTTGGCATCTCTGGATTTTCTAGGGGCGATGGTTTATCGGTATTGCTTTAAGGGGGTTTTACCAGGGTGATGCGTGCAGGCCGCATCTTGATGTTTTGAAGATTTTATAGACCCCCCCCCCCCCCCTCTCGATCCCTCCATAAAGAGTACCTGCCACTGCTTATTACTGTCAGAATAGATGTTTACATCCCTTGTGACAGCAATGAGTGATTAAAAAAAATATTAATATCTATATAATAATTTAAAAAAAAAATTCTATATATATATATATATATATATATATATATATATATATATATATATATATATATATATATATATATATATATATTTTATTTTTTATTTTTTTACACAGTCCTTTTTATAATATTCAAAAGGACTGCGTAAAAATGTAATGTACATACTATACTATCGGCACCTCATTTTGGCTGTTTGCCTGAAAAGGTAGTCGAAAAATCGATATCGTATCGGCCCTGAAAAATTGATATCGGTGGATCCCTAGTATTTTTATGTTGGCTCGGGCAGTACTGGATTCTGCAGTCTTCGCTTTTATATAACACTTTGCATCTGAAGGAAGCGGACTACGTGTTCACATCTGTTACACGAGGTCATTTCACTGATTACTAACTGATAAAGTTGCGTTTTCTCACCTGGAACAATCAACAGACATGAAGACGTCATGACAAGGGAGAAATGTACACCAACACCCAGAATTATTTAAAGGGTAACTCCACTTTCGTGGGGAAAAAAATGCAAATACAATTATACACGCTATAGTAGTCATTGAATGTTATTTAAATGTACCTTTCCTTTTCAATCTGCAGCGCTGGAATTTTCTGTAAAATGGGATATGACAACTTGGAGGTGTTCTGTATACAGAGGGTGTACAGAATGCCACACCCCCGAATTGTAATTTCCTACTTGTGTGATTGTCTCACTGATTTTCCCAGAAGTCTGCATTAAGATGCAAGTCAGATTTTTGGGCATCCCCTGCAACAAAAATTTTATTTTTGGTTAACTATTCCCAAAGGCAAATCACATCTAAAGGGATGTAGACCCTGTCACTTTCTTCATTAGAACCTTGTAAGTGCAGCAGCTGATTGATAATTTAAAAAAATCATTCCCATTAGATTCACTTTCCACATGGACACAGCTATTTCTTCAGAATTAGAAAAGGTGGGAATCTGCAACAAAGTTTATTAAAATCCTTATTGAATCAAAGCTTGACTTCCTTGTCTGCATCATTCCCTTAGCTGAGATAGTCAGTCTGCTTCCAGTCCCAGTTACAGCAGTCAGGACTACTACATGCTTCGGGGGGGGATTGGGGGGGGGGGGGGGGGGTGGAGCCGTCACACGGCTCCACTGCTAGCAGCTATTAAAGCCACTAGCAATAATCGCATGTAAAATCTGACAGGTTCGTGGTACCCAAGTTGATCGATCATTAAACCTGGGTACATTCATGCCTTGCTAAACTGACTGAGATTCGAACCGTCTATGGCCGGCTTAAGGCGGTCTTCTGCGGCGAGGTCCGACGGAAGTAGGGAACAGGGTACCTGTCAAAAACAGGTACTCGCTCCTCCCCCCGCCCCAGATAGGTGCCAAGTGTGGCCGGGGGGGGGGGGGATAAGATAAACAGAAGTTCCACTTTTGGGGGGAACTCTGCTTTAAGGCAGGACACCGGTTCCTTGACTGGCGTACGTCGATGTGCGTCGGCAGAATGGCACGGGCAGGCAAATGGGTGTACCTGTACGTCCCTTTAAATTTGCTGCCCTGCCATCGCGAGCGCGGCGTGCTCGCGTGCCGGTCGGGGCCCCCGCAAAGTGCCGCTGCAGCTGCGCTTTGCCGGTGGTATAGCTGCGCTGCCCCATTGAGTTCAATGGGTAGGAGTGGTGAATACACCGCTCCTTCACCGCTCCAAAGATGCTGCTAGCAGGACTTTTTAGCACCGCTCTCCGGCTTTCATACTTTCACACTGGAATGAAAAACGCCTCAGTGTGAAAGGGGCCTTAAAGTCTAAATCTTTTTCTGACACTTGTTTCTTAAGTTAAAATCAATATTTTTTGCTAGAAAATTACTTGGAGCCCCAAACATTATATACAGTGCCTTGCGAAAGTATTCGGCCCCCTTGAACTTTTCAACCTTTTGCCACATTTCAGGCTTCAAACATAAAGATATAAAATTTTTATTTTTTGTGAAGAATCACCAACAAGTGGGACACAATTGTGAAGTGGAACGAAATCTATTGGATTTTTGAAACTTTTTTAACGAATAAAAAACTGAAAAGTGGTGCGTGCAAAATTATTCAGCCCCCTTTACTTTCAGTGCAGCAAACTCACTCCAGAAGTTCAGCGAGGATCTCTGAATGATCCAATGTTGTCCTAAATGACTGATGGTGATAAATAGGGGGCTGAATACTTTCGCAAGGCACTGTATATATTTTAGCAGAGACCCTAGAGAATAAAATGGCAATTGCTGCAATATTTTATTGTATTTGCCCAGCGGTCATTCAAACGCAGTTTTTTTGGGAAAAAATACACTTCAATGAATGAAAAAAAAACGAAACAGTAAAGCTAGCCCAATTTTTCTTTTGTTTTAATGTGAAAGATGATGTTACGCCGTGAGAATCGTGATCTATCTTCTAAGCAAAAAAAATTGTGATTCTCATTTTAGCCAGACTCTTGCAGCTCTAGTGCCCAATGCCCATAAGTGGCAGCCACTTGTGGGTGCCGCCCAGCAGTGGCAGCCACTTGTGGGTGCCGCCCAGCAGTGGCAGCCACTTGTGGGTGCCGCCCAGCAGTGGCAGCCACTTGTGGGTGCCGCCCAGCAGTGGCAGCCACCTGTGGGTGCCGCCCAGCAGTGGCAGCCACCTGTGGGTGCCGCCCAGCAGTGGCAGCCACCTGTGGGTGCCGCCCAGCAGTGGCAGCCACCTGTGGGTGCCGCCCAGCAGTGGCAGCCACCTGCCAGTGGCAGCCACCAGTCGGTGCCCATCCATTAGTGCCAGCCATCAGTGCTGCATATCAGTGCCACCTAATCTGTATTGTGCTTTGAAAACTGTCACATGACATAAAAAAAGAGAATTGGTATTGGGGAATACTTGGGAAAAAAAGTCTCGGTACTTGTACTCGTTCTCAAAAAAAGTGGTATTGGGACAACCCTCGTATTGGGAGCACTTGGGCGAGGACTGATACTCAGATGCCTGGTATCGGTACATCTCTAACTGCCAGTAATCTCTTTCAATGGTTGATTTAACGGAACAAATGAGAGCAGATAAGAAGTTTCACGCTGTAGAGAATAGGGAGCTCCTAATAATGTTGTGTGCCTGCAAACCAGAGATAATGATTACATTCCCTCCGCTATACCCAATTATTTTCCATAATGACCATTATTTCCTGTAGGGAGAGATAACTGTCACATGGCTGAAAATAATGACAGTTACAGCAAATAGACCGTGCTAATAGATCAGTGAAGTCAATGGAGCCTTAATCCAGAATCTGGCAGACTCGGCGGGAGCGTGTTATTATCCAATTAGTGAAGTGTTGAATGCCGCGTTCTATATTTAAGAATTGCTTCCTTGTGATCGTGATTGCCCATCGATTGATTCAGAGCTGTTTTTATTTCTATCTTCCCTAGAGCCCCCTCCGACAATGCGTCTAAAGGGACCCTCTCATTCCTTCCACCCGCCCACCGGAGTCCATACCTCCCTTGGAGCCCATGTCTACACCTTTACTAATGGAGCGGCGGATCTGGACAGCTCGTCTGAAGAGGAGCTCGATGTTATGGAATTACGAGCGAGGGGCGGAGAGCTCCAACGCCGGAGCGCTTTGCGGGAGAAGGCCAGCGATGTGGTTTTCTTGGAGCGAACCATCACAGAGGAGGACAGCCTGAACAAGCTGGCGCTGCAGTATGGGTGCAAGGTAATGACTGGGCTTAGCCTGGACTCTGTTGGGTGTTATTAACAGGGATTTGATGGATTCAATAAGGTTTTAACCACTTGAGCTCTGGAAGGTTTCACCCCCTTTATGACCAGATAATTGCGCAGTCATGCAACGCTGTATCCAAACAAAATCTAGATACCTTTTCTTTTCCCCACACTAAAGATTTCTTTTGGTGGCATTTGATCACATCCTGCGGTTTTTTTTTTTTTTTTTTTTTTTTTTTTTTTACATTTATTTATTTATTGCTTTTTTCGGAAATTCGGAAAACCAAAAATGCGGATTTTCAAATTGCAGAATTTTCGGATTTCTGGATTTTCGAACTCCTAATTTCAGGTTTTTTGGAAATTCAAAAATCTGAAAAGAAATAAAATCAGTAAAATTCAAAATAATAACTATTAAATTTATAGGTATTGGAATTTCCTTTCAAATTTGGCTGTTTGTGAACATAACGAATACAAATGTACCTGAAGTAGCGTATTATCCGAAATAACGAATTCCGCATCTAAACAAATAATAAAAAGGTTTTATTATTATTGTTATTTATTATTATTATTAAATCATTTTGTTTAATTTGTTTAGATATGGCATTCGATATTTCATATCATTCGTAACTTCAGATAAATTCGTACTCCTTACCTTCACTAACAGCCAAATTTGAAAGGAAATTCCAAAAACTATAATTTAATATTAGTTTATTATTTTCGGGGTTTTCGAATTTTCAGATTTTCATTCTTTTTCTTGGATTTTCACATTTCCAAATTTTAGAATTTTTACATTTATGAAATTTAGAATTTTCAAATTTCCTAATTTCGAATTTTCACATTTCGAATTTTCACATTTCGAATTTTCACATTTCGAATTTTCACATTTCGAATTTTCACATTTTGAATTTTCACATTTTGAATTTTCACATTTTGAATTTTCACATTTCGAATTTTTGAATTTTCACATTTCGAATTTCCAAAATTCTGAAATCCCCCCCCCCCCCCCCCAACTTCCTCTGAGTGACTACAGCAGATACCAGTGGCTCCTATTGCTGTGTCTAAACCAATAAGTAGAGAGATCCTCTGCTCTTGTGCACATTGGTGGTTGGAGATGGGTCTCGGGTAAGTATTTCAGGAGGCTTTTTTTTTCACCTTAACTAGCTGCCGACCGCCTACTGCACTTGTAATGTGGCAGGTTGGCTCTATTGCGTGAAACGATATACCTGTACATCATTTTGTGCAATAGACATTGGAGGGCGTGCGGGCCAACAGAGGCGCAATTGCGTGCTGATTGGCTCCCCCTCTGTCCAATCAGTGGGTCTGGGGGACCGATGTCCGCCGGCCACCCGCAATCCTTCCCGAGAGAGGCAGAACAGCGGTCTGCCTATGTAAACAAGGCAGATCGCCGTTCTGCCAGGGGAGAAAATAGAGATCTTGTGTTCCTGCTAGGCAGGAAAACGGATCTCTGTCTTCATCCAGTCAGAGAACCTCTCCCACACAGCAAGCACCAGCTAGGCACACATTTAACCCTTTGATTGCCCCTGATGTTATCCCCTTCCCAGCCAGTGTAATTAGTACAGTCACAGTGCATATTTTTAGCACTGATCACTGTAATATTGTCACTGGCTCCCAAAAAAGTGTCAGGTGGCACAGTCGCAGTCCTGCTAAAAATCGCTGATCACAGCCATTACTAGTAAAAAAATAAAGAAAGAAAGAAAAATGCTATAAAAATATCCCATAGTTTGTTGATGTGATAACTTTTCCACAAACCAATCAATATACGCTTATTGGGATTTTTTTACCAAATATATGTAGCAGAACATTATGTTGGCTGAAATTGATGAAGATATTTGATTTTTAAAATAGTTTTTATTGGATATGTATTATAGCAGAAAGTAAAAAATTGGTGTTTTTTTTTTTTTTTTCAAAATTGTCACCCATTTTTTTGTTTATAATGAAAAAAATAAAAACCGCAGAGGTGATCAAATACCACCAAAAGAAGCCTCTATTTGTGGGGGAAATGAAAGACATTAATTTTATTTGGGTACAGCGTCACACAATCATGCAATTGTCAAAGTAACGCAGTGCCATATCGCAAACAATGGCCTAGTCTTTAAGGTTGTAAAATCTTCTGATGCTGAAGTGGTTAATAAAAAATTAAAAAACGTACGGTTTGCCCAATTTTTTTTGCATAATGGGAAAGATGATGTTCTGCCGAATAAATAGATACCTAAGATGTCATGGTTTAAAATTGCGCACACATGGGGAGTGGTGACAAACTGACGAGTTCCTCCCAAAAGTGGAAGCTCCGCTTATCTGTCTTGTTCCCCCCTAAACCCCCCCCCCCCCCCGAACGGTGCTTCATTTGGCGCCTTGCGGGGGGGGGGGGGCGGGTACCTATTTTTGCCAGGTACCCCTCCCCACTTCTGAGAGATCTTGCCTCAGGAGATCACTCAGAAGTTCAGCCCCCGCCCCCCCCTACTCCTCCTTCCCCATTCAGAAGGCGCAGCACAGTAGGGAACGCGCTGTGAAGCTGCAAGGCTTTTACGGGTTACCTGTTTAGAGTTACAGAGGAGGTCTTGTGCTAGAATTATTGCTCTCCCTCGAACGATCGCAGTGATACATCACATGGGTGGTTTAACCACTTCAGTACCGGGCACTTTTGCTCCTTCCTGCCCAGGTCAATTTTCAGCTTTCAGCGCTGACTCGTTTTGAATGACAATTGCGCGATCATGCAACACTGTACCCAAACCAAATTTTTATCATTTTCTTCCCAGAAATAGAGTTTTCTTTTGGTGGTATTTGATCCCCACTGGGGTTTTTATTTTTTGCTAAACAAACTGAAGCCCAAAAAAAAAAAAAATTTTCTTTTTGGTTATTAAATTTTGTTTTCTCCTTCATTGACGGGCAGTGATGAGGCGGCACTGATATGTAGAATTGAAGGGGCACTGACAGGCAGCACTGATGGGCAGGTACTGATTAGTTACCGACAGGTGTTACTGATGGGCACTGATTGGCACTGTGGTGGGCTCTGGCACAGTTGTGCGTACTGATTGGCACTTTATTGGGCACTGACAGGGGGTTATGATGGAGCACTGACTGGGCATGGATTGGCAGCTTTTAATTACATCTGATGGGGCTGTGCTGATAATCAATGTGCTGATTATCAGCACAGACCCCACCTCTGCCAGGGAGAGCCTCCGATCGGCTTTCCCTGTCAGTGCGAACCAAAGAATGGCGTTTACCAGCACTTCCTGGTTCATGCTGTAATCGGCTGTGATTGGTCACAGGTGATCACGAGGTAAGAATCCTCTGACAGAAGCTTCACAATTGGAGATGCGGCATGTCAGACTGACACTGTCAAAAAGACCCCAGATCTCTCATTTACCTTTTAAAAGCAAAAGGAGGAACCAGAAGTGATGTCGGAGGTCACTCTGGTCCTCCAAGGGCATAGAGCCGAGTGGGGGCTATCTTGCCCTTACTCGGCTTCCTGCTAGCCATTGGCCGCATCGGATCGGTTTCGAGTTTACCTCACGGCTCTGGTAAGCTTGGAAACCACCGGGAAGTGGTGAGAGGGCACCTCTTTCGCCGCCTATAAAAGTGACCCTGTCGTGAATTTGTCACTGGGATCACTTTTATCTTAAACCTGACCGCCTAACAAAAGAAAATACAGAGGTTATGGTAGCTAACTGCTGCCATAACCCCGGTATGTAGCGTCAATGTAATGACGTAACATTTACAGTTTGGTGGTTGGAAAGTGGTTAATATACACTTATTGGGGTTTTTTTATTTCTGTTTTTATATGAAGGACATGTAGCAAGATGCATTTTGGCCTAAATGTATGAAAAATTGTGATTTTATTGGATATGTTTTATAATAAAATCTTTTTTCTATTTTTTCCTTTATTAAAAAATGTTAAACTTGATAAAATACCACCAAAAGAAAGATCTATTTGTGTGATATACATTTAATTTGTGTTCAGTGTTGCATGACAGAGCAGTTGCCACCTAAAGTAGCTCAGTGCTGAATAGCAAAACATGCCCTGGTCATATAGGAGGGTAAAACCTTTCCAGAGGTCAACAAGTGGTTAAAAAATGTATTTGCCTGGGTGTGTCTCAAATGCTTTTGTCACGTTTCCATGTTACGTTTTTTTTTTTTTCCTCCTTCAGGTCGCAGACATTAAGAGAGTCAACAACTTCCTGACAGAGCAGGACATGTACGCTGTAAAGACGATTAAAATCCCGGTGAAGGTGCATGGGATTTTTACAGAACATAACGAGGTACTCGACGCACAAACCTCCAGGTCTGCAGATTCTCACGACGTTGTCGCCGAGCCGCCGGGTGATGACGGCAATGGCTCTGAGGACCACAGGGACATAAGTCAGTACTTCCAGGAGATAGACCAGAACATCGAGGAGGCCTCACAGACCCAGGAACTGCTCGGGGAATCTTATGGCTCTGACTGTCCCCAGGTGACGCCTGTACCCCGACCGAAAGACTCCTATCTGGGGGCAGACTGGGGTATCCGATGGTGGAACGCCGTTTTAGCCATGCTTTTAATTGGGATTGTTTTGCCAGTATTTTATATTATCTACTATGAAAGATCTTCAGAGAAACCCTTTCACTCTGCCAATGGCACGGCGAGTCAGGTAAACGCAAGTACCCATTTTGAGGGATAGACACCCCTACAGGATACGCCCGGACCTCTGGATGCTGGAGGACAGGATGCAGGACTCTTCGGCCCCCTTCTCATGTCACTTTATATCCTGATGGGAGCCCCCCCCCCCCCCCCCCGGAGCAGAAAGCACAGTATTGTTCAGAGGGGCAGGGGTGTCTGCATAAAAACCACCAACAAGCTCTTTGGACAAGAAACTTGTCATCAGATTAAAAGAGAAATATGGACAGACTTTTTCTTGGCTGTACGTCTCTTTTGGGTCTTACTTTTTGTTCTCCTATGACCCAGAATTAGCCCATAGTTTGCTATTGCCCGGAGCAGAGAAGGACCCCGACAATACTGTTAGGATCCACCCAGCTGCCTGATTTGAAAGCTGGCTTCACCTTTCCAGAGAGTCAGCTGTGCCCTCTCTAGCCTGGTGCTCCAGTAAGGAGTGGAGAATGGTGACTGACTGGCGTTGGAGCCAGTTGTGCTCATCCTAGCCTGGTGCTCCAGTAAGTAGGTGAGAGCACTGAATGACTGGCGTTGGAGCCAGTTGTGCCCTCCCTAGCCTGGTGCTCCAGTAAGGTGTGGAGAGCGGTGACTGGCATTGGAGCCAGTTGTTTGCTCCTTAGCCTGGTGCTTCAGTAAGGTGTGGCGAGCGGTGACTGACTGGCGTTGGAGCCAGTTGTTCCCTCCCTAGTCTGGTGCTCCAGTAAGGTGTGGAGAGCGGTGACTGGCATTGGAGCCAGTTGTTTCCTTCTTAGCCTGGTGCTCCAGTAAGGCGTGGCGAGCGGTGACTGACTGGCGTTGGAACCAGTTGTTCCCTCTCTAGCCTGGTGCTCCAGTAAGGCGTGGCGAGCGGTGACTGACTGGCATTGGAGCCAGTTGTGCCCTCCCTAGCCTGGTGCTCCAGTAAGGCGTGGCAAACGGTGACTGACTGGTGTTGGAGCCAGTTGTGCCCTCCCTAGCCTGGTGCTCCAGTAAGGTGTGGAGAGCGGTGACTGGTGTTGGAGCCAGTTGTGCCCTCCCTAGCCTGGTGCTCCAGTAAGGTGTGGAGAGCGGTGACTGGTGTTGGAGCCAGTTGTTCCCTCCCTAGCCTGGTGCTCCAGTAAGGCGTGGCAAACGGTGACTGACTGGCGTTGGAGCCAGTTGTGCCCTCCCTAGCCTGGTACTCCAGTATGGACTGGAGAGCAGTGACTGACTGGCGTTGGAGCCAGTTGTGCCCTCTTTTCTAGCCTGGTGCCCCCAGTGAGCACTGGAGAGCAGTGACTGACCGTCACTGCTCTTCATTCCATTTAGGCCAAAAACTGAACGATCAGCGGTCATGTAATCCCTCTTGGGGCTCGTTCACATTCGTACTTTGCTCTCTGAAAAGTAATCTGTGTCGCCTCCTCACAGCCTGCTTTAACCCCTTGATACCTGTACATGGCTGTGGGGTGCGTACAAAGCTGCCCCATTCACTTGAATAGATTGCGTTTGGTGGGTGCTACATCCGCTGAAAGCAACAGAATATATTTATAATAGGTATAATAATAGGTATAATTCCTGCTGTGGCTGCAAAACTTCATGGCCATGGCATGTGTAGATCCCCCCGGCCTCTGCAGCCAGAGGGGGGTAGAGGCTGGGGAGTGGTAAAAGTTGTGGCTTAAAGTGGAACTTTAGTCAGAAAATGAAGTCCTGCTAAATGACTTTGGGCTGGCCGTTTTGCAGGTATAGTTATATAAAACATTAAAAATAAGTGTCAAAAATCCAGTAATATGCGGTCTCACCCTGCTCTGCACATGCTCAGTTGCTCTCTATTTTTCGGCACTGTCAAATTTGTAGAGGCCGATCTACTTGACCGCCTTAAAGCGCATTGAAACCCTCCTACCCTTTGCAGCCATGGAAGCTGCTTCTGTTTGATCTGCAACTGCCATGATGCTGCACATGTGATCAGTTACGACCCCAGCCATTTGATAGTTTGACAGTTTGGTTGAGGACTAGAGGTCGACTGATATGGGTTTTTTCTCTGGCCGATGCCGATATTTAGAAATCGTGGCGGCCGATGGCCGATATATGATGCCGATTTTTTTTGGGCCGATATGTTAGGCCGATTTTTTTTTATTTTTTTTTTCCTTTTTTTTTTTTCCCCCTTCATCTCATAAAATCTAAGTTGGACACCTTTCACACTGGGGTGTTTTTAGGGCGATTTTGGGCTAAAAATAGCGCCTGTAAATTGCCTTCAAAACGGCACCCATGCAGTCTGTGTGAAAGCCCAAGTGCTTTCACAATGAGGAGATGCGCTGGCAGGACGTTAAAAAAAAAAAAAAATCCTGCAAGCAGCATCTTTGGAGCGGTGTAAACCGCTCCTCCACCACTCCTGCCCATTGAAATGAATGGTCACCACTGCTGAAGCACATGCAATGCAATTTTGCAGCAGTGCTTCACTGCCCCGCTAGCAGCCGAATAGCGGGGCTAAAATGACGGTAAATTGCTGCTAAAACTTGCAGCGTTTTACCGTCAATGCCTGCCCGATCCAGTGTGAAAAGCGGCCTTAAAGAGGAAGACCCTGATGGGTTTACTTCCTCTTTCATTCCCTGCAAAGGTAAAGCATAATGGACTACTATGCATTGCATCGCATAGTAGTCCATTATGTGTCACTTACCTGACACAGGAGCCAGCGATGTCACCGCTGTCCCCTGTAGTTCCGAGCGTCCATCTTCTCGGTGGGTCTCCGTGGGTCTCGCTGCTCCGGCACTGTGATTCGCCGGAGCAGCGATGACGCCACTCCCGCGCATGCGCACGGGAGCCGAGACACGTGGCATTGCGCGGCATCTTCGTCATCGACGATGCCACGCTCAGTGCGCCTGCGCGCCGCAGTCTACGGCGCATGCGCCGTAGACAGCGGTGCCCGTCTTCGGGCAAATATCTCCTAAACCGTGTAGGTTTGTGGAGATATTTCTTGGACCTACAGGTAAGCCTTAATCTAGGTTTACCTGTAGGTCAAAGTGGTTTGTAAGGGTTTACAACCACTTTAATAAGTGATGCAGAAAATTTCTTACACATTTATTAAACAAAACAAACCTCCAATCAGTTCACTTGTATGTATAATTTAGATTAAAAAAAAAAAAAAAACTATTAAATACACAAAAACAGGTACTCAAAACTTTTGGACGAAAAAAAAAAAAGGGGCTAACTTGCGTTTGAAAGACCTCTGCGCAAATACCGCGTCACATAAAATATTGCAACAACCGCTATTTTATTCCCTAGGGTCTCTGCTAAAAAATATATATATATAATTTTTGGGGCTTCTGAGTGATTTTCTAGCAGAAAATACTGGATTTTTACTTGTAAGCAACAAGTGTCAGAAAAGATTTAGTCTTTAAATGGTTAAACTGAGAACTTCTACACAGGGAGTTCAGTCCATTGAAGAAGGAACATTGTATCTCTTTGATCTTTTCTTGGCAGCCTGCCCAGAGAGGAGGAAAGTCCTTCACTGATGTCTTCAGGCAACTTACATTGACTTCTATTACAGAAGTCTTTTGCAAGTCCCGTCGGCTTTTTTAATAGCACAATCGGCCGATGCCGATTAATTAAAAAATGCCAAATATCGGCCGATATATTGGCCGGCCGATATATATCGGTCGACCTCTATTGAGGACACAAGCAAAGGTGACAGTTGACAATCCTGGCATTCCAGGAATACAAATGTTGTTTGAAACCATTTAAAATGATGGGTTTAGTTCCGCTTTATGATTTACTGCTGCTCAGGGGCTCTGAGCTTCAGCAAAATGGCAGCCTCCAGCAAGAAGAAACGGGAACGATGCTGGAGGGAATTTACAGCACACAATCATTTTGGTAGCATAATTATTAATGTAGAATGTATGTCCCTTGCTAAAGAACATCATTTTGTTATCAAGTTATGGGCAAAGTTCCACTTTAACTACAGGGTTTTACTGCCCCCCCCCCCCCCCCAACCTAATGTGAGAATAATGTGAGAGAAGTGCCAGCTGAAGTGTCACACTGATGCTGCAACATAGAGGTGAGGATGTAGGTTTTTCTTTTCTTTTTTTTTTGGTCTTTTTACAAACCCTAAACTTTTCCTGTAAAGTAGAACTATAGACATAACTTTTTTTTTTGTTTTGTTTTGTTTTTTTCCCCCCCTATTTTGGAGTAGGGAGGGGTTATAACCCATGTCAGGTGTTTTTTTTTTTTTTTTCCCCTCATCTGCATCCAATTAGGGGTCCTGGCCCAGAGCCAAAATAGGAAGTGCGAAATAGTGGAAATACCTCCAAAATAAAAACAATTTAATAAAAATCATTGCCCCACCAGGTCACCAGAACTAGTGTCCCCATTGGAAGATTTCCCCTCTATTACTTGTCTGGGGACAACCCAAAATTTGGGTTTTTCTTTTCCTTTCACAGGACAAATAGAGAGGGTGAATCTCCATAACGGGGGCACAGACAGCAAAAAAAACCCAACAGGGGTTCAAATCCCTCTCCAAAACTAAAATAAAAGTTTTTTTTCCCTTTTTAGGTTATACTTTTTAAATATTACATTACATGACTCCACTGCCTATAGTATAAGGTTCTCTTTTGCCAACAGCGATCCTTTCTATATTTCTGTCCATGCATTTATTACCTTTTTGCTCAGCATTCAGAACTCCAGTATGGATCCGGTACTAGTACCTCCAGATGTTTGCCCCGCAGTCTGCCATGTGCTGGCACAGTGCTGTATGAAATCCATCTACCAATGCTTATGATGTCGCTGCGCCTACCCAGATGCTTTCCTTTTATGTATGTAATGTGGAGAATATCTTCTTCTTTTGTATTATTTTTGTAATTTCTCTTTTTTAATGTTGTGTCTGTTCTTCTTCTTCTTTTTTTTTGTGGTTTTTAGGGGGGAAAAAAAGTCCAAATGTTAATATCAATCATAACTTCTGCAGCTCTGTTTTCTAAAATCTCGGTTTTGGCCCCCGCACTTTAACCTCTTGGCACCGATGGCATTTAAATGTGCGGCTTCTTGGCGGGTGGGCCTTGGAATATTCCAAAGACAGCTGTGACCAGAGCGCACACGCCCTGCCCGCTCCCAGCGCAATTACTGGCGGCTAACGGAAAGCTTTTTTCGATCTTGTGAACCGACGTGACAGGCAATCGCATAATCGTAAAACCCCGCCCTGCCCCCAGCATTGAAAAACGCCTTTAAAGGGTTAAAGCCAAAGGGTTTCAATACTCCAAACCAAACCGCGCAAATCCACCTTAACCACTTCCGCCCCAAAAGGATTTGCCCCCTTAATGACCAGGCCATTTTTTTGAGATGCGGCACTGTGCCGCTTTAACTGACAATTGCACGGTCGTGCGACGCTGTACATAAATTAAATGTATGTCGTCGTCCCCCGCCCCCCAATTGAGCCTTCTTTTGGTGGTATTTGATCACCTCTGCGGTTTTAGATTTTTGCGTTATAAACCAAAAAAGGAGCGACAATTTTGAAAAAAAAAAAATATTTTTTGCTATAATGAATATCCAAAAAAAAAAAGTCTCATCCCTTTAGGTCGATATGTATCCTTCTACACATTTTTGATTAAACAAAATTGCAATAAGCATATATTGATTGGTTTGCGCAAAAGTTATACAAAGCTTCTACAAAATAGTGGATAGATTTATGGCATTTTTATTATTCGTTTTTTTTTATTTTTTATTTTTTACTTGTAATGGCAGTAATAAGTAATTTTTAGTGGGACTGCGACATTGTGGCGGACAGATCGGACACTTTTATTTTGGGACCATTGAGACTTTTACAGCAATCGGTGCTATAAATAGCCACTGTTTACTGTATGAATGTCACTGGCAGGGAAGGGGTTAACACTAGGGGGCGATCAAGGGCGTTAAGTGTGTCCTAGGGAGGTGTTTCTAACTGTGGGGGGGGGAGTGGACTGATCGGGAGTAGAGAGAGATTGCTGTTCCTGATCACTAGGAACAGCAGATCTCTCTCGTCTTCCCTGACAGAACAGGGATTTGTCTGTTTACATTGACAGATCCCCGTTCTGCCTCTCTCAAGAGCAATCGCGGGTCTCCGGTGGGCATTGCGGCTGCCAGCCACGCGCATCGGCAGCTCGCCACGTGCGCTCCCTATACCTCTTAAAGCAGCCAACGTACACCTAGGGCGGTTTGCTCAGCCATGCCAACCTGCCACAGAATAACAATGGCAGCTGCTCAGCAAGAGGTTAAGAGATGATTAGTGATATAAGATTTAGAGATTTATAGTAATAATAGTTATAATTGACAATCCAATCAAAGATTAATTGAACAAATCTCCTTTCATGTTGTGAGTTCCGCCTCTTTTCACAACTTCCTGGATTCCCTGCATGCTTTGCAGCTGTTTCTCCATTTTTAAGGGTCCCGTGGTACCTTTCAATGCCGTACCTCGATTGCTGTATAAATGGCAACGGTCCCAAAATTGTGTCAAAAGTGTCCGGTGTGTCCGCCAGAATGTCGCAGTCACAATAAAAATCGCTGATCACCGCCATTACTAGTAATAAAAAGAAAAAAATGCCATAAATCTATCCCCTATTTTGTAGACGCTATAACTTTTTGCGCAAACCAATCAATATACGCTTATTGTGATTTTTTTTTTTTTTTTTAACAGAAAATATGTAGAAAAACACATATCGGCCTAAACGGAGAAATATTTTTTTTTATATATATGTATGTGTGTGTGTGTGTGTGTGTGTGTGTGTGTGTGTGTGTATATATATATATATATATATATATATATATATATGTATGTGTGTGTATATATATATATATATATATATATATATATATAATTTTTTTTTTGGATATTTATTATAGTAAAACTGGCGCTTTTTTTTTCAAAATTGTTGCTCTTTTTTTGTTTATAGCGCAAAAAATAAAAACCGCAGAGATGATCAAATACCACCAAAAGAAAGCTCTATTTGTGGGGGGAAAAAACCGCCAATTTTGTTTGGGTGCCGCGTCGCACGACTGCGCAATTGTCCGTTAAAGCGACTCAGTGCCAACTCACAAAAAGTGCTCTGGTCAGGAAGGGGGCAAATACCTCCGGGGCTGAAGTGGTTAAAGTTGAACTCCAGGGAAAGGGAAGAACCCTCCTATTGGAGCGAGGCCACCCCCCGCATTGTGAAGGGAACCTACTTACTTACCCGGCATGCCCCGGGCCTGCATAGCCCTGCATGGGACATGAGAACGCCAAGGAACAGTCCACTGCTGATGCATAGGGGAGAGCGCCAGCTGCTGGGGTAGCAAAGGGCCATGTACAGAGCATTCGGAAAGTATTCACAGCGCTTCACTATTTCCACATTTTGTTATGTTACAGCCTTATTCCAAAATGGATTCATTATTTTTCCTCAAAATTCTACAAACAATATCCAATAATGACAAAGTGAAAGAAGTTTGAAATCTTTGCAAATTTATTAAAAATAAAAAAAATCCCATGTACATAAGTATTCCTAGGCTTTGCCATGACGCCCAAAACTGAGCTCAGGTGCCTCCTGTTTCCACTGATCATCCTTGAGATGTTTCCACAACTTGATTGGTAAATTTAGTTGATTGGACATGTTCTGAAAGGCACACACCTGTCTATATAAGGTCCCACAGTTAACAGTGCATGTCAGAGCACAAACCAAGCCATGAAGTCCAAGGAATTGTCTGTAGACCTCCGAGACAGGATTGTATGGAGGTACAGATCTGAGGAAGGGTACAGAAACATTTAGGCAGCAATAAAGGTCCCAATGAGCACAATGGCCGCCATCATCTGTAAATGGAAGGAGTTTGGAACCACCAAGACTCTTCCTAGAGCAGGGAGAAGGGCCTTAGTCAGGGAGGTGACTAAGAATCTGTCACTCTGACAGAGATCCAGAGTTTCTCTGGAGACAGGAGAACCTTTCAGAAGAACAACCACCTCTGCAGAACTCCACCAATCAGGCCTGTATGGTAGAGTGGCCAGACGGAAGCCACTCCTCAGTAAAAGGCACATGATGGGCTGCCTGGAGTTTGCTAAAATTCACTTGAAGGACTCTCAGTCCATGAGAAACAACGTTCTCTGGTCTAATGAAACAAAGATTGAACTCTTTGGCCTGAATGGAAACCAGGCACCGCTCATCACCTAGCCAATACCATCCCTACAGTGAAGCATGGTGGTGGCAGCATCATGCTGTGGGGATGTTTTTCAGTGGCAGGAACTGGGAGACTAGTCAGGATGGACCTCAGACTGGGGTGAAGGTTCATCTTCCAACAGGACAACGACCCTAAGCACACAGTCAAGATGTCTAAAACGCTGTGGTTGAAAAGCTAACTCATTTCGGGGGACAAGCCCCCGTCCTCAGAGCTGATCCAACCTGCTGAGGAGAAAAAAAGGCCAATCACCGGCTTCTGTGCAAGGGACATCTGTCCCAAAGAGGAAGGTGCATGGCCATCTCATCTGTGCCCACTAGTGCCACCTTCCAGTGCCATGAATTAGTGCCTACCGGTGCATAACAGTGCCAGTAATCAGTGCCACCTATCAATGTCCACGAGTGTTACCTATCAATGCCCACCGGTGGTGCCACCTAGTAGTGCTGCCTATCAGTGTCACCAGTGCCGATCACTTCCACCCATCAGTGCCCATCACTGCCACCTATCGGTGCCACCTATTAGTGCCCTTCAGTGCCTCCCGTCAGTGTCACCCATCAGTGCCACCTCATCAGTGCAGCCTCATCAGCGTACATCAATGAAGGAGAAAAATTACCAGTTTGCAAAATGTAATAACAAAATATAAAACGGTTTTGTATTTTTTTATTTATTTTTTTTTTTTAACAAAAAATAAAAAACCCAGAGGTAATCAAACACCACCAAAAGAAAGCTCTATTTGTTCGGGAAAAAAAAGTAACTCGGGTACAGTGTTGTATGACCGTGCAATTGTCGCTCAAAGAGTGACCGCGCTGAAAGCTGAAAGTTGGCCTGGGCAGGAAGGGGGTTTAAGTGCCCGGTAAGCAAGTGGTTAAAGTGGAAAACATCTCCCCCATTAGGGTTTGTATTCGGCACTTTCAAACTGGAGCTGCAGAGCACTTTTTAAATGCTTCAGTAAGGCATGATTCACACTGCTGCGGCTACGAGAACCGGATGTGATTCGCACCGCACTGCAGTGCAAATCACATCCGATCTCTGTGCGATGCGAGTTCAGCCATACAGATAGTATACAGATAGTATGGCTGAATTCGCATCGCACCCGCCACAAACTCGCACAGGACCCTTTTTTTTTGGTCCACAGCAGAATCTGATCGCATGGGTGTTCACACCATGCGATCCGATTCCTGTCCGAGTTTGCAGATCGCACTGCGATATGCAAACTGATCTGGGGGTGTCATTAACGTTTCACTGACACCCCCAGCAGTTGGCATAGGGCAGTGTGAACTGCCTCCGGGAGGTATGCGATGCGGGAACCCGCCGCAGATTCGCAGCGTTCCCGCATCGCAGCAGTGTGAACCCAGCCTAAAGCTCGCTGCTCACACTGGACTTTATGGACTTTGTTATTTCATTTAAATATTTACAAGGACATGTTGTTGACTTATTCATATTAGTTTGTTGTTAGAATCACTATTGTAATGGATAGTACTTTCCTATTGTTTTTATTGATGTTGAACGGGCTCGCCACCCCAAACCCCCCCCGTGCAGTTGTGCGGGGGGGGCTGATAAAACATATCATGGAAAATGAAAGGTGCTGAGATGAGATATCTGCCCACTGTTGCTCGGGATCTGGGAACCACCACAATCTGTTGGGGCTCCCAACCCAGAGAAATTCTCATTCTTTTTTTGTTAAAGTTGCAGACAAACATTGGCACCACTTTACATTTCCAATAGGTTGGTAAAACTGTAAGGCGAGTATTTGTTATTTTTTATTTTCTAATTATACATGCATACCTGTGTGCAGGGCCGCTGATAGAAATCATGGGGCCCCGTACAGC
This sequence comes from Lithobates pipiens, assembly GCF_037356315.1. NCBI lineage: Eukaryota > Metazoa > Chordata > Amphibia > Anura > Ranidae > Lithobates > Lithobates pipiens. The sequence goes on from NW_027507903.1 coordinate 17,215,928, forward strand.
CTACCTGACGGGGCCCCCTTCAGTTCCACCCTGGTCCCTCCTCCAGCCCCACCCCTCGCCCCTCCCCAGATGGTCAGAGACTGCAGATATAGTACAGGAGATGGTCAGGGACTGCAGACATTCCACAGGAGATGGTCAGAGACTGCAGACATACTACGGGAGATGATCAGAGACTGCAGACATACCACAGGAGATGGTCAGAGACTGCAGACATAACACAGGAGATGATCAGAGACTGCAGACATACTACAGGAGATGGTCAGAGACTGCAGACATACCACAGGAGATGGTCAGAGACTGCAGACATACTACAGGAGATGGTCAGAGACTGCAGACATACCACAGGAGATGGTCAGAGACTGCAGACATACCACAGGAGATGGTCAGAGACTGCAGACATAACACAGGAGATGATCAGAGACTGCAGACATACTACAGGAGATGGTCAGAGACTGCATACATACCACAGGAGATGGTCAGAGACTGCAGACATACCACAGGAGATGGTCAGAGACTGCATACATAGTACAGGAGATGGTCAGAGACTGCAGACATACTACAGGAGATGGTCAGAGACTGCAGACATACTACAGGAGATGATCAGAGACTGCATACATAGTACAGGAGATGATCAGAGACTGTATACATAGTACAGGAGATGATCAGAGACTGCAGACATAATACAGGAGACGATCAGAGACTGCATACATAGTACAGGAGATGATCAGATACTGTATACATAGTACAGGAGATGATCAGAGACTGCATACATAGTACAGGAGATGATCAGAGACTGTATACATAGTACAGGAGATGATCAGAGACTGCATACATAGTACAGGAGATGATCAGAGACTGCATACATAGTACAGGAGATGATCAGAGACTGCATACATAGTACAGGAGATGATCAGAGACTGCATACATAGTACAGGAGATGGTTAGGGATCGCAGACATGATTGATTCAGGAGATGGTCAGAGACTCCGTTTATGGCTGAACCCAGTGTACAAGTATATAGTATCACAGGGCTGATCCACTCTATTTAAACCACCTCTGCAAAATAAAGTCAGTGATTTTTCTTTGAAAGTACAACCAAGTGACAGAAGACAGCTTCACATCCAATTTCCAAAATACAAATTTTCTTCCAAACAGTGAACTGGTCAGGATTACTGAGGACAGTAACCAGTTAATGGGTCTGTGAAGCTTCTAGCCTGATTCAGAAGTAAATCCTTCTCTAAAAAATAATTAAAATATCAAACAATCTGTGCAGCACACACAGAGCTCTGGCTAAATAGTTGATTATAAGCTGAAATGGTTAAAAGCTGCTGCAGAGTCTTCCAGAAATCTTATCAATGTGATCAGACAATGTGCAGGTCAGGTTAGGCAGATAAAAAAAAAGTAACCAGCAAGACAAGAGGGAGGGGAGGCTGATCGATAACCTGTACACTGGCTGATCACATAGATATCTGGAAGACACTGCAGCCGGCCAGTTACATGTAACTGTGCTCCAGATCCTGTTACCTGCAGAACTTGTATAGCTCTAGTCATATGTCCTTGTGTCTCCCTCCTGGCTCTCCCCCATTCAGCCCCACTCCAGCATTGTTTACAGTTAAAGGTGAGGCTGAAGAAGGGGAGGGCTACACTTTTTTTTTTTTCGTTTTTTTTTTTTTTTTTATTAGTTACTATGCATTCTTTCATCCCTGTTTATATTGCCTGGGCCCCCCCTGGTGGCTGGGCCCGGTACAACAGGGCCAGTCTTACTGGCTTATCAGCGGCCCTGCCTGTGTGTAATGGGTGCTCAGCAGAAACCGCGCATGCAATGAAATGATGGGCTTAACAGCTCGTCAAATGACTGTGGACTTTGTTGTCGGGGTCAAATTCTAAAGATATTGTTTACAGCGCAAAAAAGAGCTTCTCGAATAATGTGGTGCTCTGTTCATTTTCTTCTGTGAAGGGAAATGTTATTTGTAAGAATTACAAACACTAAAATAAACCATAATTCTGAGCAAAACTCTGAGCCTCGTTTCTTTATCATATCAGAACTACAAGTCTCATAATGCCTCTGCAAGTCATGATTGTAACGGACCGGTCTTGCAATGCCTCGTGGGACATGTAGTTCCGCAACATCCGGAGGGCCCACCCCCTTCCCTGGTATGGGGTCTTGCTGTTGTCAGAGCGGAAATAAACAGGAATAAATAATTTTCTATATCCTGTAGTTGTGTTTTATATTAATGAATGCTTATACAGTGAAAACCTCGGATTGCGAGTAACGCGGTTTATGAGCGTTTCGCAATAACTCTATTTGAGAGCGTTGTCTCACAAGACGAGTAGGCTTCAAGCCTCTGGGGTGTGCAGTACCGCATGTGGCCAGAGGTGGGGGGGGGGGCGCCGGAGACCACTCAGAGATGCTTGCAGACGGTGTCCCTGAGCATCTCCGAGTGTCTCTGGCGCCCCCTCCCCACCCCTGGCCAGATGGGGTACTGCATACACTAACAGTTACACTGGAACAAATTATCTGAGTTTCCATTGATCCCTATGGGGAAACTCGCTTTGATATTGCTTTGGATTCACAGTACTACTGTATTTGTTTTGGAAATCTATTGATACGTGAGGGATCTTTTGCTTGTTTTCTCATTTTGGCTGAACTAAAACTGTACAATGGGGAATAAGGGATCATGTGTAGTAGAAACGCACACACTGAGCCTAGGTCCACATATCCACGTTTGTGTGGGCACGGCAGCCTATTCAAATGAATGGGCTGCTGTGCCTGCGTTTCCGCAAAAAAACCCCCAAAAACTGCATTTTAAAGGCGTGGCTGCAGGGAAATCGCATGCTTCTCAGATCACCATTGACAGCCCCTTTACAGGTGTTCCAGCAAGCGATACTTCTGTCTCCTACTTGATCGATCCCCATGAGGATTTTCTTTCTAGCCCTTTGATTTTTTTTTTTTTTTTTTATATTCAACAATTTTTTGAAAATACAGCAGCATACATTGGCAACATTACACATCAGCATATTTTACTCTCCACCCATCATGGAGAGCACACATCTAGAAACCGTTAAGAACTGGAAGGATTTGCCCCCCTTAACTGCATACTGACCAGCCGCCGCAGTTGTACTGCAGCAGCATGGTTCGGCTGCGCAAATCGCCGTTATGCTACGTCGGTAGCATAAAAGGACACTAGGGGGCGCATGCGCGCCGCCCGGACGCGTGCGCCACCCACGCCAATGCCTGGCGGTCTCTATCGCCGCCGGGCTCCCGCAATCGCTTGGGGCACACACGGAGAACCGGCAGCTGTGTGTGTAAACACACAGTTTCCGGTTCTCTGAGCAGGGAACTGACCGATCGTCTGTTCATACAGAGTATGGACAGCGATCTGTTAGTTTCCCTGCACAGTCCCCTCCCCCCTTCAGTTAGAACACAAAACAGGATACATATGAACCCCTTCACTGCCCCCCTAGTGTTAACCCCTTCAATGCCAATGAAATTTTTACAGTAATCAATGCAATTTTAATGGCACTGATCGCTGTATTAATGCCAATGGTCCCAAAAATGTGTCAAAATTGTCCGACGTGTCCGCCATAATGTCACAGTCACGATAAAAATCACTGATCGCCGCCATTACTAGTAAAAAATTTTTTTTTTATAAAAATGACATTAAACTATCCCCTATTTTGTAGACGCTATAACTTTTATGCAAACCAATCAATATACACTTATTGCGTTTTTTTTTTTTAACCAAAAATAGGTAGAAGAATACGTATCGGCCTAAACTGAGGAAAAAAAATGTTTTCTTTATATATTTTTGGGGGATATTTATTATAGCAAAAAGTTAAAAATAATGCGTTTTTTTCAGAATTGTTGCTCCTTTTTTTTTTTTGTTTATAGCGCAAAAAATAAAAACCGCAGATCATGATCAAATACCACCAAAAGAAAGCTCTATTTGTGGGGAAAAAAAGGACGTCAATTTCGTTTGGGAGCCACGTCGCACGACCGCGCAATTGTCAGCTAAAGTGACGCAGTGCCGAATCGCAAAAAGTGGTCTGGTTTTTGGGCAGCCAAATGGTCTGGGGCTTAAGTGGTTAATGACCAGGCCATTTTTTGCGATATGGCACTGCGTCGCTTTAATGGACAATTGTGCAGCCGTGCGACGTTGTACCCAAACAATATTTTTTGTTTGGGGAAAAACAACAAATTCCTTTTTTTTCTCCTACAAATAGAGCTTTCTTTTGGTGGTATTTGCTCACCTCTGCGTTTTTACATTTTTTTTTTTATTGCGCTACAAACAAAAAAGAGCGATTTTGAAAAAAACAAAACAATATTTTTTACTTTCTGCTATAATAAGGGTTGAAATGATTAATCGATATTATTGCTAATAATTGATAATGAAAATCGTTGTCAACGATCTTCATTATTGATTAATTGGTCCGCACCTTCCTCCTTGCCGGTCCCTTAGAATCCTCCTGTGTACAAGGTGGTGGCGCCACTGTATGCGACCAGGCGCGTCCACGCCGCTCCTCCTCGCTGACGTCAGCTCCTCCCTGCTATTTTCAGCCCCGCCCGCTGCTGCCTCGAGGGAATGAGGCGAGGAGCAGCCGTGAGAGCCGAGCTGCACACTGTGAATATAAGGTAGCAGCTATGGCTATACAGAATACTCATCAGTAGTAGTAGTACAGTACATGAATAATTTCTTTGACAAGTGCCCCAGTATTTCTGGGGGGGGGGTGGAATAGTACCCCATCATTGGTTTTACTGGGGAGGGGGGGTAATAGTGAACCATTGGTGTTCCTGGGAGGGGGAGAATAGTGTCCCATCATTGGTGTTGCCGGGAGGAATAGTGTCCCATCATTGGTGTTGCCGGGAGGAATAGTGTCCCATCATTGGTGTTGCCAGGAGGAATAGTGTCCCATCATTGATGTTGCCGGGAGGAATAGTGTCCCATCATTGATGTTGCCGGGAGGAATAGTGTCCCATCATTGATGTTGCCGGGAGGAATAGTGTCCCATCATTGATGTTGCCGGGAGGAATAGTGTCCCATCATTGATGTTGCCGGGAGGAATAGTGTCCCATCATTGATGTTGCCGGGAGGAATAGTGTCCCATCATTGGTGTTGCCGGGAGGAATAGTGTCCCATCATTGGTGTTGCCGGGAGGAATAGTGTCCCATCATTGGTGTTGCCGGGAGGAATAGTGTCCCATCATTAGTGTTCCCAGTAGGAAAAGTGTCCCATCATTGGTGTTCCCGGGAGGAATAGTGCCTCATTATAGGTGTTCCCAGGAGGAATAGTGCCCCATCATTGGTGTTTCTGGGAGGAATAGTGCCCCATTATTGGTGTGCCCAGGATGAATCATTGGTTCCTAGGAGGGGGAGAATAGTGCCTCATTGTTGGTTTTCTCAGGAGGAATAGTGTCCCATCATTGGTGTTCCCGGGAGGAATAGTGCCCCATCTGTGTTCCTGGGAGGAATATTACCCAATCGTTGGTGTTTCCGGGAGAAATAGTGCCCCGCCATTGGTGTTCCTGGGAGGAATAGTGCCCCATAATTTTCATTATTACTTTAAATAAATGATTTTTTTTTTTATTATTTTATCCAATTAATCAAAACAATAATTGGCCAACTAATCGATTATGAAAATAACATCCTTAGTAGTTGCACCAATCACCTGAACATGACTGTCACATCTCCAGCATACCATCCGAATGCCCTGCAGAGAGGAATCTCTTTAGCCCACATTGAGCCTAAGTTGCCTTTCCAACCACGGTGCCCACAGCCTCTCAAACTTACACAAATTACCCCTATGTTGATATACAAGTTTCTCTTATATTCACCGACCAACACAGCTCCTCTCTGTAACTACATGGGTTGTATAGCCTGCCATTAGGAGAAACTATGCAAAATTGTTACACAATACACATAACTTTAATTCCGCCTCAGAGGAACGGGCCCCGTGCTATCAGCCCTCCTCCTGCTAGCAGCTTCAGTTTTTATTTTGCCTAGCAAGGAAAATGACCTAGGAAACCCTGCGGGCCTCTTGGTCCATGTTTTTACTGCAGGTTTGCTGCTTTTTGCGCAAGATGAGATCCTGAGATCTTCTATCTACTGCCGGCTGGGTGACAGGCTGGTTAATGATATCTTTGTAGTCTCCCCAGTCCGGCCATTGAGCGTGAGCAGGCCACAGCTACGGCTCGGCAGGCCACAACATACCTCATGCTCCAGAGGTGGTCAGTGAGCTTCAATGCTCGGGGGTATACATATGACCGGGCTACTGATGTCTGGATCACAGTATACCGAGGCCAACAGCTACCCTGTAACTGCGCAGGTGTAGGTCTGTGATGGAATGTCTCCCAGCTCTTCAGGACTGGTAAGTACGGCTCTTCCTGCTTCGGTGGGGGGAGCAGCTGGGCATTCCCTGGGGGGTTGATTCGGGGGGCCACCTCACCTCCTTATCTTCTCTCCCAAGTCCTTATCACCCCTCCCTTCCCCCTCTGAGGGGGATGTCTGCATGCGCTGCGGGCGGTGTATGTGTGTGTATGGGGTCACTGTTTCTCACCTGTGGGGGCTCTGTGTGGTTGCTGTTCAGTCCTGGTCCAGGTCTGGGGGTCCCAAAAAAGCTGTTTTTGTGGAGGTTGTCTGTCTGCCAGCAGGCAGCTCGTTTTTATTCTTGCTCTCTTCACCGCATGGCGCCTTTCCGGTGGCCATCTTGGATTTGGGAAAACTATAGAATCCCCTGGGGAGCTTCAGCAGCCATTTTCCTTAGGATTCCTATTGATTACATTGGCAGCCATTTTGTGAAAGCTTGAATGCTTTCTTCACCGCTGGCCTCTTGTGACAGCATGACATGTGCTTTCTCTTGTTACTTCCTGTATCCACTGTGTGTGGGACACTGGATGGCTCTGTGCTGAACGCTGAAGCTGTTCTGCAGATCGTTGCATCGATGTTAGAGCTGCTGCTGCTGACAGTTTTTTCTCCTCTCTGTATCTGGGAACCTCCTAGGGACTACAGGCACTATTGTGGGCATTCACAGAACACCCCAGGGTGGTGAGTCTAGCGCTAAGTACCCCCCTCCACCAGACAGGATAGGGTCAGCATGGCTTCAGAAACTGGTGTTTCTTCCCCCGAAATCCAGGCTATAGCAACCGGGTCACCTGCTGTTAGTGCGGTGCGCATGGACACCCTGATGGCGTTCCTTGACTCCTATGTTGCTAAGATAGAGGCGGCACGTGGCAGGAAAGTTGCACGTAAGAGGCCGCTGCCCCCCCTGTCCTCTGGGGGGAGCTCTGATGCAGACTTGGGGCCTTGCTGCGGCTGGAGACTCCTGCTCTGATCTATCAGACGTGGCTGACCAGGACCGTTCGGACAGTGAGGATGATTCCCCGTCCGGGTCCAGGCGCGACAAGGTGCTTGTTGGAGCACTTATCACAGCTGTGCGTGATACCCTGAAGATTCAGGAGCCAGCGGATTCCTCTGCTGATGTACCGGTCCCTTTTGGGTCCCACAAGCCAGCACGTTCACCTAAGGTGTTTCCGTATTTGACTTATCTTGACAAATTCATCTACAGGGAAGGGGGTCGCCCGCAACGGACCTTTTCGGTTCCCAAAAACTTGGCGGTGCTTTACCCCTTTGAGGAAAGCCTTCTCAAAAAGTGGTCGGCTTCTCCTGTCGTGGACTCCCCAGTATCTAGGTTAAATAAAGTAACCACGATTCCGGTTGAGGGGACTCCTGCATTCAAGGATCTCACAGACAGGAAGGCCGAAGCAGTGGCTCGTTCCTTGTATACGGTTGTGGGGTCAGCCGTGCGACCGGTACTGGCATCCGCACTGGTGTTGCAGACACTGAGTGGGCAAAACTTTTGCACCGCGAATTGGGAGAGCAGCATGCCTCCCCTGTCTGCGTGGAGCTAGCAGACCAACTAGTGCATGGCCTTAAGTACGTTTGTGACGCGGCCCTGGATACTCTCCCTCTGCTATCCAGGGCCTCAGTGTCAGCCGTGGTGCTGAAGCACCTTATTTGGCTGAAATGCTGGTCTGCTGACCAGCCATCCAAGAAAGCCCTGACGGATCTTCCCTTCCTTGGCGAACGGCTCTTTGGAGCCTCTGATGACATTATTAAAAACGCCACGGGTGGTAATAGTACACTACTCTCACAGGCCAGGAAGGCTAAGGAGCCACGCCGCTCACAAGCGGCTTTTTCGTCTGCCCGGTGCTTCGGCAAAACGACCCCAGCCCGACAGGACGTCCACAGACGGTCAGAAGTGTGCCTGGAACCGCAAGCCTAAGAAGAAAAGTGCTACCGCATGAAGGTTTGCCCCACCCGTGTCTCGGGTGGGGGCTCGTCTTCGGGAGTTTGCAGCCCGTCGGACCTCCCGGTTATCAGACCAATGGGTCTGCGATCTGATTTCCGCAGGTTACAAGATAGTTTCTCTCTTGGCCACCAAACAGATTCTTCCCCTCCAGCATACCCACATCCCCGGTTCGCCAGGAGGCCCTGCTAGGGGCAGTAAGGGACTTGCTGAATCGGGGTGATTGTACCAGTTCCGGACTCGGAACGCTTCCAGGGGTTCTACTCAAATCTGTTTGTGGTTCCCGAGAAGGAAGGGGTACGTCCAATCTTGGACATAAGAGCCCTCAATCACTTAGTAAAAGTGCAGAGGTTCAGAATGGAATCAGTTCGCTCAGTAGTCGCTGCACTCCATCAAGGGGACTCCCTGGCGTCTTTGGACATCCAGGATGCGTACCTGCACATACCCATATGCTTTCGGCGTCAAAAATTTCTGCGGTTGGCAGTCGGGAAGCCCATTACCAGTTTGTGGCTGTTCCCTTTAGCCTGGCATCAGCCCCCCGAGTCTTTACCAAAGTACTGGCTCCAGTATTGGCGTTGCTGCGACAACACGGGATCGCGATCGTGGGTTACTGATCTCGTCCTGAGATCTTCTTCAGCCTCAGAATTAGAGGATGATGTGGCGATCACCATGCAGACTCTGCAATAATTTGGGTAGCTGTTGAACCTAAAGAAGTCGGTGGTTGTGCCGACCCAGTGTCTGGAGTACCTGGGTTTACTATTGGATTCCAGGGAAGCGAGGGTCTTTCTCCCCTCAGACAAATTGCAGACTCTCAGATCTGCGGTCAAACTACTAATAAACTACTAATGAACCGCAAGTGGTCATCACTCCGCTTTTGCATGCGAGTGCTGGGGCTCATGGTAGCCTCTCTCGAGGCAGTACCTTATACCCAGTTCCACACCAGAGTCCTGCAGAAGGACTTGACAAAATGGGACAAATCTCCGTTGTCCCTGGATCGGCAGATCCAGGTGAGCCAGCCAGTGAGGGACTCCCTGATCTGGTGGTTGAGGTCCCCAGTGATTCCGGCCGGAAAATCGTTCCTTCCTCTAAAATGGACGGTGGTCACTACGGACGCCAGTCTGCCCGGCTGGGGTGGAGTTATGGGGGTTCAGTCGGCCCAGGGCCTCTGGAAAATGGAAGAATCTAAGTTGCCGATCAATCTGCTCGAATTGAGAGTGATCAGGCTGTGCCTCCACACGTGGTGGACGTGTCTTCAAGGGCGTCCGACCAGGATACAGTCAGACAACGCCACGGCTGTGGCATACATAAATCACCAAGGGGGAACAAGAAGCTCCGCCGCTACTCGGGAGGTCGCTCACATACTTTGGTGGGCAGAGAGACACGTTCCGGCCCAGTCAGCCATTTACATCCCGGGGGTGGAAAATTGGCAGGTGGACTATCTGAGTCGACAGATGATGGACCCAGGAGAATGGGCATTGCATCCGGAGGTATTCAGGTTGCTGTGCCTGAAATGGGGCACACCAGATGTGGATCTATTGGCCTCCCGGCTCAATCGGAAGGTCCCGAGATTCGTGTCCAGGACAAGAGATCCGTGGACAGACGCGTCAGAGGCTCCGTGGGATCAGTACCAGCTGATCTACGCCTTTCCTCCGCTCAAACTGTTTCCACGTCTGCTTCGCAGAGTGGAAGCCGAGGGGATTCCGGTAATCCTGATTGCCCCAGATTGGCCTCAGCGGGCCTGGTACGCAGACATGGGGCGCCTGGTGGCAGACGCTCCCTGGCGGCTGCCGTTGCGAGAGGACCTCCTATCTCAAGGTCCAATCTTTCACCCTGCTTTACCATCGCTGGCTTTAACGGCCTGGCTGTTGAAAGCCAGGTATTGAGGAACCGGGGTCTGTCGGACTCGGTGATTCCGACTATGCTGAGAGCGCGGAAATCTTCTTCCAGGAAGATATACCATCGTACTTGGAAGGCCTATATCTCCATGTGTGAGGAGAAAGGGTGGCATCCGCACTCCTTCTCTATATCCAGGATCCTGCTGTTTCTACAGCAAGGTGTAGACCAGAGGTTGGCGTTGAGCACCATTAAGGGGCAAATTTCAGCTTTGGCTGTCTTTTTTCAGCGACCCCTAGCGTCTCACTCACTAGTGAGTACTTTTGTTCAGGGGGTGCGCCATGTAGTCCCTCTGGTGCGTCCTCCGTGGGATTTGAACCTGGTGTTGTCGGCGCTTCAGAAGCCGCCGTTTGAGAATATCAGGGAGATTCCTCCGTTGACCCTTTCACAGAAGGTGGTCTTTCTAGTGGCCATCACATCAGCCAGGAGGGTTTTCGGAACTGGCGCCTTGTCCTGCAAGTCGCCTTATCTGGTCATCCACAGGGATAAGGTGGTGTTGCGTCCGCAACCGTCCTTTCTACCGAAAGTGGTCTCGGCATTTCATATCAATGAGGACATTGTATTACCATCGTTGTGTCCTAAGCCGAAGCACCCCAAAGAGGTGGCCCTTCGCGCTCTCGATGTGGTTAGGGCTCTGAAGGCGTACTTGTCTGTCACAGCTTCCTTACGGAAGTCAGACTCTGTTTGTTTCGGTGGCTGGTCCTAAGAAGGGTATGGCGGTCTCGTCGGCCACCATTTCCAGGTGGATCAGACAGATTGTAGTCCAAGCCTACGCCTTGAAGGGGCAAGTGCCTCCCTTTCCAGTCACGGCCCACTCTACAAGAGCAATCGGAATGTCTTGGGCCTTCCGACACCAAGCGTCTATCGCTCAGGTGTGTAAGGCGGTGACCTGGTCGTCTGTCCATACGTTTACAAAGTTTTACAAGGTAGACGTCAGTGCATCGGCTGATGCTGGTTTTGGCCGCAAAGTTTTGCAGGCGGCCGTGTAGTTGCTATTGAGTTTTTTCCCTGGTTTTTCGATAAAAACACAGTACTGTTTTGTTATTGCACTGTTACATTACTTCTGCATGGTTGCGGTCTGGGGGGATCACTCCTGTTGAGGATGCCCGGTTTTGTGGCGGAGTTTCCACACTGCTGTTGTTTTGTGGGTTTAGTTTCACTAGTTCCCACTTGCCATGGTGGATGAAGTTTTTAATGCTGTTTTTTCCCACCCCTCGTTTGGCACTGCTTGGGGACGTCCCATGTAGTTACAGAGAGGAGCTGTGTCGGTCAGTGAATATAAGAGAAAATAGGATTTTTTTTGTACTCACCGTAAAATCCTTTTCTCTGTAATTCACCGACCAACACAACACCCACCCCTCCTTTTTTCTATGTTATACTGCCTGTTGACGTACTGAAGCTGCTAGCAGCAGGAGGAGGGTTGATAGCACGGGGCCTAGTTTGCCTAGTTTCTCCTAAGGGCAGGCTATTCAACCCAGGTAGTTACAGGGAGGAGCTGTGCCGGTCGGTGAATTACAGAGAAAATGTAACATCCTGTTCCCAGCGTTCCATCACTCTCAGGGGGCGACGCTTCAGGAAAGAATGCAAAAACATGGCATAACTCTGTGAGATAAAGCCTTTGGATGAGATGGCCTCCCTAATGAGACCAAATAATGGAGTGGGAGATTGGTGCCATTCCGTGTATCTACCTTGTGCCTTAACTGCATGTTGCAACTGCATATAGTAAAAGTTCATAAAGGGTGGTATATTAAACGTATCCTGCAAAGCAGCAAATGTCAGGAGGACCCCATTATGGAATATTTGTTTAAGGAGCGTTACGCCGTATGCCCTCCACCTAGCGTCACGCTGTAGCTTAGCTATTTCCATATGGGACTAAATTCCGTATACCCTGTCACCTTCTGAAGGTACCTGGTCTTGTTCCAGACCTTCTGAATGAGATTATAGGGTTGATTTACTGAACCTGGAGAGTTCAAAATCTGGTGCAGCTCTGCACAGAAACGAATTGGCTTCCAGGTTTTATTGTCAAAGCTTAATTGAACAAGGTGAAGTTAGAAGCTGATTGGCTACCATGCACAGCTGCACCAGATTCTGAATGCTCCAGGTGTCGTAAATCCTCTCCTATGTGTCGGGTAACATTTGCGCGATATTCCAAAGGCCTGTGCCTCAAGGGCATGTGAGATGGACTCCCTTTTGGTGGTGTGGAACATCACCACCATGGAGGAATTGTGCTCCCTGCCATCCCCCTTGTTTCCCATATCCATGGTGCCTAGAAGGTGTTGTAATTGAGCTGTCATCTTTGGGCCTTTGTAGGTGTTCTGGGACGGCCTTCCTTCCTGATCAGGGCACGGAATCCAAAGATTTTTAACGGGATCCCTATTGGGGTATTAGGCTGGGTTCACACTGCTGCGGCTAGGAGACCCGGATGTGATTTGCACCGCACTGCAGTGCAAATCACATCCGATCTCTGTGCGATGCGAGTTCAGCCATACAGATAGTATGGCTGAATTCGCATCGCACCTGCTCCAAACTTGCACAGGACCCTTTTTTTGGTCCGCAGCAGAATAGGATCGCATGGGTGTTCACACCATGCTATCCGATTCCTGTCCGAGTTTGCAGATCGCACTGCGATATGCGAACTGATCTGGGGGTGTCAGGTGAACTGCCGGCGGGAGGCATGCGATGCAGGAACCCGCCGCGGATTCGCGGCGTTCCCGCATCGCTTCAGTGTGAACCCAGCCTTATGGAGGAAGTAGAGTCTGTGGCACAAGAATCATTTTAATTAACGGACAAGATGGGTGAACTAGAGGTACTATTGTACAAGGAGGATTTGGATTTTGTGGAAATTTCAGAGACCTGGTTCAACAGCTCTCATGATTGGCTGGAAAACATTCAAGGGTATACCCTTTATCACAAGGAATGAAAGACAGATTGCAAAAGATAGTAGGACAAACCCCAAAAAATTCTTCAAATATATTAATAGTAAAAAGGTTAAGTCTGAGCATGTAGGCCCTCTGCAAAATAATCTGGAGTGGGTGACTGGGGACAAAGAGAAGGCTAACTTATTAAATACTTTCTTCAGCTCTGTGTTATACAAAGGAGCATGGGGGAGCTCATGTCCATAATGGGGGTGGTAGTGACGCAGCCCCAAATCCACAATGGCTCAAAAGTGATATGGTCCAGAAATATTTGGACAGAATAAAAGGTGGATAAAGCACCTGGACCTGATGGCATCCGCCCACGGATCCTAAAAGAATTGAGCTCTGTTATTTCAAAGCCATTGTATCTCATTTTTAGGGACTCATTAATGACCGGAATAGTACCACTGGATTGGCACAGGGCCAATGTGGTTCCTATATTTAAAAAGGGAACAAAGTCTTTACCAAGTAATTATAGACCTGTTAGTTTAACTTCTATAGTTGGGAAGATACTGGAGGGATTAATAAAAGACCACATAGATGAGTTCTTGCAGGAAAAAAATATTTTAAGCAACAGACAGCATAGATTCATGAAAGACAGAAGTTGTCAGGCAAACCTGTATATTTGTAAGCTTCCGCGCTCTATGTAAAATGGGGGGAGGTAAAAACAAAAAGCAGCAGCAATCACTATGTGAGTGGACTCTCAATATGTAAAAATTTAAAAAAGGGGGGTGTTTGCGCTTGCTTATTAAACCCCAGAATAAGAGAAAAAAGGCAATCTTATAAACACAATCTTATAAAATGGCCAAGTGTAAATCAATGTGAGAATATGTGGAACATCAAAAGTGGTCAATAAAAAAGTGGGTCAACTCAAACAATTAAAAATTGCGGGTATGTGCAAGAACTAATTAAGATTACTACGTACAAAAAGAGTGCATAAAACCTGTGCATATAATACTCGAAACAAATCAGTGAATCACAGCAGTAAAAAAATAAAATAAAATGCAATATGATGTAAACCATATATGTGAAGCACAATCGTGTCAGTGCATCAAACTAAAGTGTCCCAAATAGCATACAATATAAACATGCCACTAAAGATTAAAAAATCGCAGCACAGAAAAGCATCAATCGGATTAAAGTGCAAAGTGCCAAACGTGAAACGATCCTCTGGTGGTGATCCGTGCCAGTGGTTGTGCTATCACTAGGTAATTACCTCCCTGCTGCGGGATTAGGCAGCGAAACAGACACACAGGGCAATCAGGAAACAGAGGATGATCCAGGTGATGGCTGTGCAATGGAGTCTTGGAGATGACACAAATATATCCAGTTTCCTTGTGTATGGTCACCAGGCTCAAAAGGATAAACCGAGAGATACCGCCATAGTGTAGTATTTTCAAAGACAATTTTATTAAAGATAAAAATATCTACTCACAGGGGGATGGACATATAAAGCACAGCAGACCGCCGAGCAACTAGCCCGGATGTAAACGTCACTTCCGGCTCCTACGCGTTACGTCAACAATAGGACTTCAACTGGGATAGCAAGATGGTGACAGGAAGTGATTTTTAAGAGCTCTGGGCGGAGAACTTCCGCCCATAGTTCATATGGTGTTAATGAGTATCAGGGCTGATGTGTATATGGGCGGACAAATAGGAGCGGGTGGGCGTGTCAAGACAACGTTCGCCTCACCCTATCATGTATCATGCTAAGGGAAACAGGGAAATTGCATAAGGGGACGGACCAATCAGGGTGGGTATACTCCTCACTTGGTCGAGCTCACACCGCAAATGCTGTGTACAGCATGTCAGACACTTGCATAAAGACAAAAAAGGACGAAAAAAGACGGCGGAGCAGGGGGAAAAGACAATATATGTCTGTAAAACTATATGGCCGTCAACCCGAAACAGATACTATTATGTCTGAACCGCAATACTGTAAAAATCATTTATTAGAAAGTAGTTTCACAAAAGCTAGACTAAAATTCAGCTGGGGAATATTATGTAGATGTATAGAACTGGATAAACTGCCGATGGCCATATTGTTGTAGCCTAAATTGCAAAGAGGCAGATAGATAAGCATATCCTTATAATGAGCCAGTAATATGGCACTCGGTGAACTAGTCTCTACAAATACAAATGGAATAATAGGTAAATAAAAAACGGCCATAAAAAATAATCTTAAAATTGATAACCATAAAATATCCTGCACCAAGGATAAAAAATGGAAATAAAATAAACTAAAAATAGAACAGGGCAGACCATAAAGGGGGAGAGAAACAAATGTCAAATGGTATAATAAAACGTTTAAAAATATCTTAAAAAGGTTATAAAAAAACGGTTATGTTTAAAATATCATTAAAATATTTCAAACCACAGTATAAGGGGCAGGACCCAGAAATGACGTATACATTACACAAAATAGCAGATAAAATGTTACGTTGTTCACAATAAAACAATCAATTACCGAAATGTGGAAAAAGCCTAGTATGGTCAGTTCACAATAAATAATAGATACTAAAAAACGTCTACCAAAATTAAAAATCGCTAATAAAGCAGTTTAAATCAAATTCAACGTTTAATCCCCTGGGGGTGAAAGTGTCTAAAGAAAAAATCCACTTAGACTCAATTTGACTTAGAGTCCTCACTTTATGTCCCCCTCTCCAATGTTTAGCGTAGGGGACAATACCCCAAAATTTTAAATGTTTGGGGTCTCTGTTATGGTGGATGGCAAAGTGTTTGGAAACGTTATGTTTATCGTATCCCTTCTGGATGTTCTGTATATGCTCCTTGAGTCTGGTCTTTAAAGGTCTTTTAGTGCGGCCCACATATTGTAGGCCGCAACTACACTCAAGGACATAGACAGCTCCTACTGTGTTACAGCAAATAAAATCTTTAATTTTGTGTGTATTGCCAGTGCTAGTGGATTGAAATTGGAAGACTTTATTCGGTGTACTGGCACGTACACACGCAACGCACCTTTTACAGGGGTAGAATCCTTTCCCCGTGAAAAACGTGAAGTTGTTCACGGGGGGGTCGGGTATGCTTTTTACTAGAGTATCTCTAAGACTGGGGGCACGTCTATAGATGAATATAGGTTTAGGTGGTAATACCTCATGGAAATCTTTATCATTCAAAAGAATGTGCCAGTGTCTTTTAATTATTTTTTCAACACTTTTATATTGATTGTTATAGTCGAGAACTAAGGCTCCTTCTTTAAACTTATTATTGACTATTCCGTTCGGCTGTATATCTTTATCCTTAAGGAGGTCTCGACGATCCATTCTTTCTACTTCAACTATTTTTTCTTGGATTAGATTCATACCATATCCTTTCTCGTGAAATCTGTCTCCTATTGAGCTTGCTTGCTCGAGAAAGGTTTCCTTTTTGCTGCAGTTTCTCCGCAGTCGCATAAATTGACCCTTAGGAATATTAAAGAGCCAGTTTTGATGATGGCAACTAGTTAGTGGGAGGTAACTATTTTTATCTACGCTCTTGAAATGTGTTTTAGTATTCAATTTTCCATCTTCTTGTATGATTACCAGATCCAGAAAGACAATCTCCTTGTCATCGGTATTCCATGTTAATGTGATGTTCTTGTCATTCACATTCAATCTCTGTTGGAACTGGTTAAGGCTAGTCCGACATCCTTTCCACAGAATTATGATATCGTCAATATATCGCCTGTACAATATTAATTCTTTGGGAGCGTCTAAAAAAACGGCTTAATCCTCCCACTTAGCCATGAATAATCCAGCAACGCTAGGAGCAAATTTGGCCCCCATTGCCACACCCGTTGTTTGGTGGTAAAAAGAACGGTTAAACCAGAAGTAATTGTTTTTTAAACAAAAATCGAGACACTTGACTAAAAATTTCCTTTGTGAACAAACTAGTTGAGAGTACTCCCTCAAACCCCACTTGACGGCCTCACACGCCTCATGATGAGGTATAATGGTATATAATGAGGTAACGTCGGCTGTTGCGAGGATAAACGGCCCTTCGAATGTAAGCTCTTCCAGAATCTGTAAAATATGTTTGGTATCTCGCAGATAAGCTTTTGTTTTCTGCACTGTCGGCTGTAAGAAATTATCTATATAGGATCCTATCCTTGAAGAGAGTGAATCTATACCGTTCACTATCGGCCTCGGAGGTGGGTTGGTTTTGTCCTTATGGATTTTTGGAAGATAATAAATAATAGGCGTCCTTACTGACTCTGGTATAAGGAATTGAGCTTCTTTTTTGTTTAGGATCGATTTCTTTAAACCTAAATGTACTATCAATTCCAATTCTTTTCTTCCTCTGAAGACCGGATTTTTTGGTAATAATCGATAGGTTTCCTTATCATTTAATAATTTACTCATATTATCGTTATATTGGGTCTTGGACAATATCACAATACCCCCTCCTTTGTCCGCTGGGCGGACCACTATATCTTTGCGCTCCTTTAGGCGCTTAATTCCACATTTCATGTAATTCGGTTCACTTTGTTTTTTAGTATCTAAATTTCTTAAATCTTCCGTAACAATTTTTTTAAAAACGTCAACAAATTTATTATTGTTAATTTGAGGATTAAAAACTGATTTGTTGCGTAAAGTGCTATGTATAATGCCATTGGGCACGGGAATGTGAGTGCTCCTGGGGTTATTCATAAAATATTTCTTCATGTTCAAACCTCTTATGTATTTCTGGATATTTACGTATGTCTGGAATTTGTCTAAATTCTTTTTGGGGGCAAACTTCAGACCTTTATCCAGTACGGCTGTTTCTTCTGTAGTAAGAGGGATGCCACTCAGGTTAAACACTCCCTCTCCTTTTATTCTCTTTTTCGCTTGTTGTCGCGCTCCCGCTCTTCTGCCTCTCTTCTTTTTGGACTTTGTTCTCTTTCTCTCTGTACATCTCTCCCCCTTGGAGGATGATGATCCTGGCCTCTTCCTAAAAAAGCTCTATTTTCATAAGGGTCAGGATAATAGGTCTGGTAATACTGTTCATCCCTTTCATCTTCTCGGTAGTCTCTAAGTGGTGCGTACTGATTATAAATAGGGACTGAATACTGGTCGTATGGGCGTTGGTAATTTTGCGGTGGTCCCCAGTCCTCTCTTTCTCTACGATTATACTCATGATACGGAGCAGGATTCCTTGCATACGGAGGATAATGGGGGCCACGTGGTTGTTCATATGGGGGATGTTGCCGATAATCCCCATGGTTCCCCTTCTTATTATGCGTTTTCTTCCAGTGTGGTTTTTTCCAGCCCTTTTTCGGTGTATGTGAATTTTGTGAGGGCCTTCTATCTGGGTATTGTGGTGTTGCTTGTTTTAGATAATTGTGTCCTCCATTCGGTTTATTTGACCTTGGGGACTCATTCCTTATTTGTCCACTCGTGGAGGGTAATATATGTGACACTGCGGCGTGGTTAGTTAAAGGTGCAGTAGTCTCCATTCGTACAGGTCTCTCAGGTGTTGAATAAGCTGAAATGGGATCTAAACGTCCCAATTGGCTCTGCCATCTGAAGACCTGCTCATTTTTAAAATCACCCATATCTCTAGTATATTTTTTACTCTTCCTAGTTTGGACTTCCTTATCTTTTTTGATTAGGTCTTTATTTAGCTGTGTAGTCAGCGTAAGAAACTCCGCAGACTCTTTGTGTATCTCCAAATCGCTTTTAATCTGTTCAATATTACGTTCTACTATTTTAATTTTCCTCTGTTTTCTTTTTATTAAAAAATTTAATAGTTCTATTCCCTTTTCATTAAAGAAACTGAACCATTCATCTAATGACTCTTGGTCCATCAGGCCATCATTTGGTGGGACATCCCACCTCAACCGTCTTGGAACTAAACCATCTTTCAGGTATTGTTCAAAGGTGGTGATGTCCCACCATAGGCTCACCCTTTTTTCCATGTTATATCTGAGTTTTTTTATAAGATGTTCTACATTGTTATTCTTATTTTTGCTCTCTATATTAGTGGCATTAAATACCTCCTCCAAATTGATTTGTCTTTTTTCTAAAAAAGAAAAAACCTCCATATTTGCAGCAGAAGTAAAATGGTTTAAAATGGGAAATGTATATTTGTAAGCTTCCGCGCTCTATGTAAAATGGGGGGAGGTAAAAACAAAAAGCAGCAGCAATCACTATGTGAGTGGACTCTCAATATGTAAAAATTTAAAAAAGGGGGGTGTGTGCGCTTGCTTATTAAACCCCAGAATAAGAGAAAAAAGGCAATCTTATAAACACAATCTTATAAAATGGCCAAGTGTAAATCAATGTGAGAATATGTGGAACATCAAAAGTGGTCAATAAAAAAGTGGGTCAACTCAAACAATTAAAAATTGCGGGTATGTGCAAGAACTAATTAAGATTACTACGTACAAAAAGAGTGCATAAAACCTGTGCATATAATACTCGAAACAAATCAGTGAATCACAGCAGTAAAAAAATAAAATAAAATGCAATATGATGTAAACCATATATGTGAAGCACAATCGTGTCAGTGCATCAAACTAAAGTGTCCCAAATAGCATACAATATAAACATGCCACTAAAGATTAAAAAATCGCAGCACAGAAAAGCATCAATCGGATTAAAGTGCAAAGTGCCAAACGTGAAACGATCCTCTGGTGGTGATCCGTGCCAGTGGTTGTGCTATCACTAGGTAATTACCTCCCTGCTGCGGGATTAGGCAGCGAAACAGACACACAGGGCAATCAGGAAACAGAGGATGATCCAGGTGATGGCTGTGCAATGGAGTCTTGGAGATGACACAAATATATCCAGTTTCCTTGTGTATGGTCACCAGGCTCAAAAGGATAAACCGAGAGATACCGCCATAGTGTAGTATTTTCAAAGACAATTTTATTAAAGATAAAAATATCTACTCACAGGGGGATGGACATATAAAGCACAGCAGACCGCCGAGCAACTAGCCCGGATGTAAACGTCACTTCCGGCTCCTACGCGTTACGTCAACAATAGGACTTCAACTGGGATAGCAAGATGGTGACAGGAAGTGATTTTTAAGAGCTTCCAATTTCAATCCACTAGCACTGGCAATACACACAAAATTAAAGATTTTATTTGCTGTAACACAGTAGGAGCTGTCTATGTCCTTGAGTGTAGTTGCGGCCTACAATATGTGGGCCGCACTAAAAGACCTTTAAAGACCAGACTCAAGGAGCATATACAGAACATCCAGAAGGGATACGATAAACATAACGTTTCCAAACACTTTGCCATCCACCATAACAGAGACCCCAAACATTTAAAATTTTGGGGTATTGTCCCCTACGCTAAACATTGGAGAGGGGGACATAAAGTGAGGACTCTAAGTCAAATTGAGTCTAAGTGGATTTTTTCTTTAGACACTTTCACCCCCAGGGGATTAAACGTTGAATTTGATTTAAACTGCTTTATTAGCGATTTTTAATTTTGGTAGACGTTTTTTAGTATCTATTATTTATTGTGAACTGACCATACTAGGCTTTTTCCACATTTCGGTAATTGATTGTTTTATTGTGAACAACGTAACATTTTATCTGCTATTTTGTGTAATGTATACGTCATTTCTGGGTCCTGCCCCTTATACTGTGGTTTGAAATATTTTAATGATATTTTAAACATAACCGTTTTTTTATAACCTTTTTAAGATATTTTTAAACGTTTTATTATACCATTTGACATTTGTTTCTCTCCCCCTTTATGGTCTGCCCTGTTCTATTTTTAGTTTATTTTATTTCCATTTTTTATCCTTGGTGCAGGATATTTTATGGTTATCAATTTTAAGATTATTTTTTATGGCCGTTTTTATTTACCTATTATTCCATTTGTATTTGTAGAGACTAGTTCACCGAGTGCCATATTACTGGCTCATTATAAGGATATGCTTATCTATCTGCCTCTTTGCAATTTAGGCTACAACAATATGGCCATCGGCAGTTTATCCAGTTCTATACATCTACATAATATTCCCCAGCTGAATTTTAGTCTAGCTTTTGTGAAACTACTTTCTAATAAATGATTTTTACAGTATTGCGGTTCAGACATAATAGTATCTGTTTCGGGTTGACGGCCATATAGTTTTACAGACATATATTGTCTTTTCCCCCTGCTCCGCCGTCTTTTTTCGTCCTTTTTTGTCTTTATGCAAGTGTCTGACATGCTGTACACAGCATTTGCGGTGTGAGCTCGACCAAGTGAGGAGTATACCCACCCTGATTGGTCCGTCCCCTTATGCAATTTCCCTGTTTCCCTTAGCATGATACATGATAGGGTGAGGCGAACGTTGTCTTGACACGCCCACCCGCTCCTATTTGTCCGCCCATATACACATCAGCCCTGATACTCATTAACACCATATGAACTATGGGCGGAAGTTCTCCGCCCAGAGCTCTTAAAAATCACTTCCTGTCACCATCTTGCTATCCCAGTTGAAGTCCTATTGTTGACGTAACGCGTAGGAGCCGGAAGTGACGTTTACATCCGGGCTAGTTGCTCGGCGGTCTGCTGTGCTTTATATGTCCATCCCCCTGTGAGTAGATATTTTTATCTTTAATAAAATTGTCTTTGAAAATACTACACTATGGCGGTATCTCTCGGTTTATCCTTTTGAGCCTGGTGACCATACACAAGGAAACTGGATATATTTGTGTCATCTCCAAGACTCCATTGCACAGCCATCACCTGGATCATCCTCTGTTTCCTGATTGCCCTGTGTGTCTGTTTCGCTGCCTAATCCCGCAGCAGGGAGGTAATTACCTAGTGATAGCACAACCACTGGCACGGATCACCACCAGAGGATCGTTTCACGTTTGGCACTTTGCACTTTAATCCGATTGATGCTTTTCTGTGCTGCGATTTTTTAATCTTTAGTGGCATGTTTATATTGTATGCTATTTGGGACACTTTAGTTTGATGCACTGACACGATTGTGCTTCACATATATGGTTTACATCATATTGCATTTTATTTTATTTTTTTACTGCTGTGATTCACTGATTTGTTTCGAGTATTATATGCACAGGTTTTATGCACTCTTTTTGTACGTAGTAATCTTAATTAGTTCTTGCACATACCCGCAATTTTTAATTGTTTGAGTTGACCCACTTTTTTATTGACCACTTTTGATGTTCCACATATTCTCACATTGATTTACACTTGGCCATTTTATAAGATTGTGTTTATAAGATTGCCTTTTTTCTCTTATTCTGGGGTTTAATAAGCAAGCGCACACACCCCCCTTTTTTAAATTTTTACATATTGAGAGTCCACTCACATAGTGATTGCTGCTGCTTTTTGTTTTTACCTCCCCCCATTTTACATAGAGCGCGGAAGCTTACAAATATACATTTCCCATTTTAAACCATTTTACTTCTGCTGCAAATATGGAGGTTTTTTCTTTTTTAGAAAAAAGACAAATCAATTTGGAGGAGGTATTTAATGCCACTAATATAGAGAGCAAAAATAAGAATAACAATGTAGAACATCTTATAAAAAAACTCAGATATAACATGGAAAAAAGGGTGAGCCTATGGTGGGACATCACCACCTTTGAACAATACCTGAAAGATGGTTTAGTTCCAAGACGGTTGAGGTGGGATGTCCCACCAAATGATGGCCTGATGGACCAAGAGTCATTAGATGAATGGTTCAGTTTCTTTAATGAAAAGGGAATAGAACTATTAAATTTTTTAATAAAAAGAAAACAGAGGAAAATTAAAATAGTAGAACGTAATATTGAACAGATTAAAAGCGATTTGGAGATACACAAAGAGTCTGCGGAGTTTCTTACGCTGACTACACAGCTAAATAAAGACCTAATCAAAAAAGATAAGGAAGTCCAAACTAGGAAGAGTAAAAAATATACTAGAGATATGGGTGATTTTAAAAATGAGCAGGTCTTCAGATGGCAGAGCCAATTGGGACGTTTAGATCCCATTTCAGCTTATTCAACACCTGAGAGACCTGTACGAATGGAGACTACTGCACCTTTAACTAACCACGCCGCAGTGTCACATATATTACCCTCCACGAGTGGACAAATAAGGAATGAGTCCCCAAGGTCAAATAAACCGAATGGAGGACACAATTATCTAAAACAAGCAACACCACAATACCCAGATAGAAGGCCCTCACAAAATTCACATACACCGAAAAAGGGCTGGAAAAAACCACACTGGAAGAAAACGCATAATAAGAAGGGGAACCATGGGGATTATCGGCAACATCCCCCATATGAACAACCACGTGGCCCCCATTATCCTCCGTATGCAAGGAATCCTGCTCCGTATCATGAGTATAATCGTAGAGAAAGAGAGGACTGGGGACCACCGCAAAATTACCAACGCCCATACGACCAGTATTCAGTCCCTATTTATAATCAGTACGCACCACTTAGAGACTACCGAGAAGATGAAAGGGATGAACAGTATTACCAGACCTATTATCCTGACCCTTATGAAAATAGAGCTTTTTTAGGAAGAGGCCAGGATCATCATCCTCCAAGGGGGAGAGATGTACAGAGAGAAAGAGAACAAAGTCCAAAAAGAAGAGAGGCAGAAGAGCGGGAGCGCGACAACAAGCGAAAAAGAGAATAAAAGGAGAGGGAGTGTTTAACCTGAGTGGCATCCCTCTTACTACAGAAGAAACAGCCGTACTGGATAAAGGTCTGAAGTTTGCCCCCAAAAAGAATTTAGACAAATTCCAGACATACGTAAATATCCAGAAATACATAAGAGGTTTGAACATGAAGAAATATTTTATGAATAACCCCAGGAGCACTCACATTCCCGTGCCCAATGGCATTATACATAGCACTTTACGCAACAAATCAGTTTTTAATCCTCAAATTAACAATAATAAATTTGTTGACGTTTTTAAAAAAATTGTTACGGAAGATTTAAGAAATTTAGATACTAAAAAACAAAGTGAACCGAATTACATGAAATGTGGAATTAAGCGCCTAAAGGAGCGCAAAGATATAGTGGTCCGCCCAGCGGACAAAGGAGGGGGTATTGTGATATTGTCCAAGACCCAATATAACGATAATATGAGTAAATTATTAAATGATAAGGAAACCTATCGATTATTACCAAAAAATCCGGTCTTCAGAGGAAGAAAAGAATTGGAATTGATAGTACATTTAGGTTTAAAGAAATCGATCCTAAACAAAAAAGAAGCTCAATTCCTTATACCAGAGTCAGTAAGGACGCCTATTATTTATTATCTTCCAAAAATCCATAAGGAAAAAACCAACCCACCTCCGAGGCCGATAGTGAACGGTATAGATTCACTCTCTTCAAGGATAGGATCCTATATAGATAATTTCTTACAGCCGACAGTGCAGAAAACAAAAGCTTATCTGCGAGATACCAAACATATTTTACAGATTCTGGAAGAGCTTACATTCGAAGGGCCGTTTATCCTCGCAACAGCCGACGTTACCTCATTATATACCATTATACCTCATCATGAGGCGTGTGAGGCCGTCAAGTGGGGTTTGAGGGAGTACTCTCAACTAGTTTGTTCACAAAGGAAATTTTTAGTCAAGTGTCTCGATTTTTGTTTAAAAAACAATTACTTCTGGTTTAACCGTTCTTTTTACCACCAAACAACGGGTGTGGCAATGGGGGCCAAATTTGCTCCTAGCGTTGCTGGATTATTCATGGCTAAGTGGGAGGATGAAGCCGTTTTTTTAGACGCTCCCAAAGAATTAATATTGTACAGGCGATATATTGACGATATCATAATTCTGTGGAAAGGATGTCGGACTAGCCTTAACCAGTTCCAACAGAGATTGAATGTGAATGACAAGAACATCACATTAACATGGAATACCGATGACAAGGAGATTGTCTTTCTGGATCTGGTAATCATACAAGAAGATGGAAAATTGAATACTAAAACACATTTCAAGAGCGTAGATAAAAATAGTTACCTCCCACTAACTAGTTGCCATCATCAAAACTGGCTCTTTAATATTCCTAAGGGTCAATTTATGCGACTGCGGAGAAACTGCAGCAAAAAGGAAACCTTTCTCGAGCAAGCAAGCTCAATAGGAGACAGATTTCACGAGAAAGGATATGGTATGAATCTAATCCAAGAAAAAATAGTTGAAGTAGAAAGAATGGATCGTCGAGACCTCCTTAAGGATAAAGATATACAGCCGAACGGAATAGTCAATAATAAGTTTAAAGAAGGAGCCTTAGTTCTCGACTATAACAATCAATATAAAAGTGTTGAAAAAATAATTAAAAGACACTGGCACATTCTTTTGAATGATAAAGATTTCCATGAGGTATTACCACCTAAACCTATATTCATCTATAGACGTGCCCCCAGTCTTAGAGATACTCTAGTAAAAAGCATACCCGACCCCCCCGTGAACAACTTCACGTTTTTCACGGGGAAAGGATTCTACCCCTGTAAAAGGTGCGTTGCGTGTGTACGTGCCAGTACACCGAATAAAGTCTTCCAATTTCAATCCACTAGCACTGGCAATACACACAAAATTAAAGATTTTATTTGCTGTAACACAGTAGGAGCTGTCTATGTCCTTGAGTGTAGTTGCGGCCTACAATATGTGGGCCGCACTAAAAGACCTTTAAAGACCAGACTCAAGGAGCATATACAGAACATCCAGAAGGGATACGATAAACATAACGTTTCCAAACACTTTGCCATCCACCATAACAGAGACCCCAAACATTTAAAATTTTGGGGTATTGTCCCCTACGCTAAACATTGGAGAGGGGGACATAAAGTGAGGACTCTAAGTCAAATTGAGTCTAAGTGGATTTTTTCTTTAGACACTTTCACCCCCAGGGGATTAAACGTTGAATTTGATTTAAACTGCTTTATTAGCGATTTTTAATTTTGGTAGACGTTTTTTAGTATCTATTATTTATTGTGAACTGACCATACTAGGCTTTTTCCACATTTCGGTAATTGATTGTTTTATTGTGAACAACGTAACATTTTATCTGCTATTTTGTGTAATGTATACGTCATTTCTGGGTCCTGCCCCTTATACTGTGGTTTGAAATATTTTAATGATATTTTAAACATAACCGTTTTTTTATAACCTTTTTAAGATATTTTTAAACGTTTTATTATACCATTTGACATTTGTTTCTCTCCCCCTTTATGGTCTGCCCTGTTCTATTTTTAGTTTATTTTATTTCCATTTTTTATCCTTGGTGCAGGATATTTTATGGTTATCAATTTTAAGATTATTTTTTATGGCCGTTTTTTATTTACCTATTATTCCATTTGTATTTGTAGAGACTAGTTCACCGAGTGCCATATTACTGGCTCATTATAAGGATATGCTTATCTATCTGCCTCTTTGCAATTTAGGCTACAACAATATGGCCATCGGCAGTTTATCCAGTTCTATACATCTACATAATATTCCCCAGCTGAATTTTAGTCTAGCTTTTGTGAAACTACTTTCTAATAAATGATTTTTACAGTATTGCGGTTCAGACATAATAGTATCTGTTTCGGGTTGACGGCCATATAGTTTTACAGACATATATTGTCTTTTCCCCCTGCTCCGCCGTCTTTTTTCGTCCTTTTTTGTCTTTATGCAAGTGTCTGACATGCTGTACACAGCATTTGCGGTGTGAGCTCGACCAAGTGAGGAGTATACCCACCCTGATTGGTCCGTCCCCTTATGCAATTTCCCTGTTTCCCTTAGCATGATACATGATAGGGTGAGGCGAACGTTGTCTTGACACGCCCACCCGCTCCTATTTGTCCGCCCATATACACATCAGCCCTGATACTCATTAACACCATATGAACTATGGGCGGAAGTTCTCCGCCCAGAGCTCTTAAAAATCACTTCCTGTCACCATCTTGCTATCCCAGTTGAAGTCCTATTGTTGACGTAACGCGTAGGAGCCGGAAGTGACGTTTACATCCGGGCTAGTTGCTCGGCGGTCTGCTGTGCTTTATATGTCCATCCCCCTGTGAGTAGATATTTTTATCTTTAATAAAATTGTCTTTGAAAATACTACACTATGGCGGTATCTCTCGGTTTATCCTTTTGAGCCTGGTGACCATACACAAGGAAACTGGATATATTTGTGTCATCTCCAAGACTCCATTGCACAGCCATCACCTGGATCATCCTCTGTTTCCTGATTGCCCTGTGTGTCTGTTTCGCTGCCTAATCCCGCAGCAGGGAGGTAATTACCTAGTGATAGCACAACCACTGGCACGGATCACCACCAGAGGATCGTTTCACGTTTGGCACTTTGCACTTTAATCCGATTGATGCTTTTCTGTGCTGCGATTTTTTAATCTTTAGTGGCATGTTTATATTGTATGCTATTTGGGACACTTTAGTTTGATGCACTGACACGATTGTGCTTCACATATATGGTTTACATCATATTGCATTTTATTTTATTTTTTTACTGCTGTGATTCACTGATTTGTTTCGAGTATTATATGCACAGGTTTTATGCACTCTTTTTGTACGTAGTAATCTTAATTAGTTCTTGCACATACCCGCAATTTTTAATTGTTTGAGCTGACCCACTTTTTTATTGACCACTTTTGATGTTCCACATATTCTCACATTGATTTACACTTGGCCATTTTATAAGATTGTGTTTATAAGATTGCCTTTTTTCTCTTATTCTGGGGTTTAATAAGCAAGCGCACACACCCCCCTTTTTTAAATGTCAGGCAAACCTGATTTATTTTTATGAGGCGGTAAGTAAAACCTTGGACAGAGGGGTGGCGGTGGACGTGGTATACTTGGACAGAGGGGTGGCGGTGGACGTGGTATACTTGGACAGAGGGGTGGCGGTGGACATGGTATACTTGGACAGAGGGGTGGCAGTGAACGTGGTATACTTGGCCAGAGGGGTGGCGGTGGTGGTGGACGTGGTATACTTGGACAGAGGGGTGGCGGTGGACGTGGTATACTTGGACAGAGGGGTGGCGGTGGACGTGGTATACTTGGACAGAGGGGTGGCGGTGGACGTGGTATACTTGGACAGAGGGGTGGCGGTGGACGTGATATATTTGGATTTTTCAAAAGCGTTCGATACAGGGCTGGTGCAAGACTATTTTGCACCCTAGGCGAGATCGACTACTTGCGCCCCCCCCCCCCCTAAAAAAATCTAAATTAATTCAATAATTTTAGCACCAAAACTCCTGGTGGAGGGATGGAGCCAGGTGGACAGGAGAGGGGGGTGCAGCCAGGTGGAGGGAGGATGGAGCCAGGTGGTCAGAAGTGGGGGTCAGCCAGGTAAGGAGATGGAGCTAGGTGGATGGGAGAGGGGGGTGCAGTCAGGTGGAAAGGAGGGGGTGCAGCCAGGTAGACAGGGGGGGTGCAGACAGGTGGCGGAAAGGAGCCAGTTGCACAGGAGAGGAGGTGCAGCCAGGTGGAGGGAGGCTATAGCCAGGTGGTCAGGAGAGGGGGACAGCCAGGTGGAGGGAGGATGGAGCCAGGTGGACAGGAGGGGGGGTTCAGACAGGTGGAGGAATGGAGCCAGTTGGACAGAAGAGGAGGTGCAGCCAAGTGGAGGGAGGCTATAGCCAGGTGGACAGGAGAGGGGGACAGCCAGGTGGAGGGAGGATGGAGCCAGGTGGACAGGAGGGAGGGTGTAGCCAGGTGAAGGGATGGAGCCAGGTGGACAGGAGGGGGGTGTAGCCAGGAGGAGGGATGGAGTCAGGTAGATAGGAGGGGGTGTACCCAGGTGGAGGGGGTGTAGCCAGGTAGAGGAATGGAGCCAGGTGGATAGGAGGGGGGTGTAGCCAGGTGGAAGGATGGAGCCAGGTGGATAGGGGGGTGTAGCCAGGTGGACAGGAGAGGGGGTGCAGCCAGGTGGAGGGAGGATGGAGCCAGGTGGACAGGAGAGAGGGGTGCAGCCAAGATGGGGGGGTCAGCCAGATAAGGAGATGGAGCCAGGTGGACGGGAGAGGGTGGGTGCAGCCAGGTGGAAAGGAGAGGGTGCAGCCAGGTGGACAGGAGGGGAGGTGCAGACAGGTGGAGGAATTGAGCCAGGCGGACAGGAGAGGAGGTGCAGCCAGGTGGAGGGAGGCTATAGCCAGATGGACAGGAGAGGGGGCAGCCAGGTGGACAGGAGAGGGGGATGTAGCCAAGTGAAGGTATGGAGCCAGGTGGACAGGAGGGGCGTGTAGGCAGGAGGAGGGATGGAGCCAAGTGGATAAGAGGGGGGGTGGAGCCAGGTGGACAGGAGGGGGGGGTGTAGGCAGGAGGAGGGATGGAGCCAGGTGGATAAGAGGGGGGGGTGTGGAGCCAGGTGGACAGGAGGGGGGGTGTAAGCAGGAGGAGGGATGAAGCCAGGTGGATTCAGTCACATACACCAGTGAAAAATGTCTGACTGGAAGCCTTCATCCCCAGCAGCACTTCCCCCACCACCTGACAAGTTCTTACCTTGGGGCACTTCTTTTCAGCTCCGTCCACATGGCAGCAGTCGATTTGTCACAAGTCCCAGGATTAGGAGATGGGGTTTCCTACAGGCTGCGAGTCATAGCTCATGCACGGGAGACCTCCTCCAGCTCGTCCCCCATCTGATCAGCTGATCGTTTGGTTCCACCCTCGGGCTCCGGCTGACGACCGCGGAGAGGTTGGGTAAGCAGGGCGGGCTGCAGGACCAGCGTGTGTCCTATGGCCAGTCCATCCGGCTGTCTCTGTGCATAATGCCGCTCGCCCTGCTGCTCCAATGGCTGCACATCACCC
Source organism: Lithobates pipiens (assembly GCF_037356315.1). Classification (NCBI taxonomy): domain Eukaryota; kingdom Metazoa; phylum Chordata; class Amphibia; order Anura; family Ranidae; genus Lithobates; species Lithobates pipiens. The sequence goes on from NW_027507903.1 coordinate 17,245,754, forward strand.
AGGGAGGGAGGCGGGGCGGGGAGGGCAGAGAGCTTACACACACGGCTGCTGGACATTGGTATGGTTGGCTCTGGGGGAGGGGGGGAACTGCCTCTTCCTACTCGCCGCCGAGTGACTCTGCAGCCAGCCAGATGGAGCTGCGGGAGCCACCTCCCACTATACTCGGCACCGCACCAGCCAACACCCACCAGTCCTCTTGAGGGGACCCAGCGGCTGTGGCTGCGCCCCTAGGCGGCAGTGCGCCCTAGGCAGCTGCCTAGTTCGCCTAGTGGGAGCGCCGGCCCTGGTTCGATACAGTTCCCCACACACGGCTCATGTGTAAGGTAAAGTCTACAGGTTTGGAAATATCAGTTTGTAAATGGATAGAAAACTGACTAATAGACAGAATTCAGAGAGTAGTGATTAATGATTCTTACTCTGAATGGTGTAAGGTTATCAGTGGTGTACCCCAAGGTTCAGTGCTGGGACCCTTATTTTTTAATATCTTTATAAATGATATAGGGTCTGGGATCAAAAGTAACATTTCCATGTTTGCAGATGACACCAAGATATGCAGTGGAATAACCTCCTTACAAGATGTCTCCAATTTACAAGCCGACCTCAATGCTCTGTCTAATTGGGCGACTATGTGGCAGATGAGGTTTAATGTTAAGAAATGTAAAGTTATGCACTTGGGGGCTAAGAATATGCATTATACATGCTAGGGGGAGTACAACTGGGGGAATCCATAGTGGAGAAGGATCTGGGGGTTTTGGTAGATCATAAGCTCAATAATAGCATGCAATGCCAAGCTGCGGTTTCCAAAGCGAGCAAAGTCCTTTCCTGTATTAAGAGAGGTATGTACTCCAGAGAGAGAGATATCATTTTGCCCCCCTGTACAATTAATTAGTAAGACCTCATCTGGAATATTCAGTTCAGTTTTTGGCACCAGTTCTCAAAAAGGATATCAGGGAACTGGAGAAAGTGCAGAGAAGGGCAACCAAACTGATAAGAGGCATGGAGGAACTCAGCTATGAGGAAAGATGAGAGGAACTGAATTTATTCACTCTTGATAAGAGGAGATTAAGGGGGGGATATGATCAACATGTACAAATACATAAGGGGTCCATATAGTGAACTTGGTGTCGAGTTATTCACTTTACAGTCAACAAAGAGGACAAGGGGGCACTCTTTACGTCTAGAGGAAAAGAGATTTCATCTCCAAATACAGAAAGGTTTCTTCACAGTAAGAGCTGTGAAAATGTGGAATAGACTCCCTGCAGAGGTGGTTATGGCCAGCTCAGTGGATTGCTTTAAGAAAGGCCTGGATTATTTCCTAAGTGTACATAATATAACTGGGTACTGACATTTATAGGGAAAGTTGATCCGGGGAAAATCTGATTGCCTCTCGGGGGATCAGGAAGGAATTTTTTTCCCTGCTTTAGAAAATTGGATCATGCTCTGCTGGGGTTTTTTTTTTTGCCTTCCTCTGGATCAACTGTGGGTATAGAATTGGGTATATGGGCTGGTATGATATTATTATATATATATATATATTTTTTTTTTTTTGTGGTTGAACTGGATGGACTTGTGTCTTTTTTCAACCTGACTAACTATGTAACTCCAATGTAAAAATGCATATAAAAGTAAAGGTGAAGGCCTTCAAAAAATATAAGGATCATCGACAGCATTCAGACTTTATAAAGAATGCAACAAGAAATGTAAGGGTGCAATAAGGAACGGCTAAGATAGAACATGAAAGACACATAGCAGAGGAGAGCAAGAAAAGATCCCAAGAAATTCTTTAAGCATGTAAACAGTGAAAAAAAAAAAAAGGGAGGACAGACCATATTGGCCCCATAAAGAATGAGGAAGGACATCTGGTTACAAAGGATGGGGAGATGGCGAAGGTATTGAATTTATTCTCCTCAGTCTTCACAAGGGAATCGGGGGGCTTCAGTAACCAAAACTGCAGTGTTTATCCTCAAGACACATCACAGGAAGCACCTCCATGGTTAACAGAGGACAGAATTAAAATTAGACTTGGGAAACTTAACATTAATAAATCACCAGAACCAGATGACTTGCACCCAAGGGTACTAAGGAAACACAGTCAAGTAATTGCCAGACCATTGTTCCTAATTTTTACTGACTGGAATGGTACCAGCTGATTGGAGAAAAGCCAATGTAGCACCAATATTTAAAAAGGGCCCAAAATGCATCGCTGGGAATTATTACAGACCAGTTAGACTAACACCAATAGTATGTAAACTCTTGGAGGGGATGATAAGGGACTATATACAAGATTTTAGTAATGAGAACGGTATCATTAGTAGTAATCAGCATGGATTCATGAAGAATCGTTCTTGCCAAACCAATCTATGAACCTTCTATAAGGAGGTGAGTTGCCATCTAGATAAAGGAAGGCCCGTAGATGGATCTGGATTTTGCAAAAGCATTTGATACAGTTCCCCATAAACATTTACTGTACAAAATAAGGTCCGTTGGCATGGACCATAGGGTGAGTACATGGATTGAAAACTGGCTACAAGGGCGAGTTCAGAGGGTGGTGATAAATGGGGAGTACTCGGAATGGTCAGGGGTGGGTAGTGGGGTCCCCCAGGGTTCTGTGCTGGAACCAATCCTATTTAATTTGTTCATAAATGACCTGGAGGATGGGATAAACAGTTCAATCTCTGTATTTGTGGACGATACTAAGCTAAGCAGGGCAAAAACTTCTCCGCAGGATGTGGAAACCTTGCAAAAAGATCTGAACAAATTAATGGGGTGGGCAACTACATGGCAAATGAGGTTCAATGTAGAAAAATGTAAAATAATGCATTTGGGTGGCAAAAATCTGAATGCAATCTATACACTGGGGGGAGAACCTCTGGGGGAATCTAGGATGGAAAAGGACCTGGGGGTCCTAGTAGATGACAGGCTCAGCAATGGCATGCAATGCCAAGCTGCTTCTAACAAAGCAACCAGAATATTGGCATTAAAAAGGGATCAACTCCAGAGATAAAACAATAATTCTCCCGTTCTACAAGACTCTGGTCCGGCCGCACCTGGAGTATGCTGTCCAGTTCTGGGGACCAGTCCTCAGGAAGGATGTACTGGAAATGGAGCGAGTACAAAGAAGGGCAACAAAGCTAATAAAGGGTCTGGAGGATATTAGTTATGACGAAAGGTTGTGAGCACTGAACTTATTCTCTCTGGAGAAGAGACGCTTGAGAGGGGATATGATTTCAATATACAAATACCGGACTGGTGACCCCACAATAGGGATAAAACTTTTTCGCAGAAGAAAAAGTGTAGCAAGACTCGTGGCCACTCATTAAAATTAGAATAAAAGAAGTTTAACCTTAAAATACGTAGAGGGTTCTTTACTGTAAGAGCGGCAAGGATGTGGAATTCCCTTCCACAGGCAGTGGTCTCAGCGGGGGGCATCAATAGTTTCAAGAAACTATTGTATAAGCACCTGAACGACCACAACATACAGGGATATACAATGTAATACTGACATATAATCACACACATAAGTTGGACTTGTGTCTTTTTTTCAACCTCACCTACTATGTAACTATTAGGTTTACAGCTGGCTACTGAAATTCGGATGGAGTGCCATGTTTTAATACGATTCTGAAATCGTTGGAGAAGGGGAGAAATAATCAGGTGACAGAAGTCTCAGGGACTCGGCTTCACCTGAATCCCCAAGTACTTATTTGCATCATTTCATTTACAGAACATACCCACAAGTCAATGTGCATAACTATTCACCCCCCTAAAGTCAATACTTTGTAGAGCTACCCATCACAGCTCCAAGTGGCTTTGGATAAGTTTCTATGAGCTTGCCACATCTTACCACTGGGATTTTTGCCCATTCCTCCTTGCAAAACTGCTCCAGCTCCTTCAAGTTGGATGGTTTGTGCTTGTGAAAAGCAATCTTTAAGTCTGACCACAGATTTTCTATTGGATTGAGGTCTGGGCTTTGACTAGGCCATACCAACATATTTACATGTTTCCCTTTAAACTACTCAAGTGTTGCTTTAGCAGTGTGTTTGGGAAGGGGTAATTTACCAACCCCTTCCTTTTCTAAATGAACACACTCACTCACTGTGTCCATTCATAACTGAACTAAAACTAGACTGCGTTTACTATGCTTCAGTTGGTGAATGAACAGGAAGCCACTCAGCACAGGGCTTTTCACATTCATTCACTGTCCAGTGCAGCTGAGGCTGCAGAGAAAGGCATGTGGGTTTGAGCTTTGGGGTGCACACGCTAATCCGGGCAGGGGTAGAGAACCTTGGCTCTCCAGCTGTTTTGAAACTACAAATCCCATCATGCCTCTGTCTCTAGGAGTCATGCCTGTGACTGTTAGGGTCTTGCAATGTCTCATGGGACTTGTAGTTTCAAAACAGCTGGAGAGCCGACGTTCCCTACCCCTGCTAGGTTGCACATACCTATGCACCCCTCATGGTCGTGACTCTCTCCACTGCAGCCATGCATCTATCCTGGGATAAAGTAAGCCTGCCCCCTGCGCTGGGGGTTTCCCTCTTCCCAGCTAGGTTGGGGGGGGGGGGGAATCGCTACATTTATACCTGCATGGAGTTAAAGCAGAGGTCCTGACGATTATTTTTTTTTTTAAGTCAGCAGCTACAAATACTGCAGCTGCTGACTTTTAAAATATGGGCACTTACCTGTCCAGGGCGCCCGAGATGTCGGCACCCGAAGCCAATGTGTCCCCCGACTCTCGGGTGGAGGCACCGCCATCTTTGGTAAGGGAATTAGGAAGTGAAGCCTTGCAGCTTCACAGCCTGGTTCCCTGCTTTGCATGTGTGATCCCGCAGGTCCCTGCTGTCTTCTGGGACCTGTGTCTCCCAAAAGACAGTGGGGGGGGGGGGGGGGGGGTGTTAGAGGCACCCGGAAGTGGGAGCAAATACCTGGATTATACAGGTATTTGCTCTCCCCTCCCCTCCCCCCTGAAAGGTGCCAAATCTGACACTGGGGGTGGGGGATTACGAAAAGCGGAAGTTCCATTTTTGGGTGGAACTCCGTTTTAAATTTAGAATACTGAAGCTGTCTAACAAAAAAAAAAAGTAAATAAAGTCATAGGGGTTTATTTAAATCCACTTTGCACTGCAAGTAAACTTGAAAGTGCACTTGGAAGTAAAGTCGCTGTAGATCCGAGGGAGACATGGACGGAAAATAAAAAACAGCATTTTTAGCTTGCACATGAATGGATGATAAAATCAGCAGAGCTTCCACTAATTTCAGATCTACCCCTTAGATTTACAGCAACTGCACTTCCAAGTGGATTTACCTTTCGTAAATAACCCCCATAGTCTTGCTGACCAGTTCAAGTGCTGTGTACCTCGCAAAAGCTTTCACCCCGTTAATGTCAGAAACGTGTGAAACATGTTACAGAATCGTTCAGGAGAAAGACGACACGATGCAGGAGGATGCACAGTAAAAGCCATTATCTTTACTTTAGTGAATGCAGGATACAAATATTTTACAATCTCTATTCTTTATATAACCATTTAACAAAAAGTCACAAGTATATCCATTAAGTATAATAAAGATAAAATAACACACCTGGAGCAAATTCTTACAAGTTTCAAATGATTTAATTCCCTTTTACACTAAAGTGACTGCGACAAAGTCCAGCTTCTGTCGCCAATGAATTCAATGTCTGCAAAGAACAAAAACAGCATTTTGCCAACATCCACTTAATATCAGGCAGACAGTTCACTGTCGCTGCATATAAAGATTTGTCTTCAGATCAGAATTCTGAGTCTTGCATTTCATTTAACCGTTTCCTCGCCATTTTTTTTTTCTTAAAACATCCTGAAAGTTCAATATTTACGATGTAATTCATGTGAGAAGATATGGGATCTGTTGAAAATAATTCATAAGACTGATGAATAGGCCTAATCCAACGTCACCCTGTACAATGCAACAAAACAGACAGTTATCCAGAATTGAATGCAATCATTTTTGACCTTGAGACATGTAATAAGGGCCGTCTAGCTACTGCAAACATGAGCCTTGAAGTGAACTGGACCTGGTCTACAAAAAAAGTGCTGAAGTGTGGCTTCCTTGTGGTGCCTGCAAGTATCTGTTGGGTCTGAAAATGATCCCTGCGGAGCACCTTTGGATTCTAGGCCAAGGCTGAACCTTGGTTTCCACTCTTGCCAATTTACTCCTCGCGCTTTGCATCCCTCCAGTTCCAAGGAGGCTCTTGCATCTGACAGCAGAACGACAGAGAAAAGAATTAGTGCTTGGAGGGGGTGGACTTCATGTCATCTTGGGGACAAGTCTTGGTTCTGTGTACAGCCTTGGTCTAGGATACACAGGAACTGATTTATAGAATAAGATGGATACTTGCAGTTTGTGTAATGCAATAATAATGCCCACGTTTATTTAAAAAAGCATAAAAATAAAATAAAAATCAATACAAGGGACATTACTTATAGTCAAATTGATGTGTTCTTTGTGCTGCTGGCACCCCCACCACTGTAATCTTCCAGTACCATAAGGATTAATAGACCCGAAGGATTTGTCATACGTACTCTTTAATAAGGCCAACTATGCCCACCAATCTTCTCCATTCATTTTAATAAGGCCAACTATGCCCACCAACCTTCTCCATTCATAGCTTCTATGAATGAAAAGCCATCCATGAATGGAGGCTGGGTGGATGAATAAAATGTCTTCCATCTCCATTAGAGGAGGGAGCAATAAGGGGGGGGGGGTATAGTTGTCACTCTTGATAGGTGCATATGACAGATTCCCCATCACTTATGACTCCATTGGCACTGTAAGATTAGGTTTGGGGGGGGGGGGTTTCAGAGTATGGAACAGTTACTAAATCTGCAGCCAGCATCATGAGGGACAAATGTAACGCTCAAACTCATTGGAGTCCCAATGAGTCCTGATAAGAACTTGAGAAACCTGTACTCAGGCTCCAAATGGCTTACAGTCTCCCATACAAAATGTAAATGAAAATAGGCAACCCCAAACCTCCAAATGTACGAGTCTTTATTTGCTACAAGGTGATATCAGGATAAAACGGCTTACTGGTTTCGGCCAGTAGCCCCGTCATAGCATTTCCTGTGGTCACCTCGTAGCAAATAAAGACTCGTACACTTGGATGTTGCCAGCAGGCAAGGGACACTTCACATTCACTGTAAGTAATGTCCCTTGTGCTGATTTTTTCAAAAACCTTTTTTTGACTAAACTTAGGCTTTAAGATAACCATACTTGATACTTTATGTCATTTTTCATTAGTACATAGTCATGCCCCAATGATAAAACCTGTTTAACACTACATAGAAAAAAATAGACAGGCTCAATATCAAAGTCTAGGTTTCTGAAATGTCAAAATGTTTATAAAAGCAAAATAATATTTGAACTCAGAGTAGCCTTTCTCAACCAAGATTTCGTGGTACCCTAGGCTTCCTCCAGAGGTTCATAGGGGGTCCTTGAGTAATGAGCTAACTTTCCCAGATAAGTAACCACTGACAGCAATGGTGTTTTTTTAGCCACGTGTAAGTAAAGGAGGAATTATTACCAGAGACCACAAATGTACACAGAAGTATTCCCCGTGACCATCACATTATTCTACTGTGAGCTGTAGATATATTAGCAGGGGTTCCCCCATGTTAAAAAGGTTGAGAAAGGCTGCATTCGAGCATGATCAGTGTCAGGAATAAGGTTGTCACCTCTTCTGCAAGAATATACCCTAGAACAGTGATGGCGAACCTTGGCACCCCAGATGTTTTGGAACTACATTTCCCATGATGCTCAACTACACTGCAGAGTGCATGAGCATCATGGGAAATGTAGTTCCAAAACATCTGGGGTGCCAAGGTTCGCCATCACTGCCCTAGAAGCTCTTTTCTACTCTGTACCCCTCACATCCAGAGCACGTTATAATGCAAAAAGTGGCTAGAACTTTTGGTCGTATTGTGGCCCACCGCTTGTCTCCAAAGTGGCCATCCAATGCACTTCGTACAAAATAGGAAGGTGAGAGGAGTGGGTCCATGAGAAATCTGCTTATTTTTGCCTTACAGAAGTCTCTGAATTGTAGGGTAGACAGATGCGCTGAAAATAAAAACTTGCTATCAGAAGATACACTAAATTACCAAAAGTATTGAGACGCCTGCCTTTACATGCACATGAATTTTAATGGCACCCCAGTCTTATGCCGCATACACACGATCGGAATTCTCATTGGAAAAAGCTCTGATGGTTTTTGCGTCGGAATTCTGATGGAATTTTGCTCAAACTGTCTTGCCTACACATGGTCACACCAAATTCCGACTGTCAATAACACCGCCACATACAACACATTCGACGGCACTATAAAAGGGAAGTTTAATGCTTCCTAGCATGCATCGGAATTTTGCATGTCGGAATTGCCGACAGAAAAAGACCGATGGGCAAACACATGGTTGGAAAATACGATGAAAAGCTCCCATCAGACTGTTTCCATTAGAAATTCAGTCCGTGTGTACGTGGCATTAGTCTATAGGGTTCAATATTGAGTTGGCCCACCCTTTGCAGCTATAACAGCTTCAACTGTTCTGGGAAGGCTGTCCACAAGGTTTAGGAGAGTGTCTATGGGAATGTTTGACCATTCTTCCAGAAGCACATTTGTGAGGTCAGGCAAGGACCATAGAGACATAGATGAGTGAGTTTGGTGTGCAGGAACTTGACTGGCCTGCACAGAGTCCTGACCTCAACATGATAGAACACCTTTGGGATGAATTAGAACGGAGACTGTGAGCCAGGCCTTCTCGTTCACAACAGTGCCTGACCTCACAAATGCAATTCTGGAAGAATGGTCAAACATTTCCATAGACACACTCCTAAACCTTGCTGCAAAGGGTGGGGCAACTCAATATTGAACCTTATGGACTAAGACTAGGGTGCCATTAAAGTTCATGTGTGTGTAAAGGTAGGTGTCCCAATACTTTTGGTAACATAGTGCATCTGCAATCTGAACCTTCAACTGCTTTATCCTCTTCATCAAACTTACAGATTTGTTTAAAGCGAAGCTATTAAAACATAGGAATCACTATTGTAGACTTTTTAAAGTGGGGCAATGCCGCCACCAATGGCAGGGTTCTCGATGTGGATACTTCTTTTGTGTTAGCAACCCAATAGCCGAAGCAAGGATGAGAATGATAGCCATAGGGACACACAACTTCAAGAGTAGGTCATTAGTGGCAGCATCCATACTCTTTTTTTTTACATGTTCCCTTAAGCAACATATGCTAACTCTAAGTGAGCTCTCACATAATGATATAAACACAGAAGAATTGGTGGAACATATTTTCAAGTAAACGCATGCACACTGTAGTAAAGCTTTCAAATATTACCATCTTTCAATAAACATCGATGAAGATGATATTTTGTGATAATTGTTTCCATTACAGACTGCCAAATGCGAACACTCCAAGAAAAATGAAGGTATTCCAAAAAACAGAAAGTGCAGTGTGGTAACTTAGAGCAACCAATGAATCTTTCATCAATCTTTGGAGAGCTGAATTTCTTTTTAATTTTTTCTTATGGGTTCCTGTACTTAGACCAGCCTTTTTCAACCAAGAGGTACTAAGGGTTCCTGAAGAATTTCCTTGAGTTTCAGCACCAACATCACTTCATAGAGTCAACAGTGTGGGACCAGTGCCAAATAATATATGTACTACCCTGATTGCCAACATAACAGGACCTTTCTTCCACTGACCCTCCATATAAGAAGGTCTTTCTTCCACTGACCCCCAACATAAAAAGGTTCCTTCTTCCACTGACCCCCAATGTAAGGAGGTACTTCTTTCACTGACTCCCAGCGTAAGATGGTCCTTCTTTCACTGCCATCCAAGGTAAGTAGGTCTTTTTCTACTGCCCCACTATGTAAAAAGGTCCTTCTTCCACTGACCACCAACATAAGAAAATCCTTCCACTGACTCCCAATGTAAGGAGGTCTTTCTTCCACTGGCCCCAACATAAGAAAGTCCTTCTTTCACTGACTTCCAATGCAAGGAGGTCCTTCTTCCACTGACCCCAACGGAAGGATGTCCGTCTTTCACTGACCCAAACCTATGGAGATTCTTCTTCCACTGGCCCCAATGTAAAAAGGTCCTCCTTCCACTGACCAAATGCAAGGATGTCCTCCTTCCACTGACCCCAACATAATAAAGCCCTTCTTCCACTGACTCCCAATGTAAGGAGATCTTTCTTCCACTGGCCCCAACATAAGAAGGTCCTTCTTTCACTGACTTCCAATGCGAGAAGGTCCTTCTTTCACTGATCCAAACCTATGGAGATCCTTCTTCCACTGGCCCCAATGTAAAAAGGTCCTCCTTCCACTGACCCCAACATATTAAAGCCCTTCTTCCACTGACTCCCAATGTAAGGAGGTCTTTCTTCCACTGGCCCCAACATCAGAAGGTCCTTCTTTCACTGACTTCCAATGCGAGAAGGTCCTTCTTCCACTGACCCCAACGGAAGGATGTCCTTCTTTCACTGATCCAAACCTATGGAGATCTTTCTTCCACTGGCCCCAATGTAAAAAGGTCCTCCTTCCACTGACCCCAACATAAGAAGATCCTTCTTTTACTGACTTCCAACGTAAGAAGGTCCTTCTACTGATCTCCAATTTAAAGCAACACTACAAAATTACCATTGTCATACTCTCTTTTCTGGACATTACGATCATTCCTTTCATTTCTGGTTATTACTACTAATAATTTTGCTTCATGGCAAAATGGTGTTAAAAAAACAATCTGCTTTGGATGTCAAATATGATAAGTAAAACACATTATATATTATTTTATTTAATCTTTATATCCACACTTTCTGATCATGATGTAAATGAGCTATAGAAATAAGAAAACATTGTTGTATCCCAGTACACCCTGAAACCTAAAAATTATTTAAAGGATTCCTCCATGGTAAAAAGTTTGAGAAAGGCTGACTTAGTACATGGACAATGAATTGGCCTGCATCTTTCCCCTCCCCCCCCCCCCCCCCCAAGTGATCATGTTGGAAAATAAAATGAACACCCGATTAGCTACTGAGGGTAAATCCCCATCATAGAAAACCCACCAACAGTCCTGAGTCATTCTCTGGAACATACCAGAAGACCCTCAGGGCGTACTGTAACAGACGAAGAAACACAGCTGGTCCACAGTCAAAAAGCCTCTAGTCACAGCTGAATCCACAAACACAAACTTTTTACAATTAAATAAAACGGCAGTGTTTAAATCTAGATTTTACTCAACACGCTGAAATGCATGTTTGTCAGTTATTTCAGCCAAAACACAGGAAATTTCTCTGGAGTCGCATTGAGTAAAAATATACAAACCATGGCTTGCGCTTGGTGCAAACGTGACGATAAAATAAAGCATATACAATGGACTCGCTAAAGCCTAAACGGTTTCTTCTTTGATAGGGAAATGTATATATTATAAACAAAGCCACTTGTATTTTTTTTGTATACAAGACTAAATTTCACAAGAATTCCGTATTGTAAGAAGAAAAGCAACCGTCTTTCATTCCAAATTAATATTCCGAACCTGGAGAAGGAACTCAATTATGTAAACCGGCACATAGAGGATTGAACTGACGCCCATAATCAACCATTCTGTTCATAGGAAATTAAACTTGGATTGGGGTTATTATGGGTGAGACATCGACTCCTCTTTGCTCGGGTTATTAAAAAGAAGCCCATTAAAAACACTTTAGTTATGAACAATAGAATGCTTGACCTTTTTGGAGAAAATTAATGAAATGGGATGTTTTTTTGTTGAAGCAGCTCATTATTTTGCAGGTCAGTGCTCTGAGCAGCTTCATTAAAGTTTTCATCTGAAATTTTCCACTTAAAGAGGAAATCATCTGCATAGGACAACAATACAGTCAGCACAGCCATTTCTTAAGGCACACAAGAATAATAGACAGTAAAAGGGGGAGGGGGGGAGTAATTGTATAAGAGAGGCATCCATATCTTAATACCCCTGTACAAACTGAATGTCTCTTCTTCGCCATTGCACATCCTAATTATTTCATGCGCGGCATTGTGGCAAAAATAAAATTCAAAATCCATTTATAGGCAACTTCAATTGTACATGTCTGACTGCTGTATTGCAAAGGAATTGTGGGGTTTTGAAAAAACTTGTGGGAGAATTGTGTGAAATTTGTGACCGGGTAAAAGTGAACATTTGGACTTCAATATTCATCATTCTTCCCTGGAGGCTTCCTGAACCCTCTCATATCTGCCACACCCTCTAAGGCAGTGATGGTGAACCTTGGCACCCCAGAGGTTTTGGAACTACATTTCACATGGTGCTCAACTACACTACAGAGTGCATGAGGATCATGGAAAATGTAGTTACAAAACAATCTGGGGTGCCAAGGTTAGCCATCAGTGCTCTAAGGTGTCTCTAATACAGGGTTTCTCAACCAGGGTTCCACAAGCATTGAGCGATTTCTGCCTTTCAGATAAGTTCCCACTGACACCATTGATCTTTTTAGCTCTCTGTAAGGGTGTAATTCTTCCCAATGACCACAAGTGTAAGGACCATTCTTCCCACTGACCATCACACTAATGTATCACAAGTTGTAGACTCATTTTTAGCAGGGGTTCCCCTATACTGGAAAGTTACCCGCGTTGAAAATTTTGAGAAAGGCTGATAACAGGAGATGCTTTACCACATATCCCTGGCATTATGGATTGGATCGTAAATTATCAGGTTAGGTTTGTGTATCATCAGTTGTATTGTGTATCTGTGACCTCCCCTTCATGGGTTGATTCATTGGTGCTTCCAACACTCCCTATACTTTTTAAATACAACCTAAAAACAAATTTATAAACATAATCATTATTGTGCAGAGTTCCTCTTAAAAGAAGTATATTTGACCATTTTTTTTTTTTGTTCAAATCACACCACTGTGTTAAGGACATTTAATTTTGAACACACTTCCACGTTAACACACAGTAACACACTACTGCTACTACTAGTGTTGTGGTGCACTGCATTGCTAAAAAAAATATTTTTTGGGGGGCATTCTGGTGCATGGCCAACTCCTACTCAACCAAGTCTGCCAAGGTTAATCCGCTTTGATTGAATATGGGTTTACACTTAAGCCTAGTACACACATAGGTTCGACTTGATGAACTTGTGTCTTTTTTTTAACTTCACCTACTATAACAAATATGTATAACATTACAGTGGAAATAGACACATTTTACATTAAAGATCACTAGTCAAGTGAAGGCTACGGTAATGCTGCGCCCCAGAATGTGACCTGCAAGGCCTCGTCCAGACCAGCAGCAGTCTCTACCGTCCCTCTGAGCAATGATCCACGGTGGATCACCTTTTGCGGAAAGTAGTGGCTTTTCAGGAGGTGTTCAAAAGCAATCTTGATACTCCTGGAATGTTTTTTTTTTTTTTTTTAACTGAAGCTGAAATTGTATTAAAATACCATGCTGCAACTTCAAGCCAAGCATTTGGTTTGCAGTTAGGACATGGTCCCATTGACTTTAAGCACTGCACCTGTTAAAAAATGACAAGCCGAGTTGAGTTGACCCCCTCCTCCTGCATCTTCTCTTTTATGCGAGTGGTAAAACCATTACTCAACCGCCTGTTTTGTCCCTTGCTGCCTGTGTAGGTGGGCCTAAATGGACCCTTAGTGTCTTAGTCTGGCATTAGAGCTTGCATCAGGAAGATTGGAGGTCACCTCCTTGAGATATAGTGTACCCACTGAAACTATATGTCCTGGCCCCATTTGGGTGTGGGCTTTGAGTACTGATTATCTACAAGAAATACATTTGGAAAGTGGGATTTGAACAGCTTGATGAGCTGGTCATCAATTCAGAATGTTCACTCCCAAGAATTTGTTGCTCAGGTGACACCCTGCTGTAGACCCCTTTTACACTGGGGTTTTTAGCGCTAAAAATAGTGTCTGTAAAGCGCCTCTCCTGTCACTTTAATGTAAAAGCCCGAGTGTTTTCACACTGGGGCGGTGCTCTGGCAGGACATTTTGGGAGCGGTGTATACACCGCTCCGAAAATGCCCTGCCCATTAAAATGAATGCTCAGCGCTGCCGAAGCACAAGCACTTTGGCAGCACTGCAACACTGGCGCTATTAACCCTTTCTTCAGCTGCTAGTGGGGGTTAAAAGTGTAGCGATAGTGGCCAAAAAGCGACTCTACAACTTTGCTGCTATTGCCCGCACTGCCCCAGTGTTAAAGGGGTCTTAAGAAAACCTGCAACAGAAATATTGTAGCTATGAATAAAAATGTCTAGATTGATTTCACTATGTTCTATCACTGGGTGCACTCAACTGTAACTCCTATAGGTCTGTCGTCACAAAATCACTCTAGGGCTTATTGCACATGGAAACCTAAAAACACCATGTTTTTTCACCATTCAGTATTTTAATGTGTATACAGTGGTGTGAAAAAGTGTTTACCCCCTTCCTCATTTCCTGTTCCTTTGCATGTTTGTCACACTTAAGTGTTTCGGAACATCAAACCAATTTAAACAATAGTCAAGGACAACACAAGTAAACACAAAATGCAATTTGTAAATGAAGGTGTTTATTATTAAAGGTGAAAAAAAATCCAAACCATCATGGCCCTGTGTGAAAAAGTGATTGCCCCCCTTGTTAAAACATACTATAACTGTGGTTGTCCACACCTGAGTTCAATTTCTCTAGCCACACCCAGGCCTGATTATTGCCACACCTGTTCACAATCAAGGCATCACTTAAATAGGAGCTGCTTGACACAGTAAGGTCCACCAGAAGATCCTTAAAAGCTACACATCATGCCGAGACCCAAAGAAATTCAGGAACAATTGAGAAAGAAAGTAATTGAGATCTATCAGTCTGGAAAGGGTTATAAAGCCATTTCCAAAGCTTTGGGAATCCAGCGAACCACAGTGAGAGCCATTATCCACAAATGGCGAAGACATGGAACAGTGGTGAACCTTCCCAGGAGTGGCCGGCCGCCCAAAATTACCCCAAGAGCGCAGCGACGACTCATCCAAGAGGTCACAAAAGACCCCACAACAACGTCCAAGGAACTGCAGGCCTCACTTGCCTCAGTTAAGGTCAGCGTTCATGCCTCCACCATCAGGAAAAGACTGGGCAAAAATGGCCTGCATGGCAGAGTTCCAAGGAAAAAACCACTGCTGAGCAAAAAGAACATCAAAGCTCGTCTCAATTTCTCCACAACACATCTTGATGATCCCCAAGACTTTTGGGACAACATTCTGTGGAGCGATGAGACAAAAGTGGAACTCTTTGGAAGGTGTGTGTCCAAGTATATCTGGCGTAGAAGGAACACTGCATTTCATAAAAAGAACATTATACCAACAGTAAAATATGGTGGTGGTAGTGTGATGGTCTGGGGCTGTTTTGCTGCTTCAGGACCTGGAAGACTTGCCGTGATAAAAGGAACTATGAATTCTGCTGTCTACCAAGAGATCCTGAAGGAGAATGTCCGACCATCTGTTCGTGTACTCAAGCTGAAACCAACTTGGGTTCTGCAGCAGGACAATGATCCTAAACACACCAGCAAGTCCACCACCGAATGGCTGAAGAAAAACAAAATGAAGACTTTGGAGTGGCCTAGCCAAAGTCCTGACCTGAATCCTATTGAGATGTTGTGGTATGACCTTAAAAAGGCCGTTCATGCTCGAAAACCCTCTAATGTAACTGAATTAGGACAATTCTGCAAAGATGAGTGGGCCAAAATTCCTCCAGGACGCTGTAAAAGCCTCAATGCACGTTATCGCAAACGCTTGGTTGCAGTTGTTGCTGCTAAGGGTGGCCCAACCAGTTATTAGGTTTAGGGGGCAATCACTTTTTCACACAGGGCCATGATGGTTTGGATTTTTTTTCACCTTTAATAATAAACACCTTCATTTACAAATTGCATTTTGTGTTTACTTGTGTTGTCCTTGACTATTGTTTAAATTGGTTTGATGTTCCGAAACACTTAAGTGTGACAAACATGCAAAGGAACAGGAAATGAGGAAGGGGGCAAACACTTTTTCACACCACTGTATGCACAATTATGCGCGTACATCACATTCCCTTGATTTAAAAAAAAAAAAAAAGCTAGAAGATCTTTTGGGCGTATGTACGCAAAAAAGAACGTATGTTATACAGTAAATTGTCACCTTTTTTCTGCCAGGAATATCGGATGTTCATCAGTACCAAGTGCACATACCCCAAAGATACACATTGGTTCCCGGTGTTTATAGTAGGCGCCTATAGTATAAAGACCATAGATTGTCACATAGAGGTCACGCTCTCCACCAACTGAGAAGCCCTGATCAATTAGCGAGCGCTCTGGTGGTGCAGAGGGGTAAATGGGGAGCTTGGATGGGTAAGCGTACGTGTCTAGAAGAGTGGGCAAAGTGACAGTGTCTCTTGGAAGGAAGAAAGGAAAATGTTCACATCGTTTACAAACCACTGAGATATGACAGCTCCCATATGTCCCTCCTCACTGATTCACCAAGTGGTGTCATTCAGTGGTCAAGTAGTGACCATTACCTTTCTTTTAAGCAAGGAAATTGAAAGTGGTTCTAAAGGCTTACTTTACTTTAATGCAGCATCTGCATTAACAACTTGCAGACCGCTGCACGCCGATATACGTTGGTACAACGGCAGCGGTGGGCAAATGGGCGTACCTGTACATCCCCCTTTTTTGTAAGGGCTAGTGGCCACACGCGCCCGCCATGTACAGGGGGACCGTGCACACAGGACCGGCAGGCTCAATGTCCGCCGGTCTCCGGGCGATCGTGTCACAGAGCCGCAGAACGGGGAAGTGCCTATATAAACAAGGCATTTCCCCGTTCTGCCTTGTGTCATGACAGAGATCACTGCTCCCTGTCATCACAAATGGTGATCGCTGTCATTTGAGTTGAAGCCCACCCCCCCCCCCCCCAGTTAGAATCACTCCCTAGGACACACTTAAACCCCTTCATCGTCCCCTAGTGGTTAACCCCTACCCTGCCAGTGTCATTTACACAGTTAATCGGTGCATTTTTATAGCACTGATCGCTGTATAAATGACAATGGTCCCAAAATAGTGTCAAAAGTGTCCGCCCATAATGTCGCAGGCACGATAAAAATCACAGATCGCCGCCATTACTAGTAAAAAAAAAAAAAAAAGAATAAAAATGCAATAAAACTATCCCCTATTTTGAAGACGCTATAACTTTTGCGCAAACCAATCAATATACGCTTATTGCCAATTTTTTAAATCAAAAATATGTAGAATAATACATATCGGCCAAGACTGAGGGAAAGTTTTTATTATATATATATTTTTTTTTTTGGGGGGGGGAATATTTATTATAGCAAAAAGTAAAAAATTGCTTTTTTTTCAAAATGTATGTTTTTTTGTTTATAGCACATAAAAAATAAAAACCGCAGAGGTGATCAAATACTACCAAAAGAAAGCTCTATTTGTGGGGGAAAAAAAAAGAACATTCATTTTGTTTGGGTAAAATGTCACACGACCGCACAATTGTCAGTTAAAGCGACGCAGGGCCGGACCGCAAAAAGTGCTCTGGTCAGGAAGGGGGTAAAATCTTCCGGGGCTGAAGCGGTTAATGTATAAAAAAAAAAAAAAAAAAAAACCTTGGATTCCCCCCTTTCTACTTACCTGAGCCCGATCTCGATCCAGAGCTGTGCTGGAGAGTAGTGGCGCTTTCTCCTCACAGGGCAGATTGTTAGCACCAGGAGCCATTGGTTCCTGCTACTGTCAATCAAATTCTATGACAAGGGAACGGGGGGAGGGGCTGAGCTGTGCTGCCTGTGTCTATAGATGTAGGCAGTACGGCTCAGGAATCGAGGCTGCACAAGTGCCCCCATAGGAAGTGGCTTCCTTTTTGGGGCACTCGCTGAAGAGGAGGAGCCAGGAGCGCTGGCGAGGGATGCCAGAAGAGGAGGATCAGGGCTGCTCTGTGCATAGAATAAGGAAAGGGATGGGCGGATACATCCAAAATGGTATTTCTTTATTAAAAACAGACTAACGCGTTTTGGACGTTAGCACTTAGTCATGGCTGCTCTGTGCATAACCATTACACAGAGCAGGAAAGTATGACATGTTTATTAAAAAAAAAAAAAAGAAGTTTACAATTACTTGAAGATATATATTAATAATCATGGACATTTTTTACTATGTTTATTGCAGCTTTCGCTTCAAATTTCCCCAGAGATCTGCTTAAATATTGATATGGATCAAAAATAAAAATATAGATCCAACAAATCCTGATAGGAAAAAAATATTAGAAAAAACCTGGACTTTACACATAAAGAAGCCAGACACTGTAGGGGTTCACAGATTGTACAATTATATACTATAGTTCTAGTGGAAATAATAAAAGAAAATAACAGCAATCATTTCACTGATTGCTGGTGACCTCTCTTGATTAAAGCACACTAAGTACATACGAGTGTGGTACAGAAAAAAAGGGAAATAAAAAAAGAAATCAGAATCCCAGAATGCTTTTCCTGTGAGAACGGCGTAACGTTTTGCTAAACTACTGTATGCTGTAGGCAAACAATTTACAATTTCAGTAATTGGCGCAAACGCCTATTTTTACAAATATATTAATGAAGGCAAGGCATTTGTAAAACTTTGTTGAAGGCTTTTAAAGACTGCTTGGCACCAAGTTACATATGAGTGTAACCTGGTGTAAAAGATGGACCCTTTAAAGGCTTCATAGCTGCCAAAAGCTTGCTGTACACACTGCTCTTCTATAAACTGAAGCTTGTGTGAACTTGGTCATAGAGTGAAGGAGACTAGAAGATTAAGAAGAAGTCCAGCCTGAGCTTGTTTGGCTGGGCTTCACCTATGGGTCACAGGAGCGCAATTCGTTTTTTGCATTCCTATGACCCGTTTTCAGCAGGAATCGGTGCAGGCACCGCGTCATCCCGACAATAAAGTCTGGATCCACCAGGTGCCTGGACTGATGCCTCTCCCTGCAGCCTCTGGAAAAAGAAAACTGTTTTTGATATGCATGGAGCTCAGCGCCACAGAAGAGGACAGAAAAACCATTGGGGGGGGGGGGGGGAATTTAATAAACCTGCTGCTCCACTTTTTTTTTGGCATGAATCCCACTTGCTAACGTATTGTGCCAAATTCATAAACTTTTGGTTCCGACAGGGACTCGTGCATCAAATTCAGGTCCTTTTAAAATGCACCATCGTGGTGGAATGAACGTACCAAATTCAAAATGAATGTCTTGCGAAAGTAGAGGCGATAAAGACCAACTCTCTTTTAGCATACAGAGGGAGAAACCGGCACAGACAGGTTTTGCGAACTCTTCACGTACATTCTAAAAGTGGTGCAACATGTGCCAAATTCAAGTCCAAGTTCTAGACGGCTACATGAATTTGGCGCATTTTGCACCACTTTTAGAACATACGAGAGACACTTTAACAAAATCTGTCTGCGCCAGTCTTTATGGCCACCAGAGATTATGGGAGGCTGCAGACGATGGGGGACGAGGTGGCAACTATGGACCTGCTAGAGGGGGGGAACCACACATCTGTGTACTGGGGGGCATGGGTGACTTTTGATAGGAAGGTGTATATGTAGTTTAAATCAATCTTCAACTTCATTCAGTAAGTTATGAATATTTATTCAACATTCCCAGACTTTGTAGGCTGTAGCTTAAAGGTTTTTGTGCAGGTTTTTCACAGGTCTCAGCACTGTTTTAGGCTTACCAAAAGCCTATTTAAATTTGAAGTCAGCAGGTCCATTGAGATTTGGATGGCAAATCCCAATGGACATGAATAATGCTTTAGGAGTTACAAGAAAGCTGCTGAAACTTTGTAAAATGCTTTGCGAAAGCTTGCTGAAATTTGATGTTGAGGTAAAATTCTATTTCTGGGCTCAACAGCTTATGGAGGTAGTCAGGATTACCCTACAATCATCCTCACCGGCCTATTTCCCCCCCCACTCACCCAGTGCCAGAGGTAAAATGAATTCAACTGTTAAAATGTTGTGTAATATAGGACATCATATTTAGAATAGAGTGCATGCTCCCAAGTACAGTAAAACCTACGGAACCAAGTCCACTAAGCCTAATCCAATGCAACATTGAGATTGAACACGGGTTTCAATAAATCGGGAAAACCCCTCCATGGCACCCACTTTGCAAAATGTCAGCAGCTGTAGGGAAAAATACTATGCCCAGTTTTGAAATTAAGTAGGCAAGGTGAAAAATAAAAATGTTGATACCAATATGTTCATTACGAACCACATGCTATGTGATCGCTTTGGGCAGTGACAGGTACTCTTTATGGAGACATTGTGGGTCTATTAGATCCTCAATATCTCCCCTGGCTTCTAAAGCAGTTGCTTCCCTGGCTGTAGCAACCAGGGAATAACTCTGAACCCAGAAGTGGTGGAATCATCATTGCGTCCAGGTTCATTCATCACAGAGGAGATCAGGGAATGGATGTACCACCATCTCCTCTGTCTGAGGCCATCCTGGATGCTTACTGTGGTTCTAGGCTTCCCAGAGAAACAGGAGGACCTGGAACCACTGTAGATCACAGCGGCGTAAGCGACACCTTCCCAGATCAGTTTTACAAAACAGTCATTCACCAGCTGAGAAAAAAATGGTACCAAGATCAGCCACAGTCTTCTAATAACCACTTGCTGACAGGACTATTATATACATATAGTTACATAGTTGCATAGTAGGTAAGGTCGAAAAAAGACACAAGTCCAACCTATGTGTGTGATTATATGTCAGTATTACATTGTATATCCCTGTATGTTGCGGTCGTTCAGGTGCTTATCCAATAGTTTCCTGAAACTATCAATGCCAATCCGCTGAGACCACCGACTGTGGAAGGGAATTCCACATCCTTGCCGCTCTTACAGTAAAGAACCCTCTACGCAGTTTAAGATCAACCCTCTTTTCTTCTAATTTTAATGAGTGGCCATAAGTCTTCTTAAACTCCCTTCCACGAAAAAAAGTGTTTTCTCACTATTGTGGGGTCACCAGTACGGTATTTTTATATTGAAATCATATCCCCTCTCAAGCGTCTCTTCTCCAGAGAGAATAAGTTCAGTGCTCACAACCTTTCCTCATAACTAATATCCTCCAGACCCTTTATTAGCTTTGTTGCCCTTCTTTGTACTCGCTCCATTTCCAGTACATCCTTCCCGAGGACTGGTGCCCAGAACTGGACAGCATACTCCAGGTGCGGCCGGACCAGAGTCTTGTAGAGCGTTTGTTCCCAAACAAAATTTTGGTTGTACGTTATTTTTAGGTAATTAATATAATGTGGGGTATTTTTGATATGATTTGACTAACTGTTAATGTGATATTCTTTTATAGATATGCCTTTATTCTTGATTTCTCATAGGATGACTACTTTCACTGAGTTTATGCTCTTGGTAAACAGACGCCTCATTAGGGGGTCCCCAGCCTGTTAGGCTCATTTATTCGGGTCTTGCTAATTATACTCGGGCTCTTGGTTGTATTGGAGGGAGCATCAATTTTTTGATATTTGTTAAATAATTATGGCATTGCTGTATGTTAAACTTTTGAATAAAAATCTATTGGAAAAGAAAAGGTCCTGATGTCAGCTGGAAAAAAAAGTGAAGCGGTTAATGTATAAAAAAAAAAAAAAAAAACCTTGGAATCCCCCCTTTCTACTTACCTGAGCCCGATCTCGATCCAGAGCTGTGCTGGAGAGTAGTGGCCCTTTCTCCTCACAGGGCAGATTGTTAGCACCAGGAGCCATTGGTTCCTGCTACTCTCAATCAAATTCTATGACAAGGGAACGGGGGGCGGGGCTGAGCTGTGCTGCCTGTGTCTATAGATGTAGGATGAGAAAAAAACAGTGGGAGGAATTGTGCCCCATCATTGGTGATATTAGGAGGAACTGTGCCTTACCACTGGTGTCATTGTGCCCCATTGTTTGCGTCATTGGGAGAAAGTATGCCCCATCGTTGGTATCATTGGGAGGAACTGTGCCCCATTATTGGTGTCAGGGGGGAGGGGAACGCAACACTATTGTGCTCTCCAGTCATCTAAGAAAGTGAAGGGAAATCTTCCCAACTTGAAAGATCTGAAAGAGGTTCTTATGCCTTTTCCACACTGTCCAAATATGAAGGAAAAAGAAAAAAAAAAGTTTTAGGCTTGAGATTCAACATCCCTCAACTGGTAATAGTAATTTATATCAAAGTCCTATTGTATGGGTTACACAAGAGGTGCAGTTCTCTAGAGGTTCTGGTCTAAGTTGCTCAAATGTGCCATCTTATAAAAGAAACACAGCAGTTCTTCAACCTGAGCTCTGGTTTCCCCCAGTCAGACATATTTTTGCCAATTTTGCCACAATACTGTGCATGGAATATTAAGTATTAAGTCAGATTAAAAACACACCACTTTGAATACCACAAAACAAATTTTATACAACTCTCAGAAAAAAAAAAAGCGAGTTGTGTAGTAACAGTACTAGCAAATAACACCCAAGAGGGAATACAGCATATTTGACAAAACTGTACATTACACATTAAATACTCTTATACTTTCCTACTTGGATATTGCCGTCATCACTTCAAGTTGGCAGTAATCCGTAATTTATATGTATAGATATATAGAGATCTATATATATATCTATAGAGATATAGATATAGATATATCTATATATAAAATCGGTTTGGTGAACATACAATACATTGGTACTTACACCCTGTCGTGAAATATTTAGGATGTTCTATACAAAAGAACAAGAGTTTGGCTCAAAGTTTAATTTATACATACAGTTATATCATGGCTTATTATTTTTTTTTTTTCTTTCTGCAGATGTAGCATTAATATTTTTAAATTTTTCTTTTTACTTTCAAAGCCAAAAAAAAAAAATATATAAAAATCAAGGAATTACAGAATAAGTCTATAGTCTACAAAAAAAAAAAAAAAAAAGGAAAAAGCTCAACATACAGCTTTGGTTTATATAAATAATTCATTGCAGAACGTCTTCAAAAGTATAGAACTTTTTATATATAGTCATTAATCCATAAGGGTCTTTTTTTTTTAATAATATAAAATATACACAAGCTAAAATCAGTTCTCTATTTGTTTTTTTTTTTTCAAGGTATGAATGTAAAAAGAAATGTTCTTAAACATATTCCAATTATAACTTAATATATTACTTTTTTTTTTTTTTCCTTTAAAACGCGGTTAGACGTATAGATCTTTAAAAAGAAAAAAAATCTCATGCTCCCCCCCCCCCCCCCCCCGAAAACCCAATTTTTATTTATATATATATATATATTTTTTTTAAGTCACACACTTGACAAGAAACCTCCATTCTCTCTTTTACGATTGCGGTTTGTGTTGAGCGTGCAAAAATAGACTGTGTGGCTTAAGCCCTTCATATACTCCTACTGTGAGGGGGGGAGATTTAGGCATGGTTGTGTAGGATAAAACATTTACATATACACTATTGCTTTCTTTTGTTTCCTGCTTTCGGGTTTTTATTCCTGCTACAAAGCCACGTCTTTAAATGGCCTGCCTACACAAGGGGCTAAGGACAGATAGCTTTGTACTGTATAAACCTCTTGGCAGAGGGGGATGTCGAGTCAGTCACGGTGGTTAAAGGGTCTTACAACCATACTACAAAGATGTATTTTCACAAATCCCCATCCCTGTCTATATATATATATATATATATATATATATATATATATATATATATATATATAAAATCGTCCCTTTACTATTGCAGTCTCAACGTGGTACAGTACAAAATTCAGATTTTACTGTGTTCTCTCCAGGAAAAAAGGGTCAAACTCCATGTAAGTGCCACATTGCCACGTAATATTGTAGGTCTGTATACAGTCATTTGCAGCAGGTACCTGATAGAATTTGTGTTAAAACACAACTGAGCACACAGAGACACAAAAAAGATGAGGCTTGTGCATGTGTGACATAACTCTCTTTTTATATATACATATATATATATTTTTTTAATATATATATATCTATATAAAGGGTTCTGCATCCTCTGGAAAAAGAAAACAGTTTTTGATATGCATGGAGCTCAGCCACAGAAGAGGACATAAAAACCTTTTATGTCACCCAGGCATCCATCCTCATTCGTTTCATGGAGGGGCTGTCCCTGTCTTCAGTGTTGGGATTTCTTCCCATGGTGACAGGAGAGTGGAAATCATTGCGAACATCCTCTCGATCGCTCCCGTCGTAGGAGCTGCTGGAGCTACTCAGGCTGTCCACGGGAGATCTCCCCATTTCTGGACGAGCCTGGGGTTGATGGTGCTGTGGTTGCTGCTGCTGCTGCTGTTGTTGTTGTTGCTGTGGAGGAAACCCGGTGGAGGTCACTCTGTCACGTGGAGGAGAGATCGGCTCCGATTTGATGTGGATGTTTTGGTTGGTATTGATGGATAAGTTTGAACCCTGAGATAGCTGCCCGCCAGCCCTGTGAAATACAAAGACAAAAAATTGCATAAATGAAGGAAGGTGGATGCACGTCATTTTTAATTATGAAGGCAGTAGATGTTCATTCATCATTACAAATCTAGCAAAAGTATAATAGAAACATGGAAAGTACTACAGCCCTGGCCAAAAGTTTTGAGAATGACACACATTAACTTTCACAAAGTCTGCTGCTTCATGGTTTTTAGATTTTTTTTGTCAGATCTGACTATGGTATACTGAAGTAAAATTACAAGCATTTCATAAGTGCCAAAGGCTTTTATTGACAATTACATTGAGTTTCTGCAGAGTCAACATTTGCAGTGTTGACCCTTCTTTTTCAAGACCTCTTCAATTCGCCACGGCATGCTGTCAGTCAACTTCTGGGCCACATCCTGACTGATTGCTGACCATTCTTGCATAATCAATGCTTGGAGTTTGTCAGAATTTGTGGGATTTTTGTTGTTCAACCGCCTCCTAAAAGGTTTAACCACAAGTTCTCAATGGGATTAAGGTCTGGGGAGTTTCCTGGCCAAAGACCCAAAATTTAGAGGTTTTGTTCCCAAAGCCACTTGGTTATCACTTTTGCCTTATGACAAGGTGCTCCATCATACTGGGAAAGGCATTGTTCCCCAAACTGTTCTTGGATGGTTGGGAAAAGTTGCTCTCGGAGGATGTTTTTGTACCATTCTTTATTCATGGCGGTGTTATTAGGAAAATTTGTGAGTGAGCCCACTCCCTTGGCTGGGAAGCAACCCTACACACAAATGGTCTCAGGAGGCTTTACTGTTGGCATGACACAGGACTGATGGTAGCGCTCATCTTTTCTTCTCAAGACAAAGTTTTTTTCTGGATGACCCAAACAATTGGGATAGGGAATTAGAGAAAATTACTTTACCCCAGTCCTCAGCAGTCCAATCCCTGTACCTTTTGCAGAATATCAGTCTGTCCTTGATGTTTTTCCTTGAGAGAAGTGGGTACTTTGCTGCCCTTCTTGACACCAGGCCATCCTCCATAAGTCATCTTCTCACTGTGCATGCAGATGCATTCACACCTGTCTGCAGCCACTCATGAGCAAGCTCTACACTGGTGGTGCCCCGATCCCGCAGCTGAATCAACTGTAGGAGATGGATCTGGTGCTTGCTGGACTTTCTTAGGCGCCTTATTAAAGCCTTCTTCACAACAATTGAACCTCTCTCCTTGAAGTTCCTTATGATCCGATAAATGGTTGATTTAGGTGCAATCTTAGCAGCCACAATATCCTTACCTGTGCATCCCTTTCTGTGGAAATCAATGATGGCTGCACATGTTTCCTTGCAGGTAATCATGGTGAACAGAGAAAGAACAATGATTTCAAGCACCATCCTCCTTTTAAAGCTTCCAGTCTGTTATTATAACTTAATCAGCATTACAGAGTGATTTCCAGCCTTGTCCTCGTCGATACTGATATCTGTGTTAATGAGAATCACTGACATGATGTCAGCTGGTCCATTTGTGGCAGGGCTGAAATGTTTTTTGGGAGATTAAATTAATTTTCATGGCAAAGAGGGACATTGCAATTCATCCGATTAGTCTTCAGAACATTCTGGAACATATGCAAATTGCCATAATAAAAACTGAGGCAGCAGACTTTGTGAAGTTAATGTTTGCATCATTCTAAAAACTGGGCAGGGGTGTATGTAACCCATACCTAGCCTCCCAAACCTGTATGAGGAAAGTTCCAATGATCAACAGATGATTATGTACTGGACACCTTCCTACATACCTCCATCTCAAAGTCAATATTACAAAACTCAGAGGCTGTGAGGTCCTAATCAGAATTTTAGATCTTTGATCTGTCTCTATAAACAATATCATGTTAAGGGGGCCATAAGACATGGCCATGCATCTCTCTGCAAAAGGGATGCGTTACTTCCTAAACTAGAATACATTTATTCGTCCATAGAACATGCCTCAACTGGGTGTCCTCATTAATGCGGCTGTAAAGTCAGAAGCTTTTCTATCTTAATGCATTCTATGCATTAAGATCAAAAGCCTTGTGTGCAGCAGCCCCCCCCCCCCCCCCCCCCAAGACTTACCTGAGGTCCCTCTCTGTCCAGCAATGTCCATGAGTGTGTCAGCCATCCGAGATTCTTCCTCCTGATTGGCTGAGACACAGCAGCAGCGCCATTGGCTCCCACTGCTGTCAAAGTCAGCTAGACAATCAGGAGGGGGGGGGGGTGGGGCTCTGTGTCTGAATGAACACAGGGAGCTGTGACTTGGCTCAGGTGCTCACATAGCAAGCTGCTTGCTGTGGGGGCACTCAACAGAAAAGAGGGGTCAGGATCAAAGAAGAGGGAACCAAAAAGATGAGGTTCCAGGCTGCTCTGTGCAAATCCACTACAACAGAGCAGGAAATTATATTAGGTTTGTTATATTTATAGGGGGGAAAAAATGAGACTTTAAATGTGGCCCAGCATTTTAAAACCCCCGACTCTGTCCATGATACTGCATCGTGACACAGAGACCACACCCCCATATGTTATGACATCATGGACTTATGTGCAATGGCACTGGCACGTGCTGACACTTAGTTCATACTATGTAGAGGACATGAGGAGCACCATTGAAGTGCACATGTGCTTAGACTATGGGCAACAAACTATTTACGTTGTTCATAAGCAGTAAAAGAACTTTAGGCTGCTTTCACACTGAGGCGCTTTACAGGTACTATAGCGCTAAAAATAGCACCTGTAAAGAGCCTCTCTGCACTGGCAGAGCACTAAAAAAAAAAGTCCTGCAAGCAGCATCTTTGAGGCGCTGTAGGAGCCGTTTATACACCGCTCCTAAAGCCCCACTGCCCATTGAAATCAATGGGCAGCTGCACTTTGCAGACGCTTTTAATCCTTTTTCGGCCGTTAGCGGGGGTTAAAAGCGTCCGGCTAGCCACCAAACAGCGCCCCAAAAACTTACAGTAAAGCACCGCTATAAATAACAGCACTTTACCGCCAACGCCCCAGTGTGAAAGTAGACTTACAATAAAAGATCACTGACCTCTCTAGCTGCTTGTTCTGTGACATAATTTATTCTCAAAAATCCAAACAAAGACTGGATTTCTAACAGCTTAGAAACATCTGGTTGTTTACATTAGAGGGTTGGTAGATTGCCGAGATCCTGCTCTCCACAGAAAATAGCTGAGAATGTTCCAATTTCTCTCCAATGCCGAATAGCTACATAGGTGGATGGGGGCTTTTTTTTTACAGTAGTTATTCAGAATATGTAAAAACATGTGCAGTCTGGACACAGGTTCACGTTAAATAAAATCTATCTTTTTTTGTTTTGCTGTTGTGTCTCCTACTAATACTTTGTACTATGTTTCTAGGTGCTAACCCTAGATATGTAGTCCAAAATGTACCCCTTCTCCGGCTGCAGCCGACTCAACAGCTGAGACAAAACCTTCATAAAAGAAGCAGGTTTTGGATTTTGCCAAAATAGGTGTCAGGAAGAGCAATGCAGAGAGGGTGGGGAGTGGCAGCCCCAGGGCTACTGATAAGGTAGTACAACCGGCCCTGTTGTATTTGGCCCAGGGCAGCTTTATTGTTCATTTCTGATTACATGAAGAATTGGATTTTACTAGACCACACCCTAATGCCACGTACACACGATCTGAATTTCGGCCAGCAAAAGACCGAAGAGAGCTTTTCATCGGAAAATGCGACCGTGTGTACGCTCCATCAGAATTTAGCTGGCTGAATTCCCGCCAGCAAAAATTTGAGAGCATGTTCTCAATTTTTCCAACGGAAAAACTTTCTATCGAAAATTTTGATCGTGTGTATGCAATTCCGACGCGCAAAAACTCAGGCATGCTCAGATTCAACTACAAGATGGAAGCTATTCCCTACTGGGTATTGAACTTCCTTTTTCTAGTCCAGTCGTACGTGTTGTACTTCACCGTGTTCTTGACGGTTGGAATTTGGTGTGACCGTGTGTATGCAAGACAGCTTGTGCAAGATCCCGTCGGAATTCCATTTTGAAAACCATCAGAGTTTTTTCCCACCAAAATTCCGATCATGTGTATGCGGCATAATACTTGATCATTAGGGCTTAAATTACATTTTACTGGGCCTCATCAGGTTAACAGATCAGTCCAGGAGGTAGGAACAGAAAAGGGACTTTTTTAAATTTTATTTTTGGGGTGTAAGCTGATGAAGTCTGTGCTGCTTTCTGCTGCACACGGGGGTTGTAGGTGTGATTGGGGGGGGGGGGGGGGATCAGCAGGGTTGTATGGGGCCTTATGATCTCTAACAGCAGCCCTGGTCAGCCCCTTCATTCCTCTTACTGCTGCTGGCCTGGGAAAAGTGCTGAGAGCTGAGACAATGAATAATGAAGCATCTGTCTTCTTTCTAGCTGTTGTCTGGTCAGCTGTGGCAGGTGAGGATGCAGTTCAGGTGCACTTAGTGAGAGGAAGCACCTAGCCAATCTGATCCCTCACCAAAGTTACTTTCCCCAAATTTAGATAGAAGTATAGTTATGCTTTCAAATTTTCACAAGAGCACAAAACTCATTTGCCTAGGTACGCAACATAAATTTGAAATGGTACTCACATAAGGGAGTTGAGGGCTGCTTGTCCTAAGTGATGCTGCTGCCAGGCAGACACTTGTCCAATCTGCAGCATTCCTGGAGAGTTAAACCCTTGTAGAACAGAAAGGTCCGCACTGGTAAGAGGATAATCTGGACAAGAATAAAAAGAGCAAAACTTTGTTATTTCAAGAAATGTACAACTATTTTGGGACCACGCTGATATTAAAAAATATATAAATAAAAGATAAAAAAAGAAGCTAAAAGGTGTTTGGATTTATTTATTTTTTAACTCCAGTTCTTCTTACTGAAAAATATGATAAGGAGGACTTTAATAAATTCAAGTTGGTACCTTTGTTTCCTATAAAATGGCCCATACTATATTTGATATGAAATACATCAAACCGACTCTGGACGGTAGCCTGCCTTCTTTTCAGAATCTCACATCAGCCATATATTCAGTCTAATAATTTATCCAGGGGTGGACAAATCAAAGCTTAAAGAGTTGTAAAGGTTTGCGTTTTTCCACCTTAATGCCTAGGATGAAAACACCTGGCAATGACGGCCCCCCCAGCCCCCCCCCCTCCGTTTATTTACCTGAGCCAGTTCACCTACTGTGCACGCCCCCCCCCCCCCCCGGGCGTCCTCTTCTTCACAGAGTCTGGCCATGGATTGGATAGATAGGATAGATTGATTGCAGCGCAGCCATTGGCTCACGCTGCTGTCAATCACATCCAATGATGCGGCCCTGGGGAGGGGGGGCGGGACTGAGTCATACACGCTGTGTCTATGGACGTGTTTATGACAGGGAGCGCTCCCGCAAACTAACCCCCTCGGGAAAGTGCTTCCCAGAGGAGGGGTTAGCTATTGCAGGGAGGAGCCGAGACAGCCACCGAGGCACCCCAGAACAGGAGGATCGGGGCCACTCTGTGCAAAATGAACTGCACAGTGGAGGTAACAGCACAAGGGACATTACTTGCCTTCAGTGAAATGTTTGCCGTGTCCTCCTTTTGCGGAAATCTTCCTTCTCAGATTTCCCCCAGCCCCTCTGCCATAATCTTCCGGTGTAGGGGGGATTAACAGAACTAAGGGGCTGTAACAGGGCTCTCATCAAGAGTGCCTGCCTATGCCAGTCCACCCAGCTGCTCCATTTTATAGAAGCCGTAACTACACTTTCTATAAATAAAACATGATCTATGAATGGAGGGGGCGGATGATTGAAAGACCTGCCCCCTGAATTCATAGATGAAGTTTAATTCATAGCTGAAGCAACAGCTTCTATGAATGGAGCAACTGGGCAGAGGAGTGCCCGTCACAATCAATTATTCTGCCAAATTCAGACCTTAGATGGGCAGAGAACCATCACAATCAATTATTCTCCCAAATTCAGACCTTAGAAGCAGAATATTTGGCATTTTACTGAGCAACCAGGAGAGGACTGGGCTCGGGGGGATTTGCCTCCTAGAACACCACAAATATGAGAGCTGTACCAAAAGTAATGCAAAATTTGGGTATACCATATTGGTAGAGTAACTTTTCCCCTATAGCAACGCCTTTTTTTCCATTGCAGCTAAATAATGGATCCCAAGCAGAAGCCGTCACTGATGGAGAGGTGCCAACATCCACATAAAACTATAGAATGTCTATGTAGATTACACCATTGAGAAGAGCAATATCTTGTCATTGGTGACTCTTGTCCATGGTGTCATCTTTGTAAACATTCTGTAGCCTTCTGTAGATTTCGGACAGCCCGCACCCCTCCATCAAGAACTCATTTTGCTGCTGCTTGGAATCCATTATTTACCTTCAATGAAAAGGAAAAGAAAAAAGAAAAGAAGGAAAAAGAGTTACTATACAGGAAGAGGTAAATTACCAACCAACATATGAAATTTCAACTACATACAGTGCCTTGCGAAAGTATTCGGCCCCCTTGAACTTTTCAACCTTTTGCCACATTTCAGGCTTCAAACATAAAGATATAAAATTTAAATTTTTTGTGAAGAATCACCAACAAGTGGGACACAATTGTGAAGTGGAACGAAATCTATTGGATTTTTGAAACTTTTTTAACTAATAAAAAAAATGAAAAGTGGGGCGTGCAAAATTATTCGGCCCCCTTGCGTTAATACTTTGTAGAGCCACCTTTTGCTGCGATTACAGCTGCAAGTCGCTTGGGGTATGTCTCTATCAGTTTTGCACATCGAGAGACTGAAATTCTTGCCCATTCTTCCTTGCAAAACAGCTCGAGCTCAGTGAGGTTGGATGGAGAGCGTTTGTGAACAGCAGTTTTCAGCTCTTTCCACAGATTCTCGATTGGATTCAGGTCTGGACTTTGACTTGGCCATTCTAACACCTGGATACGTTTATTTGTGAACCATTCCTTTGTAGATTTTGCTGTATGTTTGGGATCATTGTCTTGTTGGAAGATAAATCTCCGTCCCAGTTTCAGGTCTTTTGCAGACTCCAACAGGTTTTCATCCAGAATGGTCCTGTATTTGGCTGCATCCATCTTCCCCTCAATTTTAACCATCTTCCCTGTCCCTGCTGAAGAAAAGCAGGCCCAAAACATGATGCTGCCACCACCATGTTTGACAGTGGGGATGGTGTGTTGAGGGTGATGAGCTGTGTTGCTTTTACGCCAAACATATCGTTTTGTATTGTGGGCAAAAAGTTGGATTTTTGATTTCATCTGACCAGAGCACCTTCTTCCACATGTTTGGTGTGTCTCCCAGGTGGCTTGTGGCAAACTTTAGACGAGACTTTTTATGGATATCTTTGAGAAATGGCTTTCTTCTTGCCACTCTTCCATAAAGGCCAGATTTGTGCAGTGTACGACTGATTGTTGTCCTATGGACAGACTCTCCCACCTCAGCTGTAGTTCTCTGCAGTTCATCCAGAGTGATCATGGGCCTCTTGGCTGCATCTCTGATCAGTCTTCTCCTTGTCTGAGCTGAAAGTTTAGAGGGATGGCCAGGTCTTGGTAGATTTGCAGTGGTCTGATACTCCTTCCATTTCAAAACGATCACTTGCACAGTGCTCCTTGGGATGTTTAAAGCTTGGGAAATCTTTTTATATCCAAATCCGGCTTTAAACTTCTCCACAACAGTATTACGGACCTGCCTGGTGTGTTCCTTGGTCTTCATGATGCTCTCTGCGCTTTCAACAGAACCCTGAGACCATCATAGAGCAGGTGCATTTATACAGAGACTTGATTACACACAGGTGGATTCTATTTATCACCATCAGTCATTTAGGACAACATTGGATCATTCAGAGATCCTCGCTGAACTTCTGGAGTGAGTTTGCTGCACTGAAAGTAAAGGGGCCGAATAATTTTGCACACACCACTTTTCAGTTTTTTATTTGCTAAAAAAGTTTAAAATATCCAATAGATTTCATTCCACTTCACAATTGTGTCCCACTTGTTGGTGATTCTTCACAAAAAAATAAAAATTTTATATCTTTATGTTTGAAGCCTGAAATGTGGCAAAAGGTTGAAAAGTTCAAGGGGGCCGAATACTTTCGCAAGGCACTGTATGTAAAGTAATAAACTTATGCCCACTTATACAGTGGTGTGAAAAAGTAATTGCCCCCTAAACCTAATAACTGGTTGTGCCACCCACCCTTGGCAGCAACAACTGCAATCAAGAGTTTGCATTAACTGGCAACGAGTCTTTCACATTGCTGTGGAGGAGTTTTGGTCCACTATTCTTTGCAGAATTGTTTTAATTCAGCCACATTGGAGGGTTTTCCCAACATGAACAGCCTGTTTAAGGTCATGCCAAAGCATCTCAGTCAGATTAAAGCCTGGATTTTGACTAGGCCATTTTAAAACCTTAATTTTGTTTTTTTCGGAGCCATTCCGAGGTGGACTTGCTGGTGTGTTTCGGATCATTGTCCTGCTGCATAACCCAAGTGTGCTTGAGGTCAGGAACTGATATCCGAGACATTCTCCTTTAGGATTTTCTGGTAGAGCACATAATTCATGGTTCCACCAATGATGGGAAGACGTTCAGGTCCTGAAGTTGCAAAGCAGCCCCAGACCATCACACTACCACCACCATGTGTGACTGTTGGTACAATGTTCTTTATATCAAATGCTGTGTTAGTTTTACACCAGATGTAATGGAACGCACACCTTCCAAAAAGTTCAATTTTTGTCTCACCAGTCCACAGAATATTTGCCCAAAAGTCTTGGGGATAATCAAGATGTTTTTTGACAAATGCGAGACAACCATTTGTTCTTTTTTGGTCAGCAGTGGCTTTGGCCTTGGAACTCTCTTATGGAGGCCATTTTTGCCCAGTGTCTTTCTTATTGTTAAATCATTGAACACTGACCTTACCTGAAGCAAGTGAGGCCCTGCAGTTCTTTAGATGTTCTGGGTTCTTATGACCTCCTGGATGAATTGTCTTTGTGCTCTTGGAGAAATTTTGGTAGGCCGGCCACTCCTGTTTTTTTCCATTTGTGGATAATGGCTCTCACTGTGGATCATTGGGAGTGCCAAAGCCTTAGAAATGGCTCTGTAACCCTTTCCAGACTGATACATATAAATTACTTTGTTTCTCATCTGTTCTTGAATTTCTTTAGATCGTGGCATGGTGTTGCTTTTTAGATCTTTTAGCGCAGTGGTCATCAACCCTGTCCTCAGGGCCCACTAACAGGCCAGGTTTGCAAGTAACTGAAATACATCACAGGTGATATCATTTGCAGCTCAGTGATTGCAGTATTCTAGTCTTTATCTCCCCAATGTAATAAATAAAACTTGCACTGTTAGTGGGCCCTGAGGACAGGGTTGATGACCACTGTTTTAGCGTGCTTCACTTTGTCAGACAACTTCTATTTAGGTGATTTCTTGATTCAACAGGTCTGGCAGTAATAAGGCCTGGGTGTGGCAAGTGAAATTTAACTCAGCTTTCCAAATAGGGCCAGGCAAGTTTGGACAGCTTTTTTTCACATAATAAATTAAATCATTTATAAACTGCTGAAGTCCCACACTGCCCAGTACCATGTTTATGCTGATGACACCCAGGTTTACCTGAAGATTCCTAGGAACCGAATGGCTGATGCCACCCTTGCCAGTTGTTTGGAGGCCATCAACACATGGATGTCTGCTAACTTCCTGAAACTTAATGGGGGCAAAACTGAGGTGATCATCTTCCGCGATCTGGCCACACCCTCCACCTTGGCCTCCCTCATTTGGTCCTGCTCTGGAGGTGGCCCCCCAGGTCTGTGATCTGGGATTTGTCCTAGATTCAGGTTTAATGCTGACTCCTCAGGTAAAAAAAAAGGTCATCAGTGCATGTCACTGGCAGCTAAAACTCCTGGGGGGGGGGGGGGGGGGGCACTGTTTAAATATCTGGATCTCTCGGACAGAAAAACTGTCATCTGTACCACGATAGGTAGCTGCCTAGACTACTGCAACTCTCTTTATCTGGGATTGCCAAAAATGCTAGTGCAGAAGCTTCAACTTATTCAAAATGCTGCGGCTAGGTTACTCATGGATGTCCCCTTGCATTGGCTGCCGGTCCACTATCGCATCTTATTTAAGATAGGTTGTATTATGTTTAAGATTATGAGAGGCCTGGCCCCAAGCCATCTCTGCTCTTGTTTTCATAAACGAGATCTTGTCAGATCATTCAGATCTACCGGTAGAGATCTCCTCTACATCTTGGTGCCCAGGAAGATCCGGTGTGGTGGTTGGGCCTTCTCCCACCAGGGTGCCGTACTATGGAATAACCTCCCTGTCGAGCTCCAGGAGGTCCCCACTATTCCGGTCTTCTGCGGGCTACTGAATACTTGGCTTTTCCTGCGTAGTCTCTCTCTTCTACTTTTCTGCCGCTCTCTGTGCTGCTTCTGGTCCCTGGGCCCTCTCTTCCCAGGAACTCCAATATAGGCGTAGGGACCCTTTGGGGTAAGACCATGCTATATTAAGATATCTCTCAACTCAACTCATTTAAAAACTGTATTTTGCGTTTATTTTGGTTATCTTTGTGTAATATTAAAATGTGTTTGATGATGTTATTAATTTAAGTGTGACCTATGCAAAAAAATAATAATCAGGAAAGGGGCAAATACTCCCCCATATACGCTTTAATCAGAGTGGGATCTGCTCACAGTTAATGGGCATTATGCAGTTAACCGAGAATACGGCTGCCATGCAGGGATTACGTTTGTTTTTCCCTCTGTAAACTGTGACTGAGTTCTATAGAAATGAATGGGACAACCAACTTGGTTCTCCCTTTAATCTCCACAGAGTTTAAAGAATGGCAAGTAAGATTCGATAGGAATAAACTTTTTACACTTTTTGAAAACATGTAAAAAAAATAAAAAATTTAAAAATACAGAAATCGGAAAATGGAAGGAAGTGGGGTAAACTGGATTGGGTAAAGCTTACCAGTATTGTAGGCAGTAGGCATGGCAGAGTAGACCAGACCCTGTGTGGCCAGACTAGGTGTAGTTACAGAGACAACTGGAGTTGCAAGAGACTGTGTGGACTGGGAGCTGCTTATCCTCTGTGTATTCTGTGAACAAGAAAAAGTAATGCGTAATCAGCAAAAAATATAAATGTTGCAGAAATGTCACGGTCACAGACAAGACACCAAAATTCCAAGCCAAATGATTCAAAGAAAGCCATCATGGTCCTGGACAATTAAAACTGATAGAGATAAAAAAAATAAAACAAATAAAACTTTATTGAAAACCATACATCTTAATCACATTAACATGCTGGGAGGCTGACAAGTCTTTGCTGCGAGAGGAAACAGCTGCTGAGAAACTTAAGAAGATGAACTGCTCCACAGTGCCTGCTGCTGCAAACGTCAGTTAGGACTTGTTTTGAAGGTTTGTTTGTGGCTTTTTAGGAATATGTAACTAATTGAATATCCATAGCCTGGCCACAGATTCAGTTTAAACCCACAAATGTCATCTCATAAGCAGGTGATAAAAAAAAATGGGATTATTTCATAAAAACGCAAATGCCCACAAAGCCATTGGAATCCATCAAACTAGAAAAATGGCACCTAATTGTTTTGGGCTTTAGACCTCTTTCACACGGCTGTGACTTAAAAAGTGTGCGATTTTACCATGATTTTAGGGCCGCGTTTTTGCCTTGATATCAGGGAATACCTGTGTGAACTTGAGGTCTATGGACCTCAACTCGCATGAAAGTCGGACCAAAGTAGTACAGGGACTACTTTGAACTCGGCACAACTTAAAGTCGCACATTTATCAATGGTTATCACGACTTGCCATGCAACTTTGCAGTCGCAAGACAAGTTGCACAAGTGTAAAAGGGGCATTAATGGCAGAAGTACAACGTCATTTTATAAAAAATATATTAATCTTTGCGTCAATATTAAAGTCTTATGAATAAAAATATATGTCTTTTGGCTGTTTTTCCATACAATTACATTACACCACCAACATAATACATAAGAGTTACAGTACAGTGAGGGGAAAAAAAGCATTTGATCCCCTGTTGATTTTGTACATTTGCCCACCGACAAAGAAATGATCAGTCTATAATTTTAATGGTTGGTTATAACAGTCAGAGACAGAACAACAAAAAAATTCAGAAAAACGCTTTTCAAAAGTTATAAATTGCATTTTAATGGGTGAAATAAGTATTTGACCCCTTCTCAAAACATGACTTGTACTTGGTGGCAACACCCTTGTTGGCAATCTCATAGGTCAGATGTTTCTTGTAGTTGGCCACCAGGTTTGCACACATCTCAGGAGGGATTTTGTCCCACTCCTGTTTGCATATCCTCTCTAAGTCATTAAGGTTTTGAGGCAGACATTTGGCAACTCAAACCTACAGCTCCCTCTACATACTTTCTATGGGATTAAGGTCTGAAGACGTTCTAGGCCACTCCAGGACCTTCATGTGCTTCTTCTTGAACCACTCCTTTGTTGCATTTTGTGTTTTGTGTTTTGGGTTATGGTCATGCTGGATCACCTATCCATGACCCATCTTCAATCCCCTGGCTGAGGGAAAGAGGTTCTCACCCAAGATATCACGGTACATGGCCCTGTCCATCGTCCCTTTGATGCAGTGAAGTTGTCCTGTCCCCTCCATGTTTGACGGTGAGGATGGTGATCTTGGGATCATGGGAAACTTTTTCTCCTCCAAACAGGCCGAATTGAGTTGATGCCAAAGAGTTTGATTTGGTCTCATCTGACCACAACACATTCACCCAGTTCTCCTCTCAATCATTCAGATGTTCATTAGCAAGTGTCAGACAGGCCTGTACATGTGCTTGAGCAAGGGGACCTTGCGGGCACTGCAGAATTTCAGTCCTTTGTGGCATAGTGTGTTACCAATTGTTTTCTTGGCGACTATGGTCCCAGCTGCCTTGAGATCATTGGCAAGATTCTCCTGTGTAGTTCTGGGCTCCTCACCATTCTCATGATCACTGAAACTCCACGAGGTGAGACTTTGCATAGAGCCCCAGACCGAGGGAGAGTGACCGTTATATGAGAGTGCTTCTAATCTCAGCTCATTACCTGTATAGAAGACACAAGAGAGCCAGAAATCTTGCTGATCGATAGGGGATTGAATACTTATTTCACTCAGTAAAATGCAAACAAATTTATAACTTTTTTGAAATGGGTTTTTCTAGATATTTTTGTTGTTATTCTCTCTAACATTGTTAAAAAAAAAAAAAAAAAAACTACCATTAAAGTTATAGGCTGATCATTTCTTTGTTAGTGGGCAAACGTACAAAATCAGCAGGGGATCAAATACTTTTTTCCCTCACTGTACCTTCTTACTGAAGGAGACAAGTGACTTTGAAAAGCCTGCTAAAAACGCTGCATTTCAAACTCTTTATGCAACTCTTATGTATTATGTTGGTATAATGCAATTACCGTATTTAATCGGCGTATAACATGCACTTTTCTTAAAATCAGGGGAAAATCATGGATGTGTGTTATACGCCGGTCCCCGCTGACTGTGAGCGGAGAGGAGCGAGCGCCGCCAACATACAGAAAGCAGAGTGCATTTGGCTAAACTCGGCTCCTCTCGCAGTCCCGCCCCTGACTGTGAGCAGAGCCGAGTCTGGCCGAATATACTCGGCTTTCTGTATGTCGCCGGCGATCGCTCATCTCCGTTCACAGTCAGCGGAAACGGGCGGGACTGCGAGAGGAGCTGAGTCTAGCCGAGTACACTCGGCTTTCTGTATGTCGCCGGCGCTCGCTCATCTCCGCTCACAGTCAGCGGAAACGGGCGGGACTGCGAGAGGAGCCGAGTCTACCCGAGTACACTCGGCTTTCTGTATGTCGCCGGCGCTCGCTCATCTCCGCTCACAGTCAGCGGAGATCGGTGCCAATTTTAAATAAATAATCAGTGGCTGCAAAGAGACTGCCAAGGCTGCAAAGGCACTGCACAAGGCTGCAGATGGACACTGGGCAAGACTGCAATGATGGACAAGGCTGCAGATGGACACTGATAAGGCTGCATTGATGGGCATTTAAATGTAAGTTTTTTTCCTTAAACTTCCCTCCTAAAATTGGGGTGCATGTTATACGCCAGTACGTGTTATACGCCAATAAATACGGTATATGGAAAAATATAAGACTAGACATTTTTTTTTATTCATAAGGTTTTATTATTATTGACACACAGATTTTTTTTTTTTTTTCAAAGCTGTTGTACTTCTACCAGACCCAAAGTCCCAAACAGGGGTAGATATCAGAGTGAATCCCTGCTGTGAGTAAATAGATACCAAACATGTCACACTTTAAAACTGCGCACACCTGTGCAACAGCGACAATGCCAATTTCACTATCCATAGGCTAAGCTTTAAAAGCCTTTACAGGTTACCACTTGAGATTTTTCAGAGGAGGTCTGGTGCTAGAATTTCTGTCCATGATCTGACATTTGCGGCGATAACTCACATGTGGGATGATCGCTGTTTGCGTGTGTGACCAAAACGCGTGCTCACCTTTGCGCGCAAGCATTGGAGGAACAGGGGCACCGTCATATTTTTTTTTTTTTAATGATTTCATTAATATTTTATTATTTTTGATTATTTTTATTGCTGTCACAAGGAATGTAAACATCCTTGTGACAGAAAAAGGCATGTGACAGGTACTTTGTAAGGAGAGATGTAATCCCTCCTCTGCACTTAAAAGCATTCAAAACACCAAGATCTGTGTTTCTGAATGCTTTTGATTTTCAAAAAGCTGGCGCTGATAGTTTGAGTAAACCGGAAGCGATTTCAAGTCATTGTTCGGCTAACTTCCAGACACGCTGGTTGGTAGCCTTGGTGTCTCCCAGTGGGACTGGAGAGCCCGAGAGAGGGGAGGGAGGAGGCAGGGGGAGACATCCCCTCCCGCTGCTTGCCATAGCAGCCAACTGAGCTACTTTGGTTGCTATTACAAAAGAGCCAACCGTCGGCTCTAAAAACCGGTACCGGGATGATGCAGGCATCATCATGATATAAACACCAAAAGTCCAGCAACGTATCAGTATGACGCTGGACGGGAAATGGTTAAGGGTAATTTTTTCTGAATAATAAAATTAATAACATAATTTTTTATGATTATCATTATCAATACTATTTAAAAATAATATTTCATATTTGCAAAAATCATATTTTTATATTGTTATCAATAATATTTAAAAAAATCATATTTTATATTTGTATATAATACCTATAATAATATTTGAAATTATCGTTATTATTATTATAGCATTTCAGCCTAGCAGCACTAAGGTTGTCGGTTCGCATCCCAATCTCGGCACTACCTGCCTGGAGTTTGCATGTTCTCCCTGTGCGGGTTTCCTCCGGGTACTCCAGTTTCCTCCCACATTCCAAAGATATGCTGGTAAGTTCATTGGCTCCTCTCTAAATTGGACCTAGTATGTGCATGCATGAATGTAAGTTAGGGACCTGAGATTGTAAGGTCCTTGAGGGCAGGGACTGATGTGAATATGTAATAAATATGTAAAGTGCTGCATAAATTGACAAGGCTATATGTACCTGTAATAAATAAACAATATATAAAAAAAGATTTTATATTTGATAATAATAATAATATAAAAGGCTGAACCTCACATCTCTGTATGCAATTCTACACAGAACCAACAGAGGGTAGTATTGTACTGATGTTACCAAGCAAAGACGGCACATTGATGATTTCAGTATGGAAGATAACAAGCATTTAAACCCAACAAAAAAACAAATAAAAAGGCAGCCTGCATATGTGAGAGAGCTGAACGAGGAAAGCATACATACACACATGCAAGCATTCCCATATGAACTTTCTGCTAGGGGGGCAGGCTTTGACATATGCATGAAAAACATAAGAACACAGTGTGCGCCACACAAATACTATATAGCAGAGCATGCCGCATGCAGCCCAGCGCGTTGTGAGGTTGTGATCTGTGAGCGGTAATTGAAATGGCAACGCTGACTATATTTGGCCAAAGGCACAAAGCTTGTTGCTTGCTCATGTTAGGAAAAATACCAAGATAATAATATTGCAAGGCCATGAAATTCTGCCAAAAGCTTTTTCTGAGAAAGGGAAATCTAGTTAATGCGTTGAGTAATTTGTGATAACAGTATCATAGTAAATTGTATTATAATCTAAAATAAAAAAAAAAAAAAAAAAAAAAAAGATTGAATGAAGGTTTTTTTTGTAGTTTCTTTGATCCTCCAAAATAAAGGTTAACCATCCTTCTCCTCTCCTCGCACTTTCCAAATACCTATCTCTTCCCTCAAGTGCCATAGGACTGGAGGGTCTGGGGTCTTCATAAACGCTCTTCCCCCAAGTATCATCAGATTGGAGGGTCTGGAGTCTTCATAAAAGCTCTTCCCCCAAGTATCATCAGATTGGGAGGTGTGGGGTCTGCACAAAATCTATTCCCCCCAGGTGCCATCAGATTGGAGGGTCTGGGGTCTTCATAAAAGCTCTTCCCCCAAGTATCATCAGATTGGAGAGTCTGGGGTCTTCATAAAAGCTCTTCCCCCAAGTATCATCAGATTGGAGAGTCTGGGGTCTTCATAAAAGCTCTTCCCCCAAGTATCATCAGATTGGAGAGTCTGGGGTCTTCATAAAAGCTCTTCCCCCAAGTATCATCAGATTGGAGAGTCTGGGGTCTTCATAAAAGCTCTTCCCCCAAGTGCCATCAGACTAGAAGGTCTAGGTTCTTCACAAAATCTCTCCCCCCCAAGTGCCATCAGACTAGAAGGTCTGGGTTCTTCACAAAATCTCCCCCTCCCCCCAAGTGCCATCAGACTAGAAGGTCTGGGTTCTTCACGAAATCCCCCTCCCCCCAAGTGCCATCAGACTAGAAGGTCTGGGTTCTTCACGAAATCCCCCCCCCCTCAAGTGCCATCAGACTAGAAGGTCTGGGTTCTTCACGAAATCCCCCCCCCCCCCCCAAGTGCCATCAGACTAGAAGGTCTGGGTTCTTCACGAAATCTCCCCCTCCCCCCAAGTGCCATCAGATTGGAGGGTCTGTCAGATTGGAAGGCCTAAGGTTAGTACATAATCCCCCCCCAAGTGCCATCACACTAGAAGGTATGGGGTCTGTACAAAACCTCTTCTCACAAAAATCCACCAGACTGGGGTCTTCAGAAAGTCCCTTCTCCCACGTGCCATCAGATTGGAAGGCCTGGGGTTGGTATAAAATGCCTTCTCCTCAAGTACAATCAAATAGGGTCTCGGTCCTATAAGAAAAAACAACTCTTATGCCCCATACACACAGTCAGACATTCCGACCACAAAATCCGTCAGATTTTTTCCGACGGATTTTGGCCGAAACTTGTCTTGCATACACACGGTCGCACAGAATTGTCTGAAAATCCGATCGTTTGGAAAGTGGTGACGTTCGTTGCGTACAACGGGACTACGTAGAGGCCAATAGCCAATAGCTTTGGTCTCGTAATTTGATCTGAGCATGCGTGGCACTTTGTCTGTTGGAATTCTCTACACACAATTGGAAGAAGTCTGACTGGATTTTGTTGTCGGAAAATTTTAGATCCTGCTCGCAAACTTTTTGCGTCGTAAATTAAAAGTCCGATAGAGCCCACACACGATCGGATTTTCTGACAATCTAGTCCGATCTGACTTTTTCCGCTGGAATTTCCAACCGTGTGTATGGGGCATTACTCCAAGTGCCATCAGATTGGAAGGTCTGGGGTCTATACAAAGGCTCACAAGATTACAATACGGGAGAGGTGGAGCTGGACTCGGGATGGGCAACAGAAATCATTCACACATTACTAATAAATATAACTAAAGAAGTGCGAAGAGAGAGCTCCGAGGACTCCGGCTTGCTCTGTGTACATAGCAGACTGCTGTCTGAGCCCTCCTGAGGAAGATGAGATCATTCACAGCTCTGACAAGAAATGACCTCACCAAGGATGATGTAACCTCATTGAAAGACAAAACAGTGAAGAGCTCCTGTACTAGGAGACTTGCGTATCTGAAAGGATGGTGATAGGGTAGTGCAGGGTGGGGGGATAGACACAAAAAAAAAAAACACAATGTGCATGTTTTTATCTGATGTTCCCCCTAAAAAAAGCAAAACAATAAGCAGATCCTCCACAGAAACAATGTACCCATCTCTTGTAATTAGTATCAATGTCAAGAGATCTTTTCAAAGCTTGCAAAGATTTTAAAGGGAACATCAGAATTGGTTATGTAGATGTGTCTATGAAGCACACACGTCACTCACCAAGTCTAATTCATCTTCCTCTGTCTGTACGGGAGTGAGGAAAAGTACAGATATGAAGGTTACAGTGTACAAGGATACAACCGCCACCATCAACCCATAGCACTGCTGTTTACAGAGAATTACATTGCACAGTATACAGTTTCCGCTACTATGACAGCATATAGTGAGGCCCCCGTTCAGATTTTGCGAAATGGGATCGAACGTTCCTACTATGCAATTTTGACATCATGATTTTCACATAATTCTGCATATCACACAGGGCAGCCCATTAAATTGATACCATTGATGGGGAACTATTCCTCCCATTGACACCAATGATGGGGAACTATTCCTCCCATTGACACCAATGATGGGGTGCTATTCCTCCCATTGACACCAATGATGGGGTGCTATTCCTCCCATTGACACCAATAATGGGGTGCTATTCTTCCCATTGACACCAATGATGGGGTGCTATTCTTCCCATTGACACCAATGATGGGGTGCTATTCTTCCCATTGACACCAATGATGGGGTGCTATTATTCCCATTGACACCAATGATGGGGTGCTATTCCTCCCATTGACACCAATGACGGGGTGCTATTCCTCCCATTGACACCAATGACGGGGTGCTGTTCCTATCATTGACACCAATGACGGGGTGCTATTCTTCCCATTGACACCAATGATGGGTTGCTATTCTTCCCATTGACACCAATGACGGGGTGCTATCCCTCCCATTGACATCAATGATGGGGTGCTATTCCTCCCATTGACATCAATGATGGGGTGCTATTCCTCCCATTGACACCAATGATGGGGTGCTATTCCTCCCATTGATACCAATGATGGGGTGCTATTCCTCCCATTGATACCAATGATGGGGTGCTATTCCTCCCATTGATACCAATGATGGGGTGCTATTCCTCCCATTGATACCAATGATGGGGTGCTATTCCTCCCATTGATACCAATGATGGGGTGCTATTCCTCCCATTGATACCAATGATGGGGTGCTATTCCTCCCATTGATACCAATGATGGGGTGCTATTCCTTCCACTGACACCGATGATGGGACACAATGCCTCATCACTAATATTAGTGTGAGGAATAGTTTATTCCCACTGACATCTGGGCATTTTGCAATCATACTGACAGACCAAGTCACCCCCCCCCCCATTTATATAAAAAACAGTAAACCTTTGTTTTGAAAGTTTGGTGACCCCTGGTACAAGAACAAGAAAATTACACATATACAATATCTCACAAGTGAGTACACCCCTCACATTTTTGTAAATATTTTCA
Source organism: Lithobates pipiens (assembly GCF_037356315.1). Classification (NCBI taxonomy): domain Eukaryota; kingdom Metazoa; phylum Chordata; class Amphibia; order Anura; family Ranidae; genus Lithobates; species Lithobates pipiens. The sequence continues at coordinate 17,289,750 of NW_027507903.1, forward strand.
TGTGACAACACTGAAGAAATGACACTTGTCTACAATGTAAAGTAGTGAGTGTACAGCTTGTATAACAGTGTAAATTTTCTGTCCCCTCAAAATAACTCAACACACAGCCATTAATGTCTAAACCGCTGGCAACAAAAGTGAGTACACCCCTAAGTGAAAATGTCTAAATTGGGCCTAAAGTGTAAATTTTTTGTGTGGCCACCATTATTTTCCAGCACTGCCTTAACCCTCTTGGGCATGGAGGTCACCAGAGCTTCACAGGTTGCCACTGGAGTCCTCTTCCCCTCCTCCATGATGACATCACAGAGCTGGTGGATGTTGGAGACCTTGCGCTCCTCCACCTTCCGTTTGAGGATGCCTGGTCAGTCCATCCCCTTTACCCTCAGCTTATTTAGCAAAGCAGTGGTCGTCTTGGAGGCGTGTTTGGGGTAGTTGCGGCCCAGTCTCTGAAGGGAGGGGATCATGCTCTGCTTCAGTATGTCACAGTACATGTTGGCATTCATGGTTCCCTCAATGATCTGTAGCTCCCCAGTGCCGACAGCACTCATGCAGCCCCAGACCATGACACCCCCACCACCATGCGTGACTGTAGACAAGACTTTGCACTCCTCACCTGGTTGCCACCACACACGCTTGACACCATCTGAACCAAATAAGTTTATCTTGGTCTCATCAGACCACAGGACATGGTTCCAGTAATCCATGTACTTAGGCCTCTTTCACATGGCCGATCCATTCAGGTCCGCCTGTCAGTTTTTCAGGCGGACCCGAGCGGTGGCTCCATTGGATAGGTTTAGCTGATGACAGACACTGCGGTCCGTTGTCATGCGATCTCCCATAGGGGAGAGCGGCGCTCTGACAGGTCCGCCCCTACGCAGTGTGCAGAGATGGACCTGTCATCTTCCTGCTCAGCGGGGATCGACAGATCGATCCCCGCTGAGCAAGCGGATATCCACGGGGCGGATCAGCACTAATCCGCCCCGTGTGAAAGGACCCTTAGTCTGCTTGTCTTCAAACTGTTTGCGGGCTTTCTTTTGCATCATCTTTAGAAGAAGCTTCCTTCTGGGATGACAGCCATGCTGACCAAATTGATGCAGTGTGTGGCGTATGGTCTGAGCTCCGACAGGCTGACCCCCCCCCCACCCCCTCAACCTCTGCAGCAATGCTGGCAGCACATACATACATCTATTTTCCAAAGACAACCTCTGGATATGACGCTGAGCACGTGCACTCAACTTCTTTGGTGGACCATGGTGAGGCCTGTTCTGAGTGGAACCTGCCCTGTTACACTGCTGTATGGTCTTGGCCACCATGCTGCAGCTCAGTTTCAGGGTCTTCTTATAGCCTAGGCCATCTTTATGTAGAGCAGCAATTCTTTTTTTCAGATCCTCAGAGAGTTCTTTGCCATGAGGTGACATGTTGAACCTCCAGTGACCAGTATGAGAGAGTGAGAGCGATAACACCAAATTTAACACACCTGCTCCCCATTCACACCTGAGACCTTGTAACACTAACGAGTCACATGACACCGGGGAGGGAAAATGGCTAATTGGACCAATTTGGACATTTTCACTTAGGGGTGTACTCACTTTTGTTGCCAGCGGTTTAGAGATTAATGGCTGTGTGTTGAGTTATTTTGAGGGGACGGCAAATTTACACTGTTATACAAGCTGTACACTCACTACTTTACATTGTAGACAAGTGTAATTTCTTCAGTGTTGTCACATTTTTTTCTTGGGAGAGTGCATGTGTAAAAGAGGAGGTTTAATCCAGTCTTCTCTGATCCTCCCCTCCTTCCACTGTCCCCTAATAATTTCCTGATAACACAGAGTCTATGGAGTCAGGCTGCACATGCTCAGTTTGGTGCATATTGCTAGAGAGGTTGTTTTTTTTTGCATGTGATCAGCACAGGGCCAATCGTCACTGTCCACACAGAGGGTCAGGGGTCTTGCAATCTCACGGGACAGGGGTCTCAAACTGATGGCCCTCCAGCTGTTGCAGAACTACAATTCCCATGAGGCATTGCAAGACTGACAGTTACAAGCATGACTCCCTTAGGCAGAGGCATGATGGGACTTGTAGTTCCGCAACAAGCATTAATCAGTGCTTAGCTGGACACAGCTAGCAATCACAAGCCCCTAACTGCTGAAGAGAAAAGATATTTATCAGTTTATATTTACAAAAATAATTGCATTTCCGTGTTCTGTGTACTGTGGGAGACCAGATATAGAATGCAGGGCCCTGGGTTTAGCAACACTTTAATGCATTGACTGCATTAAGGTAAAAAATGTTTACATAGCATTATCACCCCTCACCACACCTTATACATACCAATGCCCTCACTTTGCTGAGGCAGCAGGAGTCATTGGCTCCCGCTGCTGTCAGCAAATCCTGTAAAGTAGGGGGCAGGGCCAAGCTGTGCTGTCTATAGATGCAGGCAGAGCGGCTCGGTACTGAGCCCACAGATGTGCCACCATAGGAAGCAGCTTCGTATGGTGGCACACTGAGAAAAAGAGGAGCCAGGTGGGGGACCCCAAAAGAGGAGGATTGGGGCTTCTCTGTGTAATTCCATTCGTTATTTAAAAAAAAGTACTTTACAATCACTTTAAAAATCATTAGGACAGATGTACCTGCTGGTAATAGTAAAGTATCAGTATAGTAGGTGGCTGCACCTCAATGCTGGCCTCTTGTTATAGGGATACAAAGGTTGTATAGCTACTGTACTGGTCAGCCTAAACATACAAATATAAAACGTTTTCCACTCACCAAAGGAGGCATCATTCCTTTACTGGAGGGAGGTATGACTACACGCAAGTCTGGCTTTCGGCTGTTCATTCCAAGATTGCCCCCCGGAGGAGGAGGGGATTTGGTGGGCATCACTTTTCCCAGTGCATTTCCACCAGCTGGGCCAAGCAGGCTGGGAGAAGCCCTCTGGTTTACAAACCCATTACCTGGACAAGAAAAAAAAAAAAGCAAAACATTTTATATCCAAAATTAAAATATCTTATCAATTATTAAAGGCGCTTATATAGCGCCCTCAATTTATGCAGCGCTTTACGCATATATATTTTGTACATGCACATCAGTCCCTTTCCTCAAGGAGCTTACAATCTAATGCGAAGTCCCTTACTCATACATACATTATATTCCCAAAAGTATTGGAACGCCTGCCTTTACACACACACACACACACACACACACACACACACACACACACACACACACACACACACACACACACACACACACACACACACTATACACACACACGAACTTTAATGACATTCCAGTCTTAGTCCGTAGGGTTCAATATTGAGTTGGCCTGCCCTTTGCTGCTATAACAGTTTCAACTCTTCTGGGAAGGCCGTCCACAAGGTTTAGGAGTGTGTCTATGGGGAATGTTTGACCATTCTTCCAGAAGTTCATTTGGCGTCAGAATACCAAGATATTTTGGACAATTTCATGCTCCCAACTTTGTGGGAACAGTTTGGATATGGCCCTTTCCTATTTCAACATGACTGCACACCAGTGCACAAAGCAAGGTCCTTAAAGACTTGGATGAGCAAGTTTGGGGTGGAGGAACTTGACTGGCCTGCACAGAGTCCTGACCACAACCTGAGAGAACACCTTTGGGATGAATTGGAGCGGAGACTGCGAGTCCGGCCTTCTTGTCCAACATCAGTGCCTGGCCTCACAAATGCACTTCTGGAAGAATGGTCAAACATTCCCATAGACACACTCCTAAACCTTGTGGACGGCCTTCCCAGAAGAGCTGAAGATGTTATAGCTGCAAAGGGTGAGCCAACTCAATACTGAACCCTACAGACTAAAGCTGGATTCACACCTATGGTATTTTTAGTGCTTTTTTCATTATGCAGATTTGCACTACAGAACGTGTTCCATAGGAAACCATGTTACATGGACTGTAGTGCAAATCTGCAAAATGCAAAAAGCACTAAAAATGCATCAGTGTGAATCCAGCCTAAGACTGGGATGCCATTAAAGTTCATGTGCGTGTAAAGGCAGGCGTCCCAATACTTTGGATAATATGTGTATCTTAAAGTGGGGTACCCCCTAAAAAAAAAAAATTAAAAGTCAGCAGCTACAAATACTGCAGCTGCTGGCTTTTAAAGAGGAAGTAAACCCTTCCAAACAACTTGGACCTATAGGTAAGCCTAGATTAAGGCTTACCTGTAGGTCCAAGCAATATCTCCTAAACCTATATGGTTTAGGAGATATTTGCCCGAAAATGGGCACCGCTGTCTACGGCGCATGCGCCGTAGACAGCGGCGCGCAGGCGCACTAAATGCGGCAAATCCAAGAATGGATTTGCCAAATTTGTCGACTCCCGTGCGCATGCGCGGGAGTGACGTCATCGCGGCTTCGCCGTATGACAGCGGCGGGGCTGCGAGGCGCGACTCCCGTGCGCATGCGCGGGAGTGACGTCATCGCGTTTGCGTCGCTGTGATTCGTCGGAGCTGCGAGACGCCACAAGCAACATGGATGCGGCGGACTACAGGGGACAGCGGCGACTTCGCTGGCTCCTGTGTCAGGTAAGTGACACATAATGAGCTACTATGCGATGCATAGTAGTCCATTATGCTTTACCTTTGTAGGGAAAAAAAGAGGAAGTAAACCCATCAGGGTTTACTTCCTCTTTAATAATCGGACACTTACCTGCCCCAGGGTCCAGCGATGCGGGGGAACGAAGCCCCCCCCTCGCTCCCCGCTCCGCTCGCGGTGCCGTCATGCATACTGTGGGCACCCGGCTGTGGCTTCACAGCCGGGCACCCACTGCGCATGCGCGAGCGGCGCAGGGCGCCGTGATATGCCGTACAGTCACCTGGGACACATGACAGGTCCCAGGTGAATGTGCGGCGCGAGGGGAAGTGATGTCACCAGCCTGGGCAATGAGGAAGGCAGATTACGAGGGACCCCCTAGCAACCGGTATTTAGAGGTGAGTAAAAAATTTTTTTTTTGCCAATTATTATTTTTTTTTTTTTTTTACGAATTTTAAGCACTTTAAATTTTTTGGTGGCAACACCACTTTAATATGTTTTTAAATTAAATGCAAAACAGAATTCTTCCCAGATAAAAAAAAAAAAAAAAAGTCCAAGAAGTTTTGCAGAACATTTCTCTCTCAAAAGTGTTTTATTTCTAATGGTGCCAAATAGCAAACCAATGTGAATTGTTAGGAGTAAATTATTATGTTCAGTCTGCCAGTCAGACAGGCATCAGATCTTAATCTGGAAGGGCAATTTAGCGAAATCAGCCAACCGTCAGGATTGTCAAAGTAGCAACAATGAAGCACATAAAGTAACTGGGTAGATCACAGGGTTAGAACAGCTGGATCCATTCCACGACACCGCATGTCTGACTAATCTGATTACAAATCCCGTCAGATACAGACCTGCAGCATCTCATTTAAAATACTGCAAACCGTAAAGGTAAAAAAAAAAAAAATATATATAAATTATATATTATATAATATATATATATATATATACACATACACACACACACACTTACCCACTTCCCTGTAACTTATGCCCCGTACACACGATCGGAAATTCCACCAGCAAAAGTCCGATGAGAGCTGTTGGTTGGAAAATGCGACTGTGTGTACTACGCTCCATCAGACTTTTGCTAGCAGAATTGCGCCCATCAAAAGACTGAGAGCATGTTCTCAATTTTTCAGTCGGAAAAAGTTCTGATGGGAAATTCCGATTGTCTGTACAAATCCCGACGCGCAAAATTCCTACGCACGCTCGGAAACAAATTTGATGCATGCTCGGAAGCACTGAACTTCATTTTCTCGGCTCGTCGTCGTGTTGTACGTCACCGCGTTCTTGATGGTCGAAAGTTCAGAGAATTTTTGTGTGCCTGTGTGTATGCAAGACCGCTTGAGCGCAATCCCATTGGAATTCCGTCGGAAAAACCATCAGAGCTTTTTCCGACCGAAATTCCGATCGGGTGTACGCGGCATTACACTGGAAAAGATCAGGGTGAAAAAGTTTCCTTTTTAAAGGCTTGTGCCCCGTACACTCGGTCGGGAAATGTTCGATGGGAGCTTTGTGGCGGAAATTCTGTGTAGGCTCCATTGGACATTTTCTATTGGAATTTCCGTCAAACAAAATTTGAGATCTGGATCTCAAATTTTCCGACAACAAAATCCGTTGTCAGAAATTCCAATCGTGTGTACACAATTCCGACGCACAAAGTTCCACGCATGCTCGCAAACAAGCAGAAGAGCCGCACTGGCTATTGAACTTCGTTCATTTTTCTCGGCTCGTCGTACGTCACCGCACTCTTGACGTTTGCAATTTCCGACCAACTTTGTGTGACCGTGTGTATGCAAGGCAAGTGTAAGCCAACATCTGTCAGAAAAAATCCCATGGATTTTGTTGTCGGAATGTCCGATCGATGTCCAATCGTGTGTACACGGCATAACTCCACCTTTTGGACCATGTTACCTATTACCCCCGTACTTGTGGTGTAACAGGTTGCATACTGCACCATTGGCTCCTGCTACTGTCAATCAAATCAAGTTAGAAATAAGCAGGGGGTGTGGTGTGGCTGTGCCGCGCTGTGTGTCTATGGACGCACATAGCCTGGCTCGGGAATGCCCTCATATGCACGCCGCCTCAGTACACCACTTGTTATGGGGCACCCTCAAGGGAGGAGGAGAGGATAGCACCACAGGGGGACCCCTAAATAGGAGGTAAGAGGCCGCTCTGTGCAATATCCTTGCACAGAGTGGGCAAGTATAAACCTTTATTTTTTTATTTTTTTTAATCTAAAATGAAAAAAGGACTATAATATCATCCCTTTAAAAACGTAATATGGATATACTATATGCAAAGTAGGAGAAAGTTCTCTGCTCACTTTTCTTCATGTCAGCTTCAGTAGCAATGCTTAAAGTGTAAGTTCACCTTTTCACAAAAAATGAAAAGGTGAAACACCCTCCACACCCCCTTCCAGGTCTCTGCTGCACTTCTGTAGGTGATTAGCTGTCACTGCCCGCACAGCTGATGCATTGGTCTAAGGCTGTTTGAGTTCACAAGCAGGTGATTGGCTGCTAGGACCACCCTGCATCCTAACAACCAATCACCAGCTTGCAGCTCTCGCCCTCTGGCCAGACCTGCTGTACCTCCTGTCTTCCTCCCTGTCTGTAAGGTAGGACAGGAAGGGGGGGGGGCAATTTGAAGGGGGTTGAGGACAGTAAGGGGATCACTGAAAACTGTAATGGTGGGACTCAGGACAGTTAAGGGAAGGGGGTGGGAGTCAGGACAGTAATAGTAGATAGAAATTTGGGGGGGGGGGGGGACCGAGGACAGTAATGGGGGGGGGGGGGGAGACCGAGGACAGTCATGGGGGGGGGAGAGACCGAGGACAGTCATGGGGGGGGGAGGAGACCGAGGACAGTAATGGGGGGGGAGAAACCGAGGACAGTAATGGGGGGGGGAGAGACCGAGGACAGTAATGGGGGGGGAGAGACCGAGGACAGTAACGGGGGGGAGACCGAGGACAGTAACGGGGGGGAGACCGAGGACAGTAACGGGGGGGAGACCGAGGACAGTAACGGGGGGGGAGACCGAGGACAGTAATTGGGGGGAGAGACCGAGAACAGTAATGGGGGGGAGAGACCGAGAACAGTAATGGGGGGGGGGGGGAGACCGAGGACAGTAATGGGGGGCGAGACCGAGGACAGTAATGGGGGGCGAGACCGAGGACAGTAATGGGGGGCGAGACCAAGGACAGCAATGGGGGGGGGGGAGACTGAGGACAGTAATTGGGGGGAGAGACCGAGGACAGTAATTGGGGGGAGAGACCGAGGACAGTAATGGGGGGAGAGACCGAGGACAGTAATGGGGGGAGAGACCGAGGACAGTAATGGGGGGAGAGACCGAGGACAGTAATGGGGGGAGAGACTGAGGACAGTAATGGGGGGGTGGGGAATCGAGGACAGTAATGGGGGGGGGAATCGAGGACAGTAACGGGGGGGGGGGACACCCGCATGCATCTGCTAAAGTGCAGCACGTCTCTGTGGGTCAGGAACGCATGCAATTTCACACAATCCCCAGACACAGATATGTGAACCTAGCCTAAGAAGATAGGGGGGCTGTGATAATAAAGATCAGAGTCATCAAACAAACATGCGTTCCGGACCTCTGCTGGCAGAAAATTTTACGGACTTCTGTGAATTTTAATACCCCTGGTGTAGGGTGTTAGTTGACCCTTTAATTTTTTTTTTTTTTTGTGAAAGGGTAAACCTACCAGAATTAAACTCTGCTTACATTTTTTTTTTACATTTTTTGTTTTTTATGGGCCCCTACAGGTTTACGCCATATTGTGCTAGTATGCACATGTATTAGCACAATATAACAAACTTACCTGTCAAATGTTGCCCTCTAGTCCTTTTTTTGTTTGTTTTTTTCACTTTAATATCACTTTAAGATAGAGAAAGCTTTGCTTTTTTTTTTTTTTTTTGAGGAGGTGCTAAAAAATAACATTTACACAGGGTGCCAACCAAGCAGAAGGAGCACAAAATAGAACATTTTATTCCCTCTTAATTCTGAGGGATTGCGAAGTCCTGAGTCGAAGGTAATAACTTATCTAAAAAAAGGACAGTTGCTGGAAAACCGCAGCCTAAGTGCACCACAATCAACACATCCTGTGCTGGCCGTGGTGTGCAGGGCTGGTCCTCAAGAGATGAATCCTTTCATCCACACCCAGACCAGTCATTTCCTGTTGGCTGTGTGGGCATTTCTCGATTTTTTTTTTTTTTTCGAGGCAAGCGAGGTCCAAGAAATTTTCCACGTTCATGACAGCGCTGTCACAGAACAGCTCTCAGCATTTTCAGCCAAGCACCAAAATTAATCAGGCTCCAAACGAGGGAGCAGACTCAAGAGTTGCCGTCAGTCACTTTTGCTGTTAATAACGTCGGATTCCGTCCTATTTTGCTGTCACAACAGAAGGCAATTATCCGGCAAGAACTGCCAGTCTTGTGTTAATAGCACTGGCTCCGAGAACGGTGCTGCTGAATGGGGCTACGCTTCCATCGCTCAAAGAGCGGGCTTGGCGTGTGCCAGCAGGATCGTGCCCAATCCCCTTGAGTGTGTCAACAATCTGGCCAATAAATTCATGTGAGAAGACTAATAAAGAGTTACTTAAAAAAAGTGAAAACAAAAGCAGTCTAAACAAAATCCAGAACTGCATTCTAACCCATCAGAAAGCACAACGACCCCTGTTTAATCTACATCTGCCAGCTCTCTGGGCTTCAAAAAGGGGCAGCTGTGAGGAGACAAGACCAAGAACGTGAGGAAATGCTGGAATCCACGTCAAGCAATCTGCGCGGTCTGATAGGAGTGTGGCTGTAATAATCCAGCAAGTGCCACTGATGTGTAGAAAGGAAAATGCAGCTCTTAGAAAACATTGGGAAAAGCATATCTGTGCAAGAGCGAACGGAAAGGTATTTTGGAGGCAAAAGGATCGGCGCTTAATAATTTGAGAGAACTCTGATAGCACGGGTTGACTCGAATTTCTTTCATTCGTAATATTAACCACTTTGTACCTGGGGGGGGGGGGCATTTCTGACACTTTGCTTCTACATGTAAAAAAATCTAATTTTTTGTTTGCTAGAAAATTACTTCAAACCCCCAAACATTATATATATATATATATATATTTTTTTTTAGCAGAGACCCTATAGAATAAATTGGTGGGTGTTTGTAATTTTTGAAACATGTCACACCTTAAAACTGCGTCTGCCCTGTGGAATGGCGGAAAACTATGGGGCTTAAAATTCTCCATAAAGATATATATATATATATATATATATATATATATATATTTTTTTTTTTATTATTTATACCAATATGGTAACAAACCACTTACTTTATTGTTTACAATACAGAAAACCCATCCACAGCTACATCAAGATTTTTCCATATATGTGTGCGCGCCGCGGCAGGTGGTATCGCATGGCCTTGTATCAGCTCTTATGTGAGTACTTTCAGTTATGGCTGTTCCTCATCATCCTTAATCCCTCTACCCCCCCTCCAGTCTGTGGTTATATCAAACTATAATGGTGATTTTTTTTAAACCCCTTTTTTAGTATATGGATGCACTCGCTCCTGATGAGTGGCTAGAAGTCCACAAAACATCGTCGAGCTTATTTCGATGCATTCATCTCATATTTATGATGTTTTTTAATGCTTTACCACCCTGATAAAATGCTATGTCTACTCCATTTGGGGGATTGTGATGTATAATATTTACTTTCTGTGTCATGTTGGTGATTATCCTCAATATGTATGTTGTTACTTTGTATTTTATATGCCAATGTGCTATTATGCGTTTATATGGGTTGATCCATGCCCTATCTTTGGTTTAATAAAGAATATAATTTTTTACATATGTATATGGTTTTGTCTGCCTCTACCCCACACACCTCATCTAACGTCCCACCCTCCCCCCCTCTTTTATTGCATAAGCAACCAGGGATGGAGGTGCAATATTCCCCGTTGAGCCTCATTTAAAGCGGGGCTCCACCCTAAAGTGGAACTTCCGCTCATCGGAACCCTCCCCCCTTCCGGCGCCACAATTGGCACCTTTCAGGGGGGAGGGGGGTGCAGGTACCTGTACAGTACAGGTATTTGCACCCACTTCCGGCATAGATATCCGCAGAATCTGCGGATATTTACGCCACTTCCTCCTGTCCGCTGGGAAACACGCGGATCCCAGGGACGGCGGGGACCATCCTTATTGCGCAGCGCGACTTGCGCATGCGCAGTAGGGAACCGGGAAGTGAAGCCGCAAGGCTCCACTTCCTGATTCCCACACCCAAGATGGCGGCGGCAGCACCCGAGAGACGATCGAGAGATCGGCTTCGGGTGTCCTTATTTTAAAAGTCAGCAGCTGCAGTATTTGTAGCCGCTGACTTTTAAAAAAAAAAAACGGCGAACTGCCGCTTTAAAGTCACAAATAGTCCCTTTTTTCCAAAAATTTTCCATAGGAGACGCTTTAAACACCTTTACGGGTTACCAGTTTAGAGTTGCACAGGGGGTCTGGTGCTAGAATTATTGCTCTAGTTCTGACGTTCACGACAATACCTCACATGTGTGGCGCGATCACCATTTAGTTATGCGTGCGGGAGTAATGTATGCCTCCGCATTTGCGCGCAAGCATGGTGAAAGGGGCGCATTTAAAAAAAATTTATTATTTATTTTTGTTTACACTTTTTTTGTACTAACTATATTGCCATCACAAGGGAAGAACAACATCCCTTGTGACAGCATGGGTCATGACAGGTCCTCTTTATAGAGAGATGTGGGGGTCTGGGGGACAAATCTCTCCTCTGACCCCCCCCCCCCCCCCAATGCAGCCGATTAGACAGAGATAGGTCCGATTGGCTGCTTTCCTGGCCGCTGGTGGCCAGGTAAACAAAGAAGCGGAACTGGAAGTGACAAACTACTCATCGCTCCCGGTTTCCAGGGTTACAGAGAGAGAGGAACGACGTCCTCTGTATAGGGCAGCCATCGCCATATCGATCCCGGCCTTCGCAATGGGACAGGAGAGAGCGGGAGAGGTGGCTGGGGGTAGGACCCCCTCCCGCTACCCGCTGAAGTGATCAAGTGGATAATTAGCCACTCGGATCATTTCTGCCTGAAATGGAATTGGGGGCTAAAAAGAATGATACCGGGATGATGCCTCTAGGTACAGGCATCAGCCCGATATAACCACTGAAACCTGAGGACGTACCAGTATGTACCTTGGGTAGGAAGTGGTTAAATGACTCCCAATCAACCATAACATTTTGATCACCGACAGGCTGGTTGTTCAAACATGGAGAGTGCCATATAAAGTGGAGAGTCAAGCAGCCAAGATCGGATATTCTTACCTCCTATGGCTTCCCCTTCTACTGCCCACACGGGGACACTGATATAAGGGGTGGAGTCCATCATTAAAAGAGGGGCACTTTAATACTGAGAGCAACTGGAGTAAACTGAAATACAATACCAAAAGTGGGAAGATGCTGCAGTTCATATTCATTTTTTATGCAGTAATGTGCACCATAAATATTTTGCGAAGTGCCTATATGTATTTAGCCATTTGACTTGTTGCTTTTTTTTTTTTTACTTTTGGTGTAAGGCAGAGGTTTCCTTTAGGAATATAAAGAATGGCATATATAATGAGGGGGGGTGCTGCATAAGGAAAGTAAAACATGGCATACAGAATGACGCCCGGCAACATAGGTAATGTACCGCATTAGATACAAAATGAGCAGGTACAAAATACGGATTGATCAGCACAGCATACGGAACGAGGGAGTGCGGAATAGAGAATGTAAAGCATTGCATACAGAATGAGGGGCGCGTAAGAGGAAATGCACTCCTGGTCCCATCCAGACTCTCTTTAACATGTGATGTGACCCACACAGGATTAGACAGTTAACCAATCGCAGCTGTCATTTGTAAACACAAAAGCCAGCAGAGGAAGACTTCCACTACTTACTTCTGCCATGCACTGCAATAGAGGTCATCAGTCAAGGGTTGACTGTGCACAAATCCTGTGCAGGTCCAATGCTGATGGAGGCCTGGATGAAGATGTCTGTCAGGTAGCATGCGGCCAGGCCTCCTCCCCCCTCCTCACTTGACAACACTATGCCCAGAGCAACTGCCTCTCCTGCCCCAACAACCCGACCATCCCCTTTCCCAGCCCTGTCTACTAGTGACCTCAGATAAACCAGAAACCTTTTCTACTGGCTGCAGCCTAGACTGGCTGTAGAAGTACTTTAGTCCTCATCACTGAGCTGATAGAATGTAGTGTTCTGCCAATACTGTCGCAGTTTACTGCCTTTTCGCCATTGGGGGCCTACTAGTAAGTATGCAGAGACATGGGAGAGGCGAGAGGTACAGCTGGCCCCCAACTTGGTTAACGGTATTGTTATCCTTCAACTGTCTGTGTAATTGGATTGTGCTAAAACCCACTCAGTTTTCATTAATCTAAGCTCTCTTCAATCTGTTACAGCAAGCTCCTACATGTGGGAACGAGTAAGCTTCAGAAAGCCTGTTCTATGCATCTTCCTCTCTCTCTGCTCAGTGCATCACCAATCAGTTTAAAATTCCATGGCAGGTCTGAATATGATTGGTGGCTGAAAGTACCCACTTACTGCGTATATACTTTGATTATTCGTGTTCTCTAAATGCGAGTAAACTAAGCTTACAGCAGGTGACCAACATTACAAGAAAGAAAGTAAAAGGGGTTCCCGGATCTCAAAATTAAATCTAAAAAGTGTCAGGTGGACTCAACAGCCTGGTTATATATACACTGTACAGTATTTTTTTCCAATTTTGACTTGCATGAATTCTTCATTCTGGGAGGAGAACAGCTGGGGGAGTCAATGGTCAAGGAAGATCTGGATGTTCTGGTAGATCATAGAAATAATAATAGCATGCAATGCCAAGCTGCAGTTTCAATGGTAACAAGATATTTTCTTGTATAAAAGAGGTATAGACTCCAAAGAGGGATACAAGTAATCCCCTTGTACAATTCATTAGAAAGACCTCATCTGGAATATGTAGTTCAGTTTTGGGCACCAGTTCTCGAAAAAAGGTTTTCAGAGGACTGGAGAAAGTGGAGAGAATGGCAACCAAACTGAGGGGCAAGGAGATGCTCAGCTATGAAGAGAACTGAGCTGAACTGAATGTTTTCTCTCTTGAGAAGATGAGATTAAGGGGGATTTGATCACCATGTATAAATAAATACAAAGCTGGTCCATATAGAGAACATGGTGTAGATTTGTTCACTTTCAGGTCATTGCATAGGACAAGGATACAGGCATTCTCTACCACTACTATGCTCTACTCTAGGCTTCTTCACAATAAGAGCTGTGAAAATGTGGAATTGATTTCCTCAATAACTACCGGTAGTTCTGGCCAGCTCAGTATATTTAAAAAAAAGTGCTGGATGCATTCCTAAATGAACAAAATACCAGGGGATCAGGAAGGATTTTTTTTCTCCAGTTGGGACCACACTTCCTTGGTGTTTTTTTTTTTTTGCTTTCATCTGGATCAATTGTGGGTATAGGGTTCTGCATATGGAGATTTATTATTTGTTTATTTTTGCTCGATAGATGGATCTTTTTTTTTCCAATCTAGTTCAACCAAACTTTGTAACTTTAATCTGTATTCCACATCCTTGCCACTCTTACAGTAAAGAAACCTCCAAATAGTTTAAGGTTAAACCTATTTTCTTCTCATTTTAAATGAGTGGCCACAAGTCTTTCTAAACTCCCTTCCGGTACGGTATTTGTATATTGAAATTATATCCCCTCTCAAGCGTCTCTTCTCCAGAGAGAATAAGTTCAGAGCTCGCAACCTTTCCTCATAACGAATACCCTCCAGACCCTTTATCAGCTTTGTTGCCCTTCTTTGTACTCGTTCCATTTCCAGTACATCCTTCCTGAGGACTGGTGCCCAGAACTGGACAGCATATTCTAGGTGCGGCCGGGCCAGAGTCTTGTAGAGCGTTTGTTCCCAAACAAAATTTTGGTTGTACGTTATTTTTAGGTAATTAATATAATGTGGGGTATTTTTGATAGGATTGAGATCTCAACCCCCGATTCTTAACCTGAAATTGAACCCCAAAAGATAACCAAATGCTTTAACTAAATCTAATAATGTGAAATGTTGGTACTAAATTGTAGTGCACCAAACCTTGTACACCTAAAAGTCTGGTGTCCTAAATGATCAACAATACAGAGCCGTGTTATGGTGACTTGGGAGTTGAGATATACTACTCTTTTAGCAACTGTGTTATTGATTGGATGGGCTGTGCCAAATTATGTTAATGCAAGGATGATGGTGAAACTGGGGGTACATAGATGGTGCCAATATGCTCAAGGTAGTATGTAAGCACATGACAAGCAGCATACATACATACATACATACATACATATAAACAGGTTTTATTGTGTATCCCAGAAACAAGAAATCTATAGGGCTTGCTTTTCAGAAGGAAAAAAGAAAAAAAAATCAATATGGGTCATATTTCCCACTCTAAACCAGGTCTGCAGGAAGACTGCCAATAATAATGCTCTTATTACTTTACTGTGGAGGATAGAGCAATGTTCTAATCATTAAATATTCATTGTGGTCATCTTCCAAAGGAGAATACTAGTGAGAGGGCAGTGTATATTGAAAACTGCTCACCAATAAAACGTCTAAAACATATAGGAGCATTTATAATCCTTGCAACATATCCACATATGTTTTTCACATTCTATATGATCTTCGACAGTGGCATAGAAATTGGTCTTTTGCAATAATCCCTACAACATGGGAGTCCCATTACAAGAATGTATGCTTGCTGCTGGGTCCCTTCCTCACCCACCTCATGGCTCCTGTAGCCAGGGCAGCCATAAGAAATTTTGGGGCCCCTTACACAGATTTAGGCCTGGGTCCCCCGGGGCCCGACCCTAACATTCTGTGTGTTGTGGGGACTGGAGGGATGTATGGTGCTCGGCGTGGGTGGGGATGCGTGCGTTGTGGAGACTGGAGGGATGGATGTGCTCGGCGTGGGTGGGGATGCGTGCGTTGTGGAGACTGAAGGGATGGATGGTGCTCGGCGTGGTTGGGGATGTGTGCGTTGTGGAGACTGGAGGGATAGATGGTGCTCGGCGTGGTTGGGGATGTGTGCGTGGTGGAGACTGGAGGAATGGATGGTGCTCGGCGTGGGTGGAGATGTGTGTGTTGTGGAGACTGTTGGGATGGATGGTACTCAGCGTGGGTGGGGATGCGTGCGTTGTGGAGACTGGAGGGATGGATGGTACTCAGCGTGGTTGGGGATGTGTGCGTGGTGGAGACTGGAGGAATGGATGGTGCTCGGCGTGGGTGGGAATGTGTGTGTTGTGGAGACTGCTGGGATGGATGGTACTCAGTGAGGGTGGGGATGAGTGCGTTGTGGAGACTGGAGGGATGGATGGTACTCAGCGTGGTTGGGGATGTGTGCGTGGTGGAGACTGGAGGAATGGATGGTGCTCGGCATGGGTGGGGATGTGTGTGTTGTGGAGACTGGAGGGATAGATGGTGCTCAGCGTGGTTGGGGATGTGTGCGTGGTGGAGACTGGAGGAATGGATGGTGCTCGGCGTGGGTGGGGATGTGTGTGTTGTGGAGACTGCTGGGATGGATGGTACTCAGCGTGGGTGGGGATGCGTGCGTTGTGGAGACTGGAGGGATGGATGGTACTCAGCGTGGTTGGGGATGTGTGCGTGGTGGAGACTGGAGGAATGGATGGTGCTCGGCGTGGGTGGGGATGTGTGCATTGTGGAGACTGGTGGGATGGATGGTACTCGGCGTGGGTGGGGATGCATGCGTTGTGGAGACTGGAGGGATGGATGTGCTCGGCGTGGGTGGGGATGCGTGCGCTGTGGAGACTGGAGGGATGAATGGTGCTCGGCATGGTTGGGGATGTGTGCGTGTTGGAGACTGGAGGAATGGATGGTGCTCGGCGTGGGTGAGGATGTGTGTGTTGTGGAGACTGCTGGGATGGATGGTACTCAGCATGGGTGGGGATGCGTGCGCTGTGGAGACTGGAGGGAAGGATGGCGCTCGGCGTGGGGCTAAAGAGATAGTGTCACTCTCCTCCTCTCACTGGCAATGCGCTGAATATCAGGGGGTGACGGCCAGGCCCCCCCGGGGACATGCAGGCACCTTATATGTGTAATGCCTGTAACCCACTGATGGCGGCCCTGCCTGTAGCACTGCATGTCTGACCACAACCAATAAAACGTATAAAACATATGCAACATATGCACATATGTTTTTCACATTTTATATGATCTTTGACAGTGGCAAAGAATTGGGTCTTCTGCAATAATCCCTACAACATGGGAGGAGTCTCATTACAAGAATGAATGCTTGCTGCTGGGTCCCTTCGCCACCCAAGTACCAAACCTCATGGCTCCTGTAACACTGCATGTCCACAACGCCCAACATTTTGAGATGGGAATGAGGTATACCTACCAGCAAACGTATGTAGTCATAGGACACACCTCCTGCCACACCCACTTAAAGGAGAATTAACCCCAAAAAAAAAAAGGTTAATTAAATCCACAAGGGCTTTTTACCACTACTATCTATTCCTGTATAATGGCTTTTAAAATTTACAAATGTAGCAATTTAGAAATTGGATGAAAGGGTTTAGCGCTTGGAAACACTTTTTTTTAAAGATAAAAAGTGCATTTTATATACAACTATATAGATCAGACCAAAATGAGGGACAACGAGGGGGAAAGAGGGACAGAGGGACATTGCTCCAAATCATGCACAGTCCCTCGTAATCAGGGACAGTTGGGAGCTATGCATGTCTGATCACGCTATTTAAGCCTTGGAAGTCAGTGAGACTCAAGGTGAGAAAGAAAATCGCTTATATTTTACGGAAGTTGAACAACGCATGGACTCATTCTTCGTCAATGAAAAACTCACAAAAATACTTTTTGGACACTCACAAGTAAGGATGAGCTCTGGCATGTTCGCATACGCCACGTGCAGAGCCCGCCAGGAAGTGGGCGCAACGCTGCGCTAATCACAGGCAGTGAGACATTGCCCTAATGCGCGGCTGCAGAGATCGGGCAATGTCTCGCTGCCTACGATTAGCACAGCGCAGTGTTGACCTCCTGGCGGGCTCTACACGTGGCGTATGCAAATGCGCCAGAACTCATCCCTACTCACAAGAAATGTCTCAAAGTATGGTCCCCATGGATCCAATATGCCCATGCCTCTCTACCAAATGGAATAAAAAAAAAACATAGGGAAAAGCACATTAGAAACTCCAGAGCTGTCACTTTCTTTCCATTAAATCTCTACTCTCTTCTTCCTACCCTCTTCTCATATCCTCCTTGCTTTCCTGCTCTGTGTAATGGTTTTGCACAGAGCAGCCCTGATCCTCCTCTTCTCGGGTTCCCAGCTGGCACTCCTGGCTGAATGCCTTCATTGCAAGCCGCTTCCTCCTCAGTGGTTGTGAATGACAGCATAGCTGTCAGCCCATGGCTCCCACTGCTGTGTCTGAACCAATGAGGATGAGAGAGCTGAGAGAGGCTCTGCTCTCATGCACATCATTGGATCGAGATCAGGCTCAGCCAGCGTTGCCAACTTACTAGATTTAAATTTACTGACACGACACTCAAAATTTACTGACACAGCCAAGTTTTTCCAGCCATTTTCAGAATTTAAAAAAAATTACAGTTAAAGTGTTACTAAACCCAGGAGCCTGCATTTATTATATCTGGTCCTCCACAGTACACAGAACATGGAAATGCAATAGTTTTAGTAAATATAAACTGCCAAATATCTTTTCTCATCAGCAGTATATAGCAGTCTTGTGACTTCTATCAGTTCCTGGTTAAAGCTTTCAGGAGGAGTTTTCATTCTACAATATAAAGGATCCAGGACCCCTGACCCTCTGTCTGGACAATGCTGATTGCACTCTCCCAAGAAAAAAAACTCTCTAGTAACACGCATCAACCTGAGCATGTGCAGTCTGACTCCAGTAACAGAATAAGTTATGTTATCAGGAAACTATCAGGGGGCAGTGGAAGGAAGGGAGGATCAGGGAAGACAGGATCACACAGCCTTTTTACACAATGCAGAGGATTAACCCCTTAGGTTCCACAGTGAGTATAACAAGCATGCTTTACTGCATATACAGACTGATTTTAATGTTGTGGGTTTAGTAACACTTTAAGTGCAAATTTCAGTATTTAGGCTACAAATCAGTAAAATATGCCATTATCAATGTGATTTGAGACAGATAGTAAGGCAAAAAACATATTTCTGATTTTATTTTTGATATAGTAAGTAGCTCAGGGACAGGACTCGGGAGGGCAAGAAATTAGAATGGGTGGCACGCACACACACACACACACACACACACACACACACACACACACACACACATTAAGCTGACTCTCACAGTGACGCTGACAGCAGTCTGCAGCAGCACAGATCACCGACATGACACGTCCCCTCTTGAGTCACAGTGACAGTCTTTCTCCACGCCAGGTGCTCCCTTCAGTCCAAACAGCACTGACAGTCCCGCTCCCGGCTTGCCTTGCTCCCCTCCCGCAGACCCAAACATGAGACTCCAGCAGCTTTGCTCGGCTTCTTGCACTATGATATCACACCACAAGCTCAAGCACCGCCTCCGCCAGACCCACCGGTGCCGCCCGAACACACTGTAGCAGGCACTCGGATGGTCTTGCCTGGCTCCGAACTGGAACTGTGCATGCACAGTCCCGAGCCGAGCGGCACAGCCATATTTTTTTTACCGGCAACCCTTTCCTGTCGCTGACATTTACTGGGCAGGAGAAAAGTGCCCATTTTCACTGGTTGCCAGTAAAAATACTGATGGTTGGCAACACTGGGCTCAGGTAAGTATAAAAGGGGGGAGCTGAACCCCAAATGAAGGTTTTTTACCTAATTCAAAGAATGCATTAAGATAAAAACCTTGTACCTTAAGAAGCACTTTAAAAAAAGAAGTATGCTTTTTTTTTAATCATACTTACCTAGGTGGAAAGCTGCATCTGTCCCCCCGCTGGCTCTAACACTGAGAACCGAGCGATCAAACACCCCCGATCACTCGGTTCTCACAGCTCCCTGAACAGAAAGCTACTGACCGTCAGTCACCGGCTCTCTGCGCTGTCCCCCACTCGCTCACTGGAACCCCGGGCTGTGGAGGGGGTGGGAGCGGGCAGCTGAGGCTCGCTTAATGGGCTGAGCTGGGTGCAAGTCCAGGCATGTGGGTGGATCCCGACCATATCGTCACAATCTTGTCTGTGCCTGGACTGGCTCTGTGATGTCAGCCGACAGCAGGCTTCAACCCGCTGTCTGCTGAAAACTGGTCATAGGAGTGCAGAATGAACCACAGGAGAAGTACAACCAAACAAGCTTTGCCTATACTCCTTGAACATCAGTGAGAATATTGTGGACTGTACATTTTCTCTCAATTACATGTTCGTTAGCATAAACCTGTTATAAGTATTGTTGACTATGTGATTCTTTACAAATGCTCTCTTTTTGTGTAAAATTATTAACAGTGACAATGATCAAAAGTTAAATCCTAATAGTGAAAAAAAAAAAAAAATGGAACCTCTATGGTTAGATGCACTTTTAGCAGTGGAGAACCATTACACTATCGTCTCGGTTTATGGACAAGGGTGAAAGTCAACTCAAGGGGGGTGAAGGGCATATTAGAGAGACAATGAACAGGCACAGCCTCTGCACCTGGACTGTTAGGCTTTTCCAGCCATCACCCACACACTTAAGATGTGTCTTTCAATTAAAGTGAACATTCTACAGTTTCCTCTTGTTGCAGGCATCAGACCAGCATCTGCCAGTAATGGGACACAGCTGGGCGTTGACTCAACCCATGTTCACCTTGCAGTAATTGAATTATTCTTCTAATGACAAGAACTTCAAGCACATGTAATAAATGCTAGTCTCCACTCTTGTAGAATACACTGTACCATCTTGTGCTCCTGTTTTGCTTGCTAAGTAATATTTTGGTGATGATGGATTTTGCAGCATTTATGCTGTGCCTGGGATTTTCTTTTAAGTCGCTCTACTGTGCAGTCTGGAGAACAATGCACTTGGTCATTTGTAAAAATGATATTAAAAATTTACCAGATTTGCAGTTTGAATTTATTGGGCTGAATGCCTCCAACAATTAGAAATATCCTAATGCCCCTTCCCCTGACTTCTCTGCCAAGATTGTTGGCACAACTATCAACCCATCCCCACATGGCAGGGTGCTAGGGGTAATCCCGGTCTCTGAACTCCCCTTTCAGCTGCACATCCGGTCGCCTCAACCTCCGCAACATCTCCAAAATATGCCTCTTCCTAGCCAATGACATCACAAAGGTTCTAATTCACGCCCTGGTCATCTCTCACCTTGACTACTGCAACTCCCTTTTCATTGGATTACCTTCGAATAGACCAGTGAAGGCAAACCTTGGCACCCCCAGATGTCATGATGCTGAACTACACTGCAGAGTGCATTAGCATCATGGAAAATGTAGTTCCAAAACATCTGGGGTGCCATGGTTTGCCATCACTGCAATAGACTATCCCCCCTTCAGTCCATCATGAATGCTGCTGCCAGACTCATACACCTTACCAAGCTTCAGTGTCCTCCACCCCTCTGTTTCAATTCCTCCAGTGACCTCACCCAACAACTAACAAAGCCATCCACAATTCGGCCCCCAGCTACATCACTAACCTAGCCTCAAAGTGCCAACCAAATCTTTCTCTTTGTTCCACCCAAGACTTCCTGCTCTCTAGCTCTTGTCCTCTTCTCCCGTGCTCACCTCCAGGACTTCTCCAGAGCCTCTCCCATTCTCTGGAACTCCCTACCTCAATCTTTCAAACTATCTCCTACTCTGTCCACCTTTAGGTGATCCCTGAAACCCCAACTCTTCAGAGAAGCCTATCTTGCCTCCACCTAACAACTGCACTTTTATCTTCTTAATCAGCTCATTCCCCACAGCTGTTTCCTTACTTTTTAGATTGTAAATTATAATGAGCAGGGCCCTCGGATTCCTCTTTTATTGAATTGTGGTATAACGGTGTTGACTGCCCTCATGTGCTTGTCTTTATATAAATCCTTTATAACAGGGATATGCAATTAGCGGACCTTCAGCTGGTGCAGAACTACAAGTCCCATGAGGCCTAGCAAGACTCTGACAGCCACAACCATGACACCCAGAGGCAGAGGCATGATGGGACTTGTAGTTTTGCGACATCTGGAGGTCTGCTAATTGCATATCCCCGCTTTATAATAAATAATAAAATAATAATAATCTGTATTTTAATACGAATAGCAGCCACAGTACGCAAGAGGATCCTGTGGCTATTATCAGCACAAGCGGCGGTACCAACACTTAATGAGAAGTGTTACGGGTGCTGGTGCCACCTGCCTTTGCCTCCCACATCTCCACAGAGGGTTAAATACAGACACTGGACCTATCATAGGCACTCATCAAAAGCGGCAACTATGTTCATCCTTTCTACCCCCTCCTTTCATAGAAGCCTTACCAGAGCTTCCATCAACAAAAATCATTTTATAAATGGAGGAGATGGACATTTAATTTAATTTACACTACACAATCCATTTTGACAGGTACGAGTGCACTGACATTCCATACTCCTGTCCCTGTGTACCACTCAAACTTGGCTGCGCGAGTCCATACAGCGGATGTGCATCCTTTCATTCACCCAATACAAGCCATTCTCTGATTGGGAAACTTGACACTTACTGGCAAGTGTTTGATCTTGCCAACCCTTTCTTGTTGGCCACCTATGATGATGACGGGCTATATCATTAGCAAACGGGTATAGATGGGAGATGGCGGGAAAACTTCGGCATTACCAATCCAAAGACATGCAGGTAGGTCAATTGGCTTCTGTCCAAAATTGGCCCTAGTATAGGAATTGGGACCTAGGATTGTGGGCTCCTTGAGGGTAGAGACCGATGTGAGTGTGCAATGTACAGGGATAGGGACAATTGTAGACACTCACTCAGGTTGAACTGGATGGACTGGTGTCTTTATTCAACCTTACTAACTATGAAACTACCAGTAAGTGCCACCAACCCAGCCCAGCAGGTCGGTGCTACTACAGCGATAGCCGGGAGCTGTGGGCGTGGCTTACCCTCTGCATACTGACCACAGAGGACCCCCCCCCCCGTGTCATTGCCCCTTCTCCACATCACTGCCCCTCCTCCCCACCTATTCAAATCAGAGAACATCCTGTATTTATAAAAAAATAAAATACAAGGCATTCTATGAATAGTGGCAGTGCGGTGTGAGTGATCCTCTGTAGTCAGTGTGCAGTGGGCCAGCCGTCTGCATGGAACCGGAGCAGAACCCAGAAGATCGCAGCGATCACCTGTCCGTCTATCCCCTACTCTTGCTACCTTCAGCCGATCCCTGAAAACTCATCGCTTCAGGAAAGCCTATCACATCTCCAACTAATCTTCTACCACTTCCATCAGATCATTCCCTACAGTTTCAACCTTTTTGTACCACCTGTCCCACCCTATTAGATTGTAAGCTCTTCTGAGCAGGGCCCTCTTAATCCTCTTGTATTTTATTGTATTAGAACTGTATTGTCGCCTTTTTAGATTGTAAAGCGCTGCGTAAACTGTTGGCACTATAAAAACCCTGTATTATAATAATAATAATAATAATAATAATTGTAGTAATGCCAGCTACTATAGCCATTTCCAACTCCAAATTTCAAGCTATAATAAAAGAGCCATTAGGTTCTTTCCCAACTGATAATTAATATGGCTTATTAATGTGAAAATGGGTACGTTTATTCATTGCATAATGATCTATTAGTCCCGTGAGGAAGTGCCCAAGCTGGAAGAATGAAAAGCTGTACAAGAATGAAGTCTGTTTCCTGCTGTGAATGAATCACAATGGGATTCCTGAAAAGAGAACACAGGCTTCCTCAAAGCCATATTCACAATGAATTTCTGACAGTTCGGACAGCCAGCTAATACATTGCATATGAATAAAACACATGCAAACAATGTAGATAAATACCATAGGCAATGAAGAAGATTAAAAACATTTTGGGAAGCCACATTATGAACTTCTGCTCTGCATCAGTTGTGACCTGCCAAACCCACATGCTCAGCCTGAATGCAGACAAGTAACCCTTTTGCCGGGTTCTTTTTTTTTACACCATTAAACCACGTCCTTTGGCTGGCAGAACCAACATCTAAAGATGTCATAGTAATGTAAATGAAAATAGTAATAAAAATGCTGCAAAACCATCACACTGATGTCATATCCTGTGTATAAATGCACACAAGATAAAACACCTAGGTTCATACAACTCATTAGGAATGGGTAAAGGGCAACTGCAGCCAAGAATTTAAATAGATATAAGCCACCATCCAAGGAAAAAAAAACAAAAAAAAAAACGAATTGAGGCAACATTGGCAAAGTTTTCAAATATACCCAAACCTAGATTAACCACTTGATCTCTGGAAGGTTTACCCCCCCCCCCTCCATGACCAGGCCATTGTTTGCGATACGGCACTGTGTTATTTTAACTGCCAATTGCGCGGTCATGCAACGCTGTACAAAAAATACATTAAATAGTGCATTCTTTTGGTGGTATTTGATAACCTCTGCGGTTTTTATTTTTTTGCCCTATAATCAAAAAAAGACCAACAATTTAGAAAAACTTTTTTTTAATTGTCTGCTATAAAACATATACAATAAAAAAAAAATACAAAAATACAAAATTTCTTCATCAATCAATTTAGACCAATATGTATTCTGCTACAGGTTTTTAGTAAAAAAAAATAAAAAATAAAAATTCCAAAAAAGCGTATATCGATTTATGATGCTAGAACACTTGCATAAACCAAACTATGGGATAGATTTATGGAATTTTTATTAATTATAATATATTAGTAATAGCGGCAATTAACGACTTATAGCGGGACTGCGATATTGTGACGGACAATCAGACACTGACACTTTGTGGGAAGCAGTGACACTAATACAGTGATCAGTGCTAAAGATATGCATGGTCACTGTACTAATGACACTAGTCGGAAAGGGGTTAAACATCTATGTAATCAAAGGGTCAACTGTGTGCCTAGCCAGTGTTTTTGTGTACACTGTGCGCTGCTTTCACTAGGGGAAGAGATGGATTCTAGTCCCTGCTTTACAGAGACACTGTCAGAACTCAGATATGCATGGTTTACAGAGACATATCTCAGGTCTCTGTGTATTGCTGACAACTGGCGGGTGCCGGAGAACGTTGAGTGCCCGACACCCACAGATTGGCTCCTGCTGTGAATTATCAGAAGCACCCCATGCAGGCAGAAGTGCAGAATCTATAAATCTCTATCATATATATATATATATCCATCTCTCTCTCTATATATATATATATATATATATATATTTATATCTATATCTATATCTATATCTATCTATATCTATATTTATATCTATATCTATATATATCTATATCTATATATATCTATATATATATATATATATATATTTGAAATTTATATATTTCCCCCCAAAAAATAAAATACAAAAAAATCACAAATTCACAAAACCAGCCTTGCCTCTTACTAAATACCTTGGACTGTCTACTTTCCAAAAAGGGGTAAATTAGCATATTTGCACTGTCCTGGGGTTTTTGGGACTCATAAATTAGATAGGCCTTCAGGTTTGATCAATTGTCAGATGCAGACCATAGTTTGAGGACTCTAACATTCCTACAAACTAAGGCCCCTTTCACACTACCGCGCCTTCAAAGTCGCGCGATTTTGCAGTGATCTCAAGGAATGTCTATGTAACTCGCATCAAAGTCAGACCAAAGTAGTGCAGTACTTCAAAGTACTTTGAAGTCGTACTAATAGGAATGGTTGTCATTGGAAATCATGGGGAACGACTTGTCGTGAGACTTTGCAGTCCCAAGTCGCAGGACAAGCTGTACAAGTGTGAAAGGGGCCTAAATAATATACACTGATTTGGGCTATTTTCACTAAAGAAATCTAGCAGTGTACATTTTGACCTACATTTATGGAGAATGATTATTTATTTACAAAAATTTTATAACAAAAACTAAAAACACATTTTTCATTTCAACATGTTCGGTCTTTTTTCATTTCAGCAAAAAATAAAAATAAAAAACAGCGGTGATTAAATACCACTGAAAGAAAGCTCAATTTGTGTTAAAAAAAAAAAAAAATGATAAAAATGTAATTTGTGTACAGTCTTGCATGACCGCGCAATTGTCATTCAAAGTGTGACAGCGCTGAAAGCTGAAAATTGGCCTGGGCAGGAAGGGGGTAAAAATTTCCGGTATTTAAGTGGTTAATTTGGTTGCGCAATGCTTTTTGAAGTGGGGCTTTTCTATAGTTATTATAAAATCGTGTCGATTATGTATTTTCACAGTTAAGACTTCAGTTTGTCAAGTGCTGCAGACAGTAGCAGGAAGGAAGTCCTGCTGCTTCCTACAAAAGAAGTGTGGGAGGTGACCGTCCCCGATATAACTAGGTAGGCACCCAAAGCAAATGAGACGATTTTTAGTTTCCTTGAAAATCCCCTTAAAGTTTGTATTCGGCACAAGGTTTGCCAATACTTTGCAATATTTTTATCACAGCTTTACTTTGGTAGGGACTTCTTGTAAAGCACACGCAGGAACTGACATTTAAATCATATTCTCCATATCCAGAAAATGGAACTGGTCACCCCACTTACCTACTGGACTGGCACCAGCTCCATTTGGCACAGAGATGTCCGATGAACATAACATTACACCTGTTAAGAGAGTAGAACATCTGTTATTGAACAAGACTAATGGCAGAGAATTCAATCAGCGGACTGCATTTTCTCCCGATCACTGTTGCATTAAAGACTATAGAAAGGCAAAGCCTAAATAAAGAGCCATGCAATACTGTAAAGCGTACCATATTTAAATTGCATATAACAACAGCAGGGCCGTCTTTAATATTGATTGGACCCTGGGCAAAAATTTTCTTGGGCCCCCCCCCATGCAATTTTGCTCTCCACCTGCTCTGAGACATACAATAAATAGCAGCTACACATAAAATCAGTTTACTGTATCAGATCAGGCAGCAATTGCTATTGGTTGCCAGTGGTTACAGCATATCATTACTGCTTAACCACTTTCAGACCGGACCAATTTGCTGGTCAAAGACCAGACCACTTTTTGCGATTCGGCACTGCGTCGCTTTGACTGACAATTGCGCGGTCGTGCGACGTGGCTCCCAAACAAAATTAACGTCCTTTTTTTCCCACAAATAGAGCTTTCTTTTGGTGGTATTTGATCACCCCTGCGGTTTTTATTTTTTGCGCTATAAACAAAAATAGAGCGATAATTTTGAAAAAAACGCATTATTTTTTACTTTTTGTAATAATAAATATCCCCCAAAAATATATAAAAAAACATTTTTTTCCCTCAGTTTAGGCCGATACGTATTCTTCTACATATTTTTGGTAAAAAAAAAATCGCAATAAGCGATTATTGATTGGTTTGCGCAAAAGTTATAGCGTTTACAAAATAGGGGATAGTTTTATAGCATTTTTATTAATAATTTTTTATTATTTTTTTTTTTACTAGTAATGGTGGCGATCAGCGATTTTTATTGTGACTGCGACATTGTGGGGGACCCATCGGACATTTTTGACACATTTTTGGGACCATTGTCATTTATACAGTAATCACTGCTATATAAATGCAGTGATTCCTGTGTAAATGACACTGGCAGTGAAAGGGTTAACCAGTGGGTGGCAGTGTAGGGGTTAAGTGTTCCTAGGGGTGTGTTTCTAACTGTGGGGGGGTTGGGCTTTCATTTAGTGTACACTGATCTCTGCTCCAATCACATGGAGCAGAGATCAGCGTCACTAGTTGCTAGGCAGAATGGAAAAATGTTGTTTATACAGCATTTCCTCCATTCGGCCGCTCCGTGAGACGATCGCGGGGATGCCCGCGGCGATCGAGTCCGCGGGTCCCGCGACCGGACTCACGGGGGTCCCGACCAGCGCGGGAGCGCGCCGCCGGCGGTGCGCTCCCGATGGCACGGCGGCAACGAATATTGGACGTACATGTACGCCAATATGCCTGCCCGTGCCATTCTGTCGACGTACATCGTCGTGCGCTGGTCGGGAAGTGGTTAATGACTGGTTGCTAGAGGTTACAGCAAATGATTTCTGCTTGTTAATTGGTTGCTAGAGATTACTGTAAAGTAATAGTGCTCACTAATTGCTAGAGGTTACAGCACATCATCTCCTCACTGCAGGGGAGCATGATACACATATGAACGCCACCTTTATTTACATATCAATGCTGCCGGCTGCATCTATGTACTTCGTAATGCCACCACTATTTACATATGAATGCCGGTTATTTACATGTAAACACAGGGTCTGCAGGTGAGGCATCTGTACACAACAATAGGGCAGAGCTGAGCAGCATTAGTACAATCACTTCACACTGAGATATCAGGGGGGCACAGCACAGGACTAAAACTTCAAGGGACAAGGAAATTTACACTGGGATAGTTGACAAGTATGAGGCAGCTGCTTTGGGCCCCACAACAATGACAGGGCCCAGGGCAGCTGCCCCTTTTGCCCTGCCTTAAAGACGGCCCTGAACATCAGGCACAGGCATATAACACGCACCTTTATTTTAGGAGGGAAGTTTCAGGGAAAAAAAAAACGTATATTTTAAATAAAGAACTTTGAAGCAAAATAAGGGTCAGTGCCCATCAACGCAGCCTCACAATTGCCCATCAAGGCAGCTTGATCAATACCCTCTGCAGCCTCACCATTGCCATGAATGTAGCCTGATCAGTGCCCATCTACAGCCTCACAATTGCCCATCAATACAGCTTGATCAATGCCCATCTGCAGCCTCGCAATTGCCCATCTTCAGCCTCACAATTGCCCATCATTGCAGCTTGAACAATGTCCACATGCAGACTCACTATTGTCATGAATGTAGCTTTATCAGTGCCCATCTACAGCCTCAAATTGCCCATCATTGCAGCTTGAACAATGCCAATATGCAGCCTCACCATTGACATGAATGTAGCCTGATCAGTGCCCATCTACAGCCTCACAATTGCCCATCAATACAGCTTGATCAATGCCCATCTGCAGCCTCACAATTGCCCATTAATGCAGCTTAATCAATGCCCATCTGCAGCCTCACAATTGCCCATCATTGCAGCTTGAACAATGCCCATATGCAGCCTCACCCTCACCATTGCCATGAATGTAGCCTGATCAGTGCCCATCTACAGCCAAGGGCTGGGGAAAAAATGTATTTAAATCTTGAATTCAGAGGTCAAATCGATTCAAAATTTCAGCAAATCGTTTTTTTTTTTTTCCACCATGACCGGCACTGAGTCTTTAGGCGAGGCCGCAGGTTTGGCCTAGTCTGCGAAGCCGGACGCCACGGACTAGGCCGAAGCCGTGGCCTCGCCTAAAAACTCCTGCCCGCAGCTCCTTAGGACCGGTGCGGTGTCCATCAAAAAAAAAAAAAAAAACTCAAATTTAAATCGTGCATCAAGTTTTTAAAAAACAAAACAAAAAAAAATGCAGTTGGCATTTCTTCCCCCAGTGTGCGATGGCTCCTGCACCAAGGAAGAGGGGCTAAGATGGACACAGCCTGCACAGGGGACAGCGATGAATACGTTTGCAGGTAAGTGTCACATAATGGGCTAGTATGTGATGCATACTAGCCCATTATGCTTTTAATTTGGGTTTACTTCCTATTTAAGAGTAGCAGTCTGTCTAGACTTGAGCAAATGTCTGCTCTATAACGTAGGGCAGTGGTCCCCAAATTGCGGCCCGGGGCCAGATGTGGCCCTCTGTTTGCCTCTAGCCGACCCTTGGGAAACTTTTCCTTTAACTGACACCAATGATGGAGCACCATTCCTCCTGCCAAGACCAATGATGGAGCACCATACCTCCTGCCAAGACCAATGATGGGGCACAATTCCTCCTGCCAAGACCAATGATGGCGTAACCATTCCTCCTGCCAAGACCAATGATGGCGTAACCATTCCTCCTGCCAAGACCAATGATGGCGTAACCATTCCTCCTGCCAAGACCAATGATGGTGTAACCATTCCTCCTGCCAAGACCAATGATGGCGTAACCATTCCTCCTGCCAAGACCAATGATGGCGTAACCATTCCTCCTGCCAAGACCAATGATGGCGCAACCATTCCTCCTGCCAAGACCACTGATGAGGCAACCATTCCTCCTGCCAAGACCAATGATGGGGTAACCATTCCTCCTGCCAAGACCAATGATGGGGTAACCGTTACTCCTTTCAAGACCAATGATGCCGGGACATTTTCTACTCATACTGGCCCCAGTCCGCCCCCTAAAGCCTGAAGGACAGTAACCTGGCCCTTTGTTAAAAAGTTTTGGCGACCCCTGCAGTAGGACATGTTACCCCATTTAGACTTGCACATTAACTTTAAAAACACTGAAAATAAAAAGGAGTGGTGGCTTTTTACCTGCATTTCCAGTGCTTGAAGGTCTCTGCGACACCCCAGGAGAAACCACATTTCGGTGTAGCGATGTCTGCGGAGGAGACAGCATCCCTGTGTCTGTTAATGAGGTGCTGGCAGCCAGTGAAGAGGTGACAAGGGTATTCCCTGGTGAACTGTATGACAATGGGTTGGACACTGGGATGGTCACTGACATGGAGAAGTTCGGCTGCTGTAGTCCAGGCTATAAGGAACAAAAAAAAAAAAAAAAAAGCATAAATTACCGATGGTATGCAACATAAGAAAAATAGAGAGGAAATAATGCAATGCAAGGGGACCTGCCATCACAGCTCAGTACATATGCAGCTATTAAAGTAGGCTCCAGTGCTCTGCAGCTTACTAGTTGTTGCCCATTTTTTCCACTCAGAAATATTGAACAGGTTTTAACTAGCGATGCACCAAAATTTCGGCCGTCGAAAATTATTGGACGAACATAGGGTTTTCAGCACGTGATTTTTGCCACAATTTTACTGTGCTTATGGTGTGTTTTTTTTATATAGTCATGTGACTCAAAAAAAATGCATCAAAAAACACATTATAGGTGTATTTTTTATATATTCTCGCTGCGTTTTCGATGCATTTCAATGTGGACGTGCATTTTTGGTGCATTTTTCTTACCTGGCCAAATACGCATCAAAAATGCAGAAAGCAGGATTTTTTAACACCGCTTCTAAAAGGTGCCGATAAAGTCATATTAATTTAAATTCATGATAATAATTAAAAAGTTAAATATAATACAAAAATAGTTATAAAAAATAAATGTATATATTCTTCTAGCTTGTCAGCTCTAACGAGCAAGGCCCTCTGATCCCTCCTGTATTGATAGTGTACTGTCTGCTCTCATGTTGTAAAGCGCTACGCAAATCATTTGGCGCTATATAAATCCTGTATAATAATAATATTTTTTTAAAGGACCGTCAATTTCGGTTAAGTGCATCCTGAATTTTCGGTTTCGGCATCGGGAATTTCCATTTTTCGGTGCACCTCTAGTTTTAACCTGAAAATTGGGAGTGACAAGTTCCATCAAAGGGTTTCTCATAGAGGTAATCAGTAACAGGACAGACTCCTTTAATGCTGTCCATTCTTCTACAGACAAGATAAATATTAGACTTGGCACAAGGACAGAAATGAGCCCAGTCTATTTAAACGTTCAATGAGGGAAAAAAAAAAAAAAAAAAAACGAAAAACTACAACTGTCCATATAAAATAAGGCAATAAAATAAAAACGCAAAAATGTTTCCATCTTCATATAATACCCTTGAAGTGTGCTGTAAAAGCATAATAAAAAAAAGAAATTTCTTATTTGCATATAAACTATATAACTGATATCACAACACTAATCAACTTTTCCTTTTATCCCTTATAGGACATGAAGGGGATTGAGGAAAATGTTCCAAGTGCTATAACCTGCAGTAACCAACCAGCTTAACATTTTATAGTTCTAAAAGTTGTCTATGGATGAAGCACAACAATTGATCCTGATCCCTTCCTTTTAGATTTTAAGCTCCAATGAGCAGGGCCCTCAGATTCCTCCTGTATGGAATTATATTGTAACTGTACTGTCTGCCTTCATGTTGGAAAGCGCTATACAAACTGTTGGCATCCATATAAATCCTGTATAATAATAATAATCTTTTGTTATGGGTGAACACTTTTCTAATCCTTGCAGCTCTTTACTATATACAAGTCAGGAAGATACAGGATGTCCCTCTGTATAAATATGACTTCTTAGTGGGGTTGTCCCGATACAGATACTAGTATTGGTACTGTTACCGAGCATTTGCTGAGTACTTGTACTCAAATGCTCCGATGCTTGACCCCGATACTTGGGCAGCCAGGGGTGATCGGTGCAGCGGTGGGGGAGTTACAAGCACCGATCCCCCTGTATAGATTTCAATATAGCAGCTAACAGCCGCTTCTCCTCCTCTCCCTCCCCCCATGGCTTTCAGCTGCTATATTGAAATCTATACGGGGGGCGGTGCTTGTAACTTCCCCCCCACCGCCACACGGATCACCCTTGTACCCTCCTGCAGTCACCCACTGCGTCCTCCATGCTCCTCCGGTCCCCCTCCTTGGTCCTCCACCCTGTTTGTCCTGGATCTGTCAGGATGGAGAGCGGAGGAAGTCATCGGTAAATATGCAATTTACCGACTCCTTCCTTTTCCGAATGAACAGAGTCAGTGATCACCGACACTGTCCATTCATAACTAACCATCAAAAACTGTGTTTATGATGCTTCAGTTTATGGAGAGGAGCCTCTGTCTCCTCTCCATTCATCTTCAGTGTAGCTGAGGCTGCAGAGAAGGGGACTGGGGAATCTGTGTCCTCAGTCCCTTTCCCTGCTTCAAAGGGGAGATGTCAGGGGTCTGTTGAGGCCCTTGATATCTCATCAAAGCCCACCAACAGGGCTGATGAAAAAAAATAAAAAAGAATGGTAATAAATATGTTAAAGGATAAATTGTAAAAATAAAACACACACAGACACCGCCCCCCACAAAAAAAAAGAAAGCAACGAAAATAAATAAATTAAAAAAAAAAAAAAAAAAAAAAAAAACAGTCCATGTGTCATCAGTGCTGCATATGAGCGCCATTGTCACATAACAAAAAAATAAAAAAAAGTATCAGTAATCGGTATTGGCGACTACTTGAAAGAAAGGATCGGTACTTGTACTCTGTCTTAAAAAAACAGTATCGGGACAACCCTACTTATTAGGCCTTGTTCACATGGGCGTAAACCCGTGCGAGGGCCATGTTTACCTGTTCCCAATTTGACATCCGTACATGCGCACGGGCCACAAATGCACACCGTCTGCATTCGAGGCCATGCACCCACACTCAAGTCAAACTGGGAGTAGCAGATGAGTCCGTGCAGCTGCGGCATCCCAATTGACATGAATGGGACTGCCTGCACAGAATACCTGTGCACAACCATGCAGGCAAAACAAGGCCCTCGTATGAGTGTAGGAGACGAGGCCTTAGCAACTTACAAACTAGGCTGCTGTTAGACATCACAGGCCCCATACAGCCTACCTGACCGGTACCCCCCACCGCCAAAAGTGACTAGCTTTATCAGTCCCTTTCTCTGTAATTCAGCTGCACAGATGAATGTATATAGGAAGCGCTCGAAGGCTTCCTGCTCGCAAATGGAAGCATAGTAAATCGCTCACTGATCACTCACTGTGTTTATTCAGGAATGGAAGGGGCCAGAAAATAAACATATTTCGAGTCCCCTTCCTCCGCTCTCCATCTTCAAAAATCCACCTGTAAGCCTGAAGCAGCTTCCGACGGGAGAGAAGAGGAGGGAAGCCGGCATGTTTTATAACAGAAACCAATAAACTTTTTTTTTTTTCCTTCAAAATTTTCGGTCTTTTTTTATTTGTAGCGCAAAAAATAAACCCAGTGGTGATCAAATACTGGCAAAAAAAAGCTCGATTTGTGAGAAAAAAAAATTATAAAAATTTACTTTGAGTTCAGTGTTGCATTACCGCGCAATTGTCATTCAAAATGACTTGATGGGTCTGCACTGATCATCAATGCGTCAATGATCAGCGCAGACCCCCCTCCCTCTCAGGAGAGCAGCCAATCGGCTCCTCTCTGCTCGTGCGTCGTCAGCGCGAATAGAGGAAAACCTGATAAACGGCACTTCTTGGTTACCATGTGATGAGCTGTGATTGGATTTAGCTCATCACATGGTAAACAGCCTACGTCATAGGTTCATTACAGGGATCGGAGATGCGGTGTGTCAGATTGACACACCAACGATCGCCACGCTGCGCTCGCCTGTAAGCGTGCGCCATTCACCTATCCTGCTGGACGTCATAGGACATCCGGTCAGGATAAAACAACCACTTTCCAGCCGTCATTCTGCTATATGGTGGAGGGGCTGTGGATAACATGGTTTCCTATGGGACACTTTTACGTCTATGCTTTTTTTCTACCACGAGTTTTTGGAAAGGGTCAGGGACTATTTTAACCACAAAATGGGGTGCTTTTTTTTGGTTCAATAGACTTCAATGGAGAAGCTGCAGAAAAGAATGCAGTGTGATCTTACCGCAATTTTGCAGTGATTTCAGCTTTCTAATCCACCCAACAACAAATTGGGCAAAAAAAAAAAAAGCATTAAAAATGCAAATTGCGGTAAAATTGCGCAAAATGCACAGAAAAAAGCGTTGCAGAAACTATCAAAAAGCAAACTGCATAGGTGTGATCTGAGCCTTACATGGAAGAGCTTGACAGGTGGTTCTGTCTGTCAAACACTGTATTTAGTATTAAACGCATACAGCTTGGAGGGGAGCCAGGTCCGACTCATAGGCGGGTGGTCAGGAGGCAATAAAAATGAGAATCCATCATCTGATTTTACCACCCCCTAGTGTCCTGAAAGGTGCCAATCTCTTAGATGCAAAAAAAAAAAAAGAAAGACACTGTTTGCAGAGATTTTCATGGCAAGTGTCACAGAAGTGATCTATGTAATGCATGCAATGATGATTAGCGCAATCTTTACGGGAAAAGATAAGACAAACATACATTGTCCACCACCCAACTTCTGCTTTTATCACTTCTGTGACATTCCTTTCAACTAACGCAGTTCAGAGATACATCAGTTTCCCACCACTGTGATCTTGTATAGGCCTAAATCATGCACCACGTGGTAGATTAACCACTTGCTTACTGGGCACTTAAACCCCCCTCCTGCCCAGACCAATTTTCAGCTTTCAGCGCTGATGCACTTTGAATGATAATTGCGCGGTCATACAACACTGTACTCAAATGAAATTTTTATCATTTTTTTCCCACAAATAGAGCTTTCTTTTGGTGGTATTTAATTACAGCTGGGAGTTTTATTTTTTGCTAAACAAACAAAAAAAAGATGCAAAAAAATAAAAAATTTAAAATCATGTTTAATAGTTTGTTATAAAATTTTGCAAACAGGTCATTTTTCTCCTTCGTTGAAATGCGCTGATGAGGCGGCACTGGTGGGCACTGATAGGCTGCACTGGTGGGCACTGAAAGGCACGGTTAAGGTGGCACCGATAGGCACAGATAAGGCGGTACTGATGGGCACAGATAAGGCAGCACTGATGGGCACAGATAAGGCAGCACTGATGGGCACAGATAAGGCGGCACTGATGGGCAAAGATGGGCACAGATAAGATGGCACGGATGGGTGGCACGGATAGGTACCACTGATAGATGAGATAGATAGATGAGACTGATGGGCACTGATAGGTGGCACTGCTGGGCACTGGTAGATGACACTGATGGGCACGGATATGTGGCATATGAGGTGCAGCACTGTTGTTGAGGCAGATTGTGGGCACTGATGAGTGGCACTATGGGCACTGATGGGTGGTACTGATGGGTGGCACTTTTACTTTATTTAGGTGGCACTGGCAGGGGGCAGGTGGGCACTAATGACTTGGCCGTGATCGGGACTGAAGTCCCTCTTACGGCCGCCGGTGATCGGCTTTTTTTTTTTTTCTCCTTGCGCTGTCAGCGCGAGAAGGAAAAGTAGCCGATTACCGGCTGTTGTGATCACATGATCACATCATTGGCTGACAGCTGATCACGTGGTAAGGGGTTGGGATCGACCCCTTGCTCCGATCTGTGATCAGGCGAGTCTCAGACTCGCTGATCACAGAGCTCACCGCGCGCGCCACTCAGGGGGGCATGCAGGCCGCTCGTGCACGGGACGACGTCAATAGATCTCAATCGGTTAAATAAGGAACCGCGCAGAGCACGGCTAACCCTGGGAATAGCACAACACACTGCCATGCTCCAGTACAATTCTCCAAATTCAGGTAGAAATTTAAAAGTACTTTCCATCTTTAGATTACGTGCATGTGTTTTTGTACAATAAAAAAAATAAAAATCTTGAATATGCAGCATTATATTGCTTGGTTTTATCTAGGTTCTTTATGATTACACTAAACAACAAGCCACTGTTAGGACAGCACAGTGGTTTATGGTGGTTATAAACCTCAGACATGAAATATGAACAAAGCACATCCCTCTAAAGTGTATATTTGTATCAATCCAGAGCACCAGGTGTCATTTCTGTCTGGTGCTTTGTTCCTCTATCAGCATGAATCACTTGTGACAAGTTTTCCTGACACCAAGCAAAAAAAAGGTGATAAGGGAGGAACCTCCATCAGATTGACAGCCTCAGCTCTGTTCCTCTGAGATCAGTAAAAGGGGGATGGATGTCTCTCTTCCCTCCAATCAGTTCCCTCTCCTCTGCGTGCAACTTCAAGGAGTTGTACAGGTAGACGTTTTCTTTTGCATTAAGTGAAAAACCCTCATGGTTTTTCACCTTTTTTGCGTCAAATCTTTTTTATTGATTTTCAACAGTAAAGCAATACAAAAATAAACAGAAATGAAAAAAACAAAAAAACAAACAGTACAAAACCCGACATGTCATAAGCAACAGTAGGCATATAATGAGATACAGGTATCAGTTCTAGAATCAGAGTACATAGTAGTACAGGTAGTCAATAAACAGTTACAATATTCAACCTTAGTGGCAGTGACCGTCACCTCCGACACCCCTTAAAGGGAACTTTCTGTGTCCGGAGGGGTCCAACACCATCACACTGTTATTAGGATTAGTACGTTCATATATTATTACATTGTTTGTGTGAAGTTTTTATACCATTTGATCCACAGTACCCATACCTGTTGTTCTCTATGGTAGTGATCACATGAGTTTGTAATTATGAGTTCGTAGGAGTGGTGAGTCTGAGTCAAAAGTATAACATCGTTTAAAGAGGGTGGAGTTTCCGATTTCCATTTTCTAGTGATCGACAGTCTAGCTGCCAAGAGTATGAGTTGCTATTTTACGGTATGTAGGGGGAATACTAGTGATTTCTAGATTGAGTAAGGCCAATTCTGGGGAAGGTCGTAGAGGAGTGCCCATTACTTTAGAAATTAGCCCAAAGACATTTTTCCAGTAGTCTAATATGGCAGGGCAGTCCCAGAAAATATGGAACATTGTCCCTATTTGGCCACACTTCCTCCAGCAGGTATGGGGGTTAGAGCCTCCACATTTTGATATAAGCGAGGGGGTTAAATATCTATGTTGCGTTATTTTTTTCATTAGTTCTAGTAGTGTGGCACAAGCTGTTGCTTTATGTATGGATTGGAGGGCAGTCATCCATTGAGATGGTGTAAAATGGCGACCTAAGTCTATTTCCCATTTGGCAAGTGGTGGTATTAACGTAAATACAGTCTTCTTGCTTAGTACATTATAAATAGTTGTGATACCTTTTAACCCTAGGGCTGGATTAGTTAAGTATGTCCAGATCTTGATAGGGATACTGGCCCGGATCGGAGGATTGGCGTTGAGGCAGTGTGCTATTTGTAGGTAAGTAAAGTGAGCTGGCATTTTGAGATTGAGGTCAGTTTGAATTTGGTGGTATGGTTTTAGGGAGTCTTGGTTGTACAATACACTAAGTTTAGTAGTAGGTGTTATGTTCAATGATTTAATATTGATATCGGGAATTAATGTATGAAGGATTGTCAAATGTGGGTTTAATTTGGTGGTCGGGGTGTCGTGCCACTGATTGGCAAGAACACGGTGCCAACTCAGAACGCTAGCTTTGATTGTGGGTGGGAGATGGGTTGGTATGGGTCTTTTCACTAGACAGCTGAGCAGCCAGTAGTGGAGAGAGGGTTGAGAGATAAGCGTTAGTTCTATTTCTCCCCATAGGGATTTATGGGGAGAACAGAACCAGTCCCTAAGTTGGCTTAGGATAGTTGCACCATAGTAATCGTTGAGAGCAGGGACTGCAGATCCTCCTACTGATTTGAGTTTAGTAAGAGCTATTCTGGAGGATCAGGGTTTCATTCGTTGCCACAAACGTCGTCCTAAAATGCTTTGTAATGAGTTTAAGTAACTTCTAGGAATAAAGATAGGAAGAGCTCTAAATAGATATAACAGTTTGGGTAACACCATCATCTTAAAGGCTGCAAGTCTGCCTACCCATGAAAATTCAAAATTTGCTAAGGGACTGTAATTCTGATTCAAATTGTTGCTTAAAATGGTTTTTCACCTTAATGCATTCTATGCTGGAGCCTGACCCCGATCCTTCTCCGGCCACGAATGAGCACACCAGCTTTACCCAGTGTCTCATGTCCTGACTGGATAGATTGATAGCAGTGCAGCCATTGGCTCCCGCTGCTGTCAATAAAATCTAATGACGCAGCGCAGGTTAGAGTCCTGCATTCTGTGTGATTGGACCCGCACGGGTGTCCACCAAGGGGAACGCTTCTCCAACGTGGACACTCGATGTGGGGAGCAACCACCAGCACCAATGAGGGACCCCAGAAGAGGATGATCAGGACACTCTGTGCAAAACGAACTGCACAGTAGAGGTAACTATGTTATGTTTTTTTTTTTTTTAAACAAACACAAGGGTTTAAAACACCTTTAACCACTTCAGCCTCAGAAACATTTGCCCCCTTCCTGAACAGGCCATTGTTTTGCGATACGGCACTGCATTGCTTTAACTGGCAATTGTGCGGTCATGCGACATTGTACCCAAACAAAATTGATGTCCTTTTTTCCCCACAAGTATAGCTTTCTTTTTGGGCATTTCATCACCTCTGCTGTTTTTATTTTTTGCACTATAAACAAAAAAGAGAAACAATTTGGAAAAAAACAACAATATTTTGTATTTTTTGCTATAATAAATATCCAAAAATGTAAGAAGAAAAAACAACAAATCGCAATAAGTGTAGGGAAGGGTTTAACACTAGGGGGTGATGAAGGGGTTAATGGGACTGACTAGGGGAGGAGAAAGTGTTCCTACTTAGTAGGAGCATACGATCTGTCTCCTCTCCCCTGAGAGAACCGGGATTTGTCTGTTTATACACGCAGATCCCGGTTATCGCTCTGTCACGAGCAATCAAAGGGGTGAACAGCGCTGATCAGCAGACATAAATAGGACCCTCAGTGGCAAAGTAAAAACGTTTTATTATTGTCAACAAAAAATAATAAAATGTTCACCAAGGCATACAGCGGTCAATTGATGGTCATGCAGAAACTTGGATTAAAAACTGACAGTACCTGGAGGCTGGAGTCGCATGGATGACACAGGGGCTTAGGAAAACCCAGCACAAAGCTGTTGGACAAAGAACACAGGAACACCGCTGATGGGGAGCCGGTCCAGGACCGAAAGGCCAGGGGTCTGATGAAGGGGGAACCAAACTGTAGGCACAGGAATTGTTGGGGCCAGTATAAAGTGGCCGCTTGCACAGTGTATGAAGCCCGAAAGTGATATCACAGCCTGGCGGAAGTCAGCCAAGGGAATCTGAAGAGTATGGACAAACCCTGCTGCTGGGGCCAATTAGGAACTGCTGATGCCAAGGGAGCAAAGAGTCACACATCGCCGTCTGGAGACACTACATGTTTCGGGAACACAGCCCTTGGCCTCTGAGTCTGTGAGCCTGGATTTTTGTTTTTAGCCACTGCATTTGTGAAGAAGGCTTCAGGGAGCCAAAGAAAGTCCAGTAAGTGGCAGGACTGTCTCTTACAGTTGATTCAGCTGTGGGATTGAGGCACCACCAGTACAGAACTTGCTCATGAATGGTAGCAGGCAGGTGAGTACATTTGCATGCACAGTGAGAAGACTTATGGAGGATGGCCTGGTGTCAAATAGGGCAGCAAAGAAGCCACTTCAAGGACAGACTGATATTCTGCAAGAGGTACAGGGATTGGACTGCCGAGGTCTGGGGTAAAGTAATTTTCTCTGATGAATCCCCTTTCCGATTGTTTGGTGCATTCGGAAAAAAACTTGTACCAAGAAGAAAAGGTGAACACTACCATCATTCCTGTGTCATGCCAACAGTAAAGCCTCCTCAGACCATTCATGTGTGGGGTTGCTTCTCAGCCAAGGGAGTGGGCTCACTCACAATTTTGAACACAGCCATGAATAAAGAATGGTACAAAAACATCCTCCGAGAGCAACTTCTCCCAACCATCCAAGAACAGTTTGGTGATAAACAATGCCTTTCCCAGCATGATGAAGCACCTTGCCATAAGGCAAAAGTGATAACCAAGTGGCTTGGGGAACAAAACCTCTAAATTTGGGTCCTTGGCCAGGAAACTCCCCAGACCTTAATCCCAATGAAAACTTGTGGTCA
Organism: Lithobates pipiens; assembly: GCF_037356315.1. Taxonomy (NCBI): domain Eukaryota; kingdom Metazoa; phylum Chordata; class Amphibia; order Anura; family Ranidae; genus Lithobates; species Lithobates pipiens. The sequence goes on from NW_027507903.1 coordinate 17,330,021, forward strand.
ATCCTCAAGAAGCCGGTGAACAGAAACCCCCACAAATGCTGACAAACTCCAAGCATTGATTATGCAAAAATGGGCTGCCATCAGTCTTGGTTATGACATCAGTCAGGATGTGGCCCAGGACACAACAGGACCCCCTCCTCTCCACCCCCCCCCCCCCCGGTCCCGCGAACTGGACCGTGGCAATCTCCCGTTCTGAGCCCCGGTATATCCGCGACAGGCTTAGAAATCCCCTCAACTGAATATCCAAAATGTAACTCGTCGGGAAGGACATTTTGGAGCATTCTAATTGGTCAGCGCCGACCAATCCGCATAGCCCATCCTGTCAGCTGGGAAGACGACGCGTGGATGCCCAAGGACTTTTGTAAGACCCAGACTCCTGGTGCGGATATACTGGGGCGGGTGAGGCGGGGGCCCTGTAAGTTCACCTTAAGAGATTTTTTTGTGTAATTATATTTCAGTATACCATAATAACATCTGACAAAAAGATCTAAAAACACTGAAGAAGCAGATTTTGTGAAAATATTAGTGTCATTCTCAAAACGTTTGGCCATAGTTGTACCATATGTAAAAGCACTGTGTAAATTGTCGGCGCTATATAAATATATATTTTCCTTTCTTTGAGGAGCAAAGGAAGCTTGTGGGAGCATGGGTAACCAGAAGTTTGGGCAGATATTCGGAGCCTGAGTTATTTAGGAGTTTATAAGTAGGTTGACCCTTAAAGAGAACTTCAAGGCAGCATAGAGAGTGAAAAATTGTGGTGTTCTGGCAGTGATGGCCTTGGTGGTAGGTTTGCCGCCTCATTACTTTAAACCCGAACACCTTTGAATTACACAGGTTCTGAGGCTAATTAAATGCAGATAAGGCACCAAGTGAGTTTAATTACCACCTTAATCAGCCCCAGAACCTGTGCAATTAATGTGTGTTCGGGTTTAAAGGGATGAGGTGGCAACCCTACTTGGTGGGTAAACAGCCTGGCCACTATTCCATACCAGTTCTTTCTTAGGGAGAACATAGTAGAGGGTGCTACAGGGATCCAATATGGATGTTACAAAGCATGGATATGGTTTCAGCATATCCTCTGCTGGAATTAGAGGTTTGATTTTTCTAACATCGCAGAGGTGATGGAAGGAGGACCTGATGGCAGCTGATACCTGTTGTTTAATTGACAGGTCAGTGTTGAGGATCACACCCAAGCTACGCACATTGTGTGAGAACATAAGATTTGTATTCCCAAGGTTTCAATTAGAGCAATCTTATTAGTAAGAGATAAAATGACCTTGTAGCTCTAGTCTCAGGAGAATTGTTTCTGTACACACGCTTTGTGGATTTGCAGTCTGCACCTCTTTATTACTTGATTAGAGTGTTACAAATATAGATTTGTGTTTTACCAATAAAAGGATAATTCCCCCCCAGTTAAACACTACAATTGATGATACAAGGTAATTCACTATGCAACAAAGGATAATAGTTTTTATATCCGAGGAGGGGAGAATGTTATAATTAACAAAAGGCAACATAAAAGTTATGTGCGACTGTTACTGCCCAGTGTAATTTGGCCTTTATTCAGGCCGAATTATTAAAGTGATTGCAAAGTCTAATTTAAAAAGAACAAAAAAAAAAAAGAAAAAAAAAAAAGAAAAAAAAAAAAACATGTACTTACCTGCTCTGTGTAATGGTTTTGCACAGAGTAGCCCTGATCCTCTTCTTCTTGGGTCCCTCTTCGCTGCTCCTGGCCCCTCCTTCCCATCGAGTGCCCCCACAGCAAGCAGCTTGCTATGGGGCACCGGAGTCACAGCTCCATATGTCCATTCAGGCACAGAGCCCCGACCCGGCCATGGCCCCTCTCCCCTGATTGGTTAGCAGACTTTGATTGACAGCAACGGGAGCCAATGGCGCCGCAGCAGTCTCAGCCAATGAGGAGAGTCGTGGATGGCTAAGACACTTGGGGACATCGCTGAAGAGAGTTGGGGCTCAGGTAGGTATTATGAGGTGCTGGGACAGCTGCTACACACAGGTGTTTTTTTTATCTCAATGTATAGAATGCTTTAAGATTAAAAAACCTTGTGCCTTTACAACTCTTTTAATGGCAGATCATTTTTTCATAATAAATCCATACATTTCAGAACATAAAAAATACCTTTATGGCTCTCAAATACTATCATAGCTAGAGTATGCCGCTATGTACAAATAATAAACCTAACTAGCGCTATTTTATTTGTGGGAACAATGGGGAATACAGTTTCGAAATCCCCAGCACTGAAAATATGTAATGGCAGAGGTGGTAGGGTGTGCTGCTATTGCTGGCTGCAGGGAGATCTCTTGTCACTGGGAAAGGGGGGGGGGTATATTGTCACTGGGAAAGGGGGGGGGGGGGTATATTGTCACTGGGAAAGGGGGGGGGGATATTGTCACTGGGAGGGATCAACTGTTGAAGGAGGGGGTCTATTGATGCTGGCTGCTGGTAGATCTATGGATACTGGGGTGGATCTATTGTTACTAGAGGGCTTTTTTGTTGCCAGGGAGGATCTTTTATTGCTAGGGGGATCTATTGTTGCTGGATGGAACTCTTATTGCTGGTGGGGAGCGATTGTTGCTGGGGAGGTCCATTGTTGCAGACAGCAGGGGATCTATTTTACTGCAGTTCTTAACAATCTCCATACAAATTACAACATACCACAGCACAACAAAATAATTGGTTCTGCATTTTCTAAGACCCCTTTCAAACTGGGGCATTTTCAAGCGCTTTAGCATTAAAAAAAGCGCCTGTAAAGCGCTTGAAAAAAGTCTCATCTGCAGTCCCAATGTGAAAGCCCAAGTGCTTTAAGAGCCCTTTCACAATGTCAGCGCCCGAAAAACGCTCGTAAAGCGCCGCTTAAACTAGCAGCGCTTTACCAGCGTTTTTCGAGCGTTATTGGGGGGGCGCTTTTAACCCCTGCTAGTGGCCAAATAAAGGGTTAAAAGCGCCCACAAAACGCTGCTGCCAATAGCGTTTTTCAGGCGTTTTACAGGCAATTCCCATTGATTTAAATGGGAAGGGGCTCTTTAGGAGCGTTGTATTCACCGCTCCAAAAGCGCTGCAAAGAAGCTGCTTGCAGGACTTTTTTTGACGCCCTGCCAGCGCAGCGCCTCAGTGTGAAAGCACTCGGGCTTTTACATTGGGATTGCAGTTGCGGCTTCTTTCAGGCGCTTTTTTTAACGCTAAAGCGCATGAAAAACACCTGAAAAACGCCCCAGTGTGAAAGGGGTCTAAAAGGGGTGGTACTGGGATGAGGGGAGGGGTGGAACCAAGGCATGGTGCTCAGAGGTGGGTAGGGGGCAGAGACAAGGTGTGACTCAGAAGGGGGTTGTACCTGCACCCATTTGCTGAGAAAAAAAAGCCCTGAACCTAACCTATTATGGGGCACATATACAGTTGTGCTCATAAGTTTACATACCCTGGCAGAATTTATGATTTCTTGGCCTTTTTCAGAGAATATGAATGATGACACAAAAGCTTTTCTTTCACTCCTGGTTAGTGTTTGGCTGAAGCCTTTTTTTATCAATCAACTGCGTTTACTCTTTTTAAATCATAATGACAACAGAAATTACCCAAATGACCCTGATCAAAAGTTTACATACCCTGGTGATTTGTGCCTGATAATATGCACACAGGTTGACACAAAGGGGTTTGAATGGCTATTAAAGGTAACCATCCTCACCTGTGATCTGTTTGCTTGTAATTAGTGTGTGTGTATAAAAGGTCAATGAGTTTCTGGACTTCTGACAGACCCTTGCATCTTCCATCCAGTGCTGCACTGACGTTTCTGGATTCTGAGTCATGGGGAAAGCAAAAGAATTGTCAAAGGATCTGCGGGAAAAGGTAGTTGAACTGTATAAAACAGGAAAGGGATATAAAAAAGATATCCAAGGAATTAAGAATGCCAATCAGCAGTGTTCAAACTCTAATCAAGAAGTGGAAAATGAAGGGTTCTATTGAAACCAAACTACGTCAGGTAGACCAACTAAAATTTCAGCCACAACTGCAAAGAAAATTGTTCAGGATGAAAAGAAAAACCCACAAATAACTTCAGATGAAATACAGGACTCTCTGGTAACATGTGGTGTGGTTGTTTCAAGAAGCACAATAAGGAGGCACTTGAAGAAAGATGGGCTGCATGGTCGAGTCGCCAGAAGAAATTCATTACTACGCAAATGCCACAAAGTATCCCGTTTCAATACACCAAACAGCACAGAGACAAGCCTCAAACCTTCTGGCACAAAGTCATTTGGAGTGATGAGACAAAAATTGAGCTTTTTGGCCAGGAAAGGTCCACCATTCCTACTGTGAAACACGGAGGTGAATCGCTGATGTTTTGGGGATGTGTGAGCTACAAATGCACAGGAAATTTGGTCAAAATTGATGGCAAGATGAATGCAGTATGTCATCAAAAAATAACTGGAGGAACATTTGCATTCATCAGCCAGAAAGCTGCGCATGGGACGTAGTTGGACATTCCAACATGACAATGATCCAAAACACAAGGCCAAGTCCACCTGTCATTGGCTACAGCAGAATAAAGTGAAGGTTCTGGAGTGGCCATATCGGTCTCCAGGGCCGCTGATAGGCCAGTACAACTGGCCCTGTTGTACCGGGCCTGACCAGCAGGGGAGCAGGGGGGGCCCGGGCAACCTTAACAGAAAATGAATTAATGTAATGTAAAAAGAAACAAAAACTCTTCCAGCCACTATGACCTAACATCGTCTCCCCCCCCCGGCCACCTATCACGACCGCTTCACACACAACCCCCAACATCCCACCGCCCCCCCCCCCCCCCCCCGGACTTTTACATTTTTTTTTTTTTTTTACGATGTAGGTGGCGGCAGGAAGAGGGACTATTTCTCCTATTTTGGGCGCGGAACAATGTCAGAATGTCTCTTCCGCGCCCACTCCCCATGCTGGCTTAAGTCCCGGCCAGCGTGTACTCTGTAGTGTCTTCCCTGGCGCCGCGGAGTGATTCCTCCCCCTCTGCTCTGTTCCTCACTCTGCCTGAGAGTAGAATCAGTGAGGCGACTGGCAGCGCCGGTGGGAGAAAAAAAAAAAAGAAGCAGCTGACATTTGAATCAGATAGTTTGTGGACACTCCAGTCCAGGCAGCAGGATCAGGGAGGAAGTGACTCCTGGGAACCATCTAACAGGTGTGTGCTTGCTTGGGGGGGGGGGGGGGATTCAAGATCTACTACTGCTGCAGCAGCATCTATACATTACAGCATTGGCGGCATGGGTGGCACTGTCTCTGCAGGCAGCACATGCGGTATGGGCCATAACGCATGTGCTGCCTGCAGACAGTGCCACCCATGCCGCCAATGCCGTAATGTGCTGCAGACAGTTCTACCCATGACGCTATTGCCATAATGCATGTGCTGCCTGCTGAGACAGTGCCACCCATGCTGACAATGGCATTATGCCGTTGGCGGCATGGGTGGCACTGTCTGCAGCACAATATGGTATGGGTGGCACTGTCGGCAGGCAGCACATGCGTTATGGCATTAGCGTAATGGGTGCAGCATCATATGGCATTGGTGGCATGGGTGACACTGTCTGCAGGTAGCACATGCGTTATGGCCCATACCGCATGTGCTGCCTGCAGAGACAGTGTCACCCATGCTGCCAATGCCATAATGTGCTGCAGAGACAGTTTCAAGGCGGGGTCTGGGCATGGGGCCACGGGCGGAGCCAGGGTGGGGCTGAAGGAGGGGCCAGGGGTGGAGCTGAAGGGGGCCCTGTCAGGTAGGCTGTACAGGGCCCCATGATTTCTATCAGCGGCCCTGTCGGTCTCCTGACCTCAATTTCATTGAGCCACTCTGGGGAGATTTCAAACGTACCGTTCATACAAGACAGCCCAAGAATTTACAGGAACTGGAGGCTTTTTGCCAAGAGGAATGGGCAGCTTTACCATCTGAGAAGATTAAGAGTCTCATCCACAAATACCACAAAAGACTTCAAGCTGCCATTGATGCTAAAGGGGGCAATACACGGTATTAAGAACTGGGGTATGTAAACTTTTGATCAGGGTCATTTGGCAGTTTCTGTTGTCATCATGATTTAAAAAGAGTAAACGCAGTCGATTGATAATAAATGGCTTCAGCCAAATACTAACCACGAGTGAAAGAAAAGTTTTTGTGTTATTCATAGTCTCTGAAAAATGGTCAAGAAATCATAAATTCTGCCAGGGTATGTAAACTTATGAGCACAACTGTATACACTATATTATTAAAAGTATCTAGACACCTGCCTTTACACTTACATGAACTTTAATGGCATCCCAGTCTTAGTCCGTAGGGTTCAATATTGAGTTGGCCCACCCTTTGCAGCTATAACAGCTTCAACTCTTCTGGGAAGGCTGTCCACAAGGTTTAGGAGTGTGTCTATGGGAATGTTTGACCATTCTTCCAGAAGCGCATTTGTGAGGTCAGGCACTGATGTTGGACGAGAAGGCCTGGCTCGCAGTCTCCGCTCTAATTCATCCCAAAAGTGATCTATTGGGTTGAGGTCAAGACTCTGTGCAGGCCAGTCAATTTTCTCCACCCCAAACTCGCTCATCCATGTCTTTATAGACCTGGATGGGCAACTCAATATTGAACCATACGAACCAAGGCTGGGATGCCATTAAAGTTCATGTGCGTGTAAAGGCAGGCACCCCAATACTTGACAATATAGTATATGTAACAGGCAGCCCTCGGTGCACATAACACTTGACCATGTTCAAATCTGTGCTTTCGTTGCTGAGCTTATGTGGTTGACAGTGCATCCCACCTCCCTTCACAGCTCTCTAACCACACTGCCCACGAGAGGAGAAGGGGTGTAACATATAATGCATAACAAAGTGTAAAAAAGCTGCCGTCTTTTGCTGAAAAGAAAGACTGAGTCCATACTCGCCAACCAGCCACCTGCTTGCAGAGACTACAGTAGAAGCTGTGGGCTTGTTCTGTTGTGAATGACAATCTACTGGAGAGGAGAACTGTGATTTACAAAAACACAAGCCCACAACAACACATGCCAGCTACTACACTAGTCTCACTCCCTAGAAAAGCTTGGTGGTCAGGTCTGTGTCCAGTTGTCAGAGAGACTGGTGTAGTAGCAGCACATATTCATTCACAACAAAACAAGCTGACATCTACTCTACTACTGTGGTCTCTCTCCCCTAAATATCTGGCTACTGGGTCAGGCTCAGCCTTTTCTATCAGTCTTTTCAGTAGAAGGAAGTTGGCAGAGGAGAGCAGAAGAGGCACAGTGTTGCAAGATTATATGGAGATCTGCATAATAAAGAGGGAGTGATGGCTATAGCTCCCCCAATAGGAATGCCCATAAAGAGGGCTTTAGTCTGGGGTGGAGCTATAGTTATCACAGACATAAGAATGCAATTTTTTTCAACAAACTGTGCAAGATGTAACTGCCTTTCTTAAGTAATTTGGCACTGCCCAATTATTGCCAAGTTTTGGCAAAAGGTGGTAGAGGTTCTGTCTGCAGTGTTGTCTATCCCTGTGCCCCTAACATCAGAGTTATATCTCCTGGGTATCCTTGAGGAGATCTGGCCCTGATATATGAGAACATTATTAAGAGAAACACTGCACAGATCTGGATAGGACCACATGCTTTGTGCCCCAAGTCCCATGGAGGATTCAACAATGATTTTCAACTTTTGGTGATAAGTCATCTTTGATTCTACTGTTAACTTTTGCTCCACAATGTCAGCAACTACACTGGTCAACGGGGGCTTATTAAAAGCTCATTTACTGCTTTTTAAGAATATGTAAAATATTGAAATGTTCATTGCCTGAGCAGTTTTGCTTTTAGTGCATGGATAGCTCACAAAAACAAATAAGGAAAATTTTAAATATAGAGGAGTGGGAATCAGAACATAAAAATAAAATTATACTTTTATTTAATATTAATACAAATGACAAGCAACAAAAATATGAAAAATGGTTAAAATCAATGGTAGAACATATATAGTACAAAGATTGGGCTGCTGGCGGCCCAAAGGAGGAGGAAAAAGTGGTCGCAGGTGAGTGTTGATTCCAAACATGTTTCATCGGTAATGGCTTCCTCAGGGGATAATGTAAGACCACCAAAATAATAATCCAGCTCTAACATAAAAAGAAAACAGAAAATATGCATTACATATAAATATACAATACATGAAACACAAAGAAAAAATTGGCATGATCTCCAGAAAATGCATAGCACGTACCTCTATCGACCTGCAACCAGAAAATAATAATAATTAAAAAAAAAATTTCATCTTCTGGTTCTGGACCGATAGAGGTATGTGCTAATCGTTTTCTGGAGGTCATGAAATTTTTTTTCTTTGCGTTTCATGTATTCTCATGTATTCTTATAATCTCAATTTTCTTTCTATGTTAGAGCTGGATTACTATTGTGGTGGTCTTACATTATCCACTGAGGAAGCCATTACTGGCAAAACATGTTGGGAATCAACACTCATCCGTGACCACTTTTTCCTCCTTCCTTGGGCCTCCAGCAATCCAATATTTGTACTGTATTTGCTCTACCATTGATTTTAACCATTTTTTCATATTTTTGTTGCTTGTTTTTTGCATTAATAAAAATAAATTATACTTTTATTTAATATGTTATGATTCATTTGTTGATAGCCCCGTTATAATCCCACTCCTCTATATTTATACTTTCGCTTACCGGGATGAGGTGCATGACATTATAGAGCCACTCAGACCATACTCCTTAGTCTAAGACCCCTTTCACACTACACCGCCAATTGCGTCAGCGGCATTTTACCGCCGGATTTGCGGCGCATTTCGGGCGCTAGCTTTGCCGGCGGTATTACAGCGCTGCCCCATTGATTTCAATGGGGAGCAGCGGTGGAGGAGCGGTAAACACACCGCTCCTTCACCGCTCCAAAGAAGCTGCTGGCAGGACTTTTTTCTGACGTCCTGCCAGCGCACCACTGTAGTGTGAAAGCCCTCGGGCTTTCACACTACCTACAATGGTGCAGCTTCTTTAGGGCGGATTGCAGGCGCTATTTCTAATGCTATAGCGCCTGCAAAATGCCCTGGTGTGAAAGGGGTATAAAGAAGGACATTTGTTAAGCACATTAATAGCATATGGTGCTATATCAGCATAGACTCTGCACAACCATTGGTAAAGTTGTACTGCCTTTTATAAAAGAAAAAATAGGCATCAGTATAGGACTGGTGTAAATCGACCATATTAATATGCAAGCATAGCAATATAACAAACTGAAAAAAAGAAAGGAAAAAAACCAAAACAAAGCATTTGGCAAAAACAGCCTTAACATTTCAGCAACAGGTTGCCAGATTGTGAAGAAAGGCCATCTGTTTATGAAAATAATTGCAATTGCATTCCTGGAAAGAAATAAAGTAAATTGCCAGGCAAGCTGAATATTCCTAATGAATTCTTCTACATCTGCACGAGAGTCATTTTCACAATTAATATGACACACATGGCATGGCTATTCCAAGCTAAAGGAGAAAGTACTGCGATGGCACAGCAGAAACGTTCTAATAGAAATCCAAGCTAAGGAGGGTTGCGCAAGGTGAAGTAGAGGTGTACCGGTGACCCTTGTTTTTTGTAACGTCACAATGCTATGCACCTACATGGCAGACTTCCCTTATGGCCCGTACACACGATCCGAATAGCGTACGACCGATACTACGACTTTTTTGCTTAATAGTCGCAAGTAGAAATTGAATAGGTTACTTAAGTCATGAAAATTCTAGTATGACATAAAAAAAAATAAAAAATAATCGGAAGCGATGTCGTGTTGTAATGTATTTGTATTGTTTGACAACAGTACGGATGAGGAAAATTTTCGTGGTAGTCCGGTCAAATAATAATCGGATGAATTATCATCAGCTCTCGAAAGCTCTGTACTAACGATCCGATTATCGTACGATCGTGTCAAAAGCGGTGTTTTTCATCCGATTTTCGGATCGTGTGTACGGGCCATTAGATTGTGCAGCTAAATCTTCCATCTTAGACGCCTTTCACACCAGGGCGTTTTGCAGGTGCTATAGCGTTAGAAATAGCGCCTGCAATCCGCCCTAAAAAAGCTGCACCATTGTCTGTAGTGTGAAAGCCCCGAGGGCTTTCACACTACAGCGGTGCGCTGGCAGGACGTCAGGGAAAAGTCCTGCCAGCAGCTTCTTTGGAGCGGTGTGTTTACCGCTCCTCCACCGCTGCTCCCCATTGAAATCAATGGGGCAGCGCTGTAATACCGCCGGCAAAATGCCGCTATTGCGGCGTATTGCTGGCGGTTTTAACCCTTTCTCGGCCGCTAGCGGGGAGTAAAAGCGCCCCGCTAGCAGCCGAAATGCGCCGCAAATCCAGCAGTAAAACACCGCTAAAAATAGCGGCGTTTTACCGCCGACGCAATGGGCAATGTGGTGTGAAAGGGGTCTAATAAAGCACAGATTGTCCAGATGAGAGAGTTAGTCAGAAGTGAACAGGTTGGGATCTTTACATCCTTCAGTCACAAATAATAGGATGCATGCAGGTAAATTAATATGAAGCCCACTTCACTTTACACATCTTCACACACCGATTACTACGAAGTTTGGACGTGTGCAGAAAATGAAACAAAACTACTTTTTTTTTCTATTTAAACAATTTACATTTGTTTAACTTGTTTTCGGTATTTATTTAATTTATTCGTTTTTGAATTTGATTAGAATTTTCCCAAATTCGGTTGAGATGAACTCAGTTAAACCGAATTCAGAAAATTTGACCGGAAAATTCGAATTAGCATTCAAATTTATTCTGTCTGAAATTCGAATTTTCGGAAAACGATTATATTCTTTTAGAACTCAAATTTATTCTATTTGGAATTCGAATTTTGGAAAACGGTTATATTCTATTCTAGTCCATTGTTTTATCTATTCTATTTTTCGCTATTCTCGTATTTTCTATTTTATTGAAATTTAAATTTATTCTATTTGAAATTGCAATTTCGGAAAACGGTTATATTCTATTGTTTTATCTATTCTGTTTTTCTCGATTATATTCTCGGATTTTCTATTCTATTGAAATTTATTCTATTTGAAATTCAAATTTCACAAGACCGTTTTATTTTTTCTATTCTTTAATTTTCTATTCTAGTTATTTATTTTATGTTCTAGTCTTTTCTATTCTATTATATTCTATTCTTGTTTTTGAAATCTATTTAGAATTCAAATTCGTTTTCATATTCTATTGGAATTTCTGGCGAATTTTGTTTTGTCGTTTCAGATTAGTTAAAAAGTCATTACTACTGTAACAGATGAACAAAAAAATTCATCCGAATTTAGATTCGGAACTAAATGACATGTCTAATGAACTTGTCCTCTGAAGTCAGCTGCTGAACCCTTTTATACCTTTCAGTAGAACAACCAGCCATGTTATGGTGGGATGAGCGAAAAGGAATCAAAAGGCCCCCAAATCAATTTAAGAAACACAGTAGCGACTTCTTTAAAGTTTAAACTCCTACATATAGCCAGTGAAGTGACTGGCCTCAGGATGAAACAAATTTTACATGTGTTGTACCTGTTTATCTGCAGCCACCTAAAGCACACATTCTACACGGCATTTCTGATCAAAAGGCAGGGGGCGGAGAACTGAAATCGCACAGCACAGAGCAGGGAGTGTAATCTGAGACCTGAGTTGAGGGAAGACACCCCACCCCCTCCCCTCTACAAAGCCTCGAAGGGAAACATGCACGGCTGAAGCTGCCAATCACCTTGTGTGTGCTAGAGAGGGGCGGGGCCATCCCCTGGGACTTGAGAGTGGTGGCATAACTTGTCCGGAGTGACTTGTACAGATAAAGAAGAGACAGCAGGTAGGAACCACACTTTTGATTGAGAATTGCACACATAGTGGGATAGGTTTTGCTAGTTTTTCATTTCAGAGGTTTACAACCACTTTAATCAGAAGGTATTTGCAGGTTTCACTTCCATCAGAAGGCTCTACTGTGCTTCTCACTAATGCATTTGGGAACTTTTGGGTTCCTTTTACACCACCTCACTGTCTCATATTTGCTTGCAGTTGCCCTACTCCATAGAAGCCGTGATTTCCATGAATTGCACAGGCGATGGCCAACTAGCCTGAAAGAGCTGCATGCATCTTGGAATAAATGGCTCTAACATTTTAAGCTGTGTTTGTACTATAGTCCAGCATTCCTGGATGTGCAGTTGGTCACAAAAGGAGCATAAAGGAACGATTTGCGTGGCTTTACCCACTATTCTAAGTGCCCATTTGCATCTTTGCATGTGCACAGAGGTGGATTTTTTGTAACGTTAGGTAGACGCATTGTCATGGACCATTGTACATTTTCATTTGTACACGCATTTTTGATGCATTTTTTCCCCATTTCGAATTATATAGGTATAACAGCCAATGATCAGGGCTTAGTAATATCGATCACTAACACATAAAAACGTATATCATATGCATCTTTATGCATTGCCATTGACTTCTAAAGGCCTTTCAATGCAGAAAACAAAATATTCAGACGTGTATTTGCAGTGCACTGCAACACTAATATGGGGACAAGTACTACCATTATTATGGGGTACCACAACACGTGTTTTAGAGCAGGGATCTCCAAACTACGGCCCTCCAGCTGTTGTGGAACTACACATCCCATGAGCATTATAAAACTCTGACAATCACAGACATGACTAGGCATGATGGGAATTGTAGTTCCTGAACAACTGGAGGGCCATAGTTTGGAAACCCCTGTTTTAGAGCATCAGAATGCCTATGTCAAAAAGCAAGAGTATAAAAAGACCTTCAAATGAGGTCCCCTAATTTATTGGATCTGTGAGGGAAGTGAAACCTGCAACCAGGGCAGGACTTCGGGTGTTGGGGGCCCCTGCGCTTGAGTCACTTTCGGGTCCTACCTTCTATACATTACCGTATTTATTGGCGTATAACGTGCCGTCATGTTATACGCCGGCACGTTATACGCCAATAAATACGGTAATGTATAAAAGTTTAGGAGGGAATTTTAAGGAAAAAAAACTTACATTTAAACGGCCATCAATGCAGCCTTATCAGTGTCCATCTGCAGCCTTGGCAGTGTCATTTGCAGCCTTGTCATTGCAGTCTTGAAGTTTAAAAATGGCGCCTCAGGAGGCTCTCGGGTCCTCTCGCAGTCCCGAGCGGAGCCGAGAGTAGTCAAGTGTACTTGGTTCGGCTCACAGTCACGCCCAGTCCCTGTGTTATGTCCATCATAGGGCAGGACTGGGTGTGACTGAGTGGAGCTGAGCACACTTGGCTATGTATCTCGGTGGGGACCATGGGCTTGAGCCCAGTCAAGCCCAATGGTAAGTCCGGCCCTGCCTGCAACCACCTTCTGTTTTAGAAAGTGTTTTATACTTTTGGTATATGTAGTCACTAATACCCCATATATTATCCAAGTAGCCATTTTTGTCACCCAAGTAAATATTTAGGGGAACAACCCTGGAAACCACAACCTCACTGGGTTATGGTGACCAGGAGTTGGGTTAACAGATGCTGGTCACATGAGATGTTGTGCTATCAAATCACCAGACACTTTAGGCATAAATTTAGATTTAGTCTGCTGGTTCATGTTACACCTTACACCCTGAATACAGGTGTAATATGCTCCAAAAGGGGAACTTGGCCTTTAAAGCCCATATAGCCTCTATGACAGCCATTATCAACCAGTGTTCTGTGGAACCCCAAGCTTCCCTCCAGGTATAACTAGAGCTTCCTCGACCTGTGGTTAAATGATTGTGCCTGCATGTTTCTGTGTCCAACACCATTTGGCGACATTGATTGCATTCGTGTCATTATGGCCACTCCTGTAACGGAGGTATTCTTTCCACTTACCACCACCAATGTAAGGGGCATTTTTCTAATGACTCTGGATAGACTAATCTTACCAGGGGTTCCCCTGGGGTAAAAAAGATTAAAAGAGAAGTGCAGCCAAAGCTCATTTGGTTGTACTTCTCCTTTGGATCACAGGAGTGCAGTTCGTTATGCATTCCTGTGACCCGCTGTCAGCTGACGTCACAGAGCCAGTCCAAGCTCGGAAGAGATCGCGACCATATGGTTGAGATTCGCCCACATGCCCAGACCAGCACCAGGCTCAGCTTCTTAGCGAGCCACTGAGAGCCTGAGCCAGCCACTCCCTCCACAGCCCAGAGCTCCAGTGAGCGCAGGGGGGCAGAGCAGACAGCGATGACTGATGGTCACCAGCTTTCTGTTTGGACCAATGCTGCATCCATCTAGGCAAGTATGATTCAAAAATAAAAACAATGCCCATACTTCTCTTAAGAAAGGCTGCTCTACAAGGTGTAGTGGTGTCCAGTAGAACTATTCTCCCACATTGAAAGCCTGCTCCGGTGTAGTGTAATACAGTGTTTTTAGCACTAACTGCACCAATACTACGGCCTGCCATGAATCCATACACAAATCATAAGCTTTCATGTCATTGTGGGTCTGCTGCTGGATCCCAAACCCATACTGTAAATTTTAAAGGATAAGTTCACCTTTGGGAAAATGTTACATGTTCCCTGGTTTTTAGGATGGAACATTATACACTATAAATATCAAATGTATTGTGACAGCTGCCTTTACACGTACATGAACTTTAATGGCATCCCAGTCTTAGTCCTTGGGTTCAATATTGAGTTGGCCCACCCTTTGCAGCTATAACAGCTTCAACTCTTCTGGGAAGGCTGTCCACAAGGTTTAGGAGTGTGTCTGTGTGAATGTTTGGCCATTCTTTCAGAAGTGCATTTGTGAAGTCAGGCACCGATGTTGGAAGAGAAGGCCTAGCTCGCAGTCTCCGCTCTAATTCCTCCTAAAAGTGTTCTACTGAGTTGTGGACAGTACTCTGTGCAGGCCAGTAAAGCTCCTCCACCCCAAACTCATTCATCCATGTCTCTATGGACCTTGCTTTGTGCACTTGTCCAAATCATTTGGTGGAGGGGGGGGGGGGGTAATTATGGTGTGGGGTTGTTTTTCAGGAGCTGGAATTGGCCCTTTAGTTCTAGTGAAGGTGTCGGCATACCAAGTTATTTTGTACAATTTCATGCTCCCAATTTTGTGGGAACAGTTTGGGGATGGCCCCTTCCTGTTCCAACATGACTGCACACCAGTGCACAAAGCAAGGTGCATAAAGACATGGATGAGTGAGTTTTGGGTGGAGAAACTTGAATGGCCTGCACAGAGTCCTGACCTTTGGGATAAATTAGAGCAGAGACTACATGCCAGGCCTTCTTGTCCAACGTCAGTGCCTGACCTCACAAATGTGTTTCTGGAAGAATGGTCAAACATTCCCATAGACACGTCTAAACCTTTCGGACAGCCTTCCCAGGAGAGTTGAAGCTGTTATAGATGCAAAGGGTGGGCCAACTCAATATTGAACCCTACGGACTAAGACTGGGATGCCATTAAAGTTCACGTGCGTGTAAAGTACAATACTTTTGACAATATAGTGTAACATGATCCCAATCCTGCAGCCGCTCCCCAATCCGCTGCCTCTAGTGACAGCGAGCCGGGGATTTTCTCCCCGAACTCGCTGTCACCATTTAAAAACCCTGCTCGGGAGCGTTATAAAAAAAAAAAAATTGTGATGTGGGGTTTTATTTACTAAAGGCAAATCCACTTTGCACTACAAGTGCACTTAGAAGTGCAGTCGCTGTAGATCGGAGGGGGACATGCAAGGAAAATAAAAAACAGCATTTTTGCTTGTACATGATTGGATGATAAAATCAGCAGAGCTTCCCCTCAGATCTAAAGTGACTGCACTTCCAATTGCACTTATAGTGCAAAGTGGATTTGCCTTTAGTAAATCAACCCCAGTGAGTTTGGGGAGATGATCCCCAGCTTACTGTCACTAGAGGCAGCGGATTGGGAAGTGGCTGCAGAAGTGGGAACATTCATTGGCAGAGTTCTGTGAATGGGAGAACTTTGTGGCTGTCGGCTTGTAGTTCTCAATGAACTATCGGGGCTCTGTTGAGCTCTCTGAGTAGTTGATGCTTTCTTCCTTGTCAGTGTGTAACTGCTTGCTAGTACGAGATATGAGAAGACAGTCTGCAGGAGTCCTGTATTGCACCCCCACATCTACTGATCATGGGTATAATGCTTTCCAGACACCTAGTTAAAAAAAAAAAAAAAATACATGCACATTTTTTTTTAACTGCAAAAACAGGTGCATTTCTTTTTTCGTTTTTTTTTTTTTCGCAAAGGTGACTTTATCCTTTGAAGTAAACATGTCATGATGGTGGTATAAGGCATACTCACAATTAATAGCACTAAAAAAGGCACAGAGTCAGCATGGCAGCCATGAGACTATTATTTTTCAGAAGGATATCAGCAAGCATATTTCTCTCATGAAATGCAACTTTTAATAAATCCGCTCATTTAGATTTATACTGCACACACACAAATACAGAAAAAATAAAAAATAAAGTAGGCTCTGCTTTGGCATTTGCATTTAAGGATCAATGGCTGGCATTTTTCTGATCTTCTCCAATTATCTAGAAAAAGCTCTTGTACTCACAGAAATTTTATGATTGCGCATCATATTATCAAATTCCTCATTAATTTTTTTGTACTTTTCCTCGGTGTGGGGGGTCAGGACGTACGAGCCGTCGGGGTCCGGGCTGTCGCAGCCTCTGTGTTCCTTCTTGTTCAGAGCCTAAACAGTGAAGTCAATAAAAAGGATCAACACATACAAATAAGGGAAGGGGGTGAACAATACTTACAGGATCTCGCTTGAAAACAAAATCATTATCTTCATTTAGTTTGCTGAATGTGTCCTCCTCAAAGTATCTCTCAGCATCTGGACTTTCACAACCATCTAAGCCTTTCTTTTTGAGAGTCTGAAACACAATTGGAAAATTCACACGCATACTGCACTAACTGGGAATGAAGAATCTAGGTCTTAGTGGGTGCTCCCCTTTAAGCTGACCCTTCATGAGAGATACATGGACGGCTTCATCGCTTACCTTCTTCTAAAAGGGTAGTTCATTGGTTTTTATGCTGACCCTCTTACTTTCAGAGGTCTATAACTGGAACATATGCAGAAATGGATAGTCAAAGATCCTGATCTGCATGCTTGTTCTTGGAAAATGATTTAAAGTATATTAGTAAGAAAAAGTTAGCATGGCACCCAAGTAACCTGAAAAAGGACAGTTCTGAAATGAAAGCCTCCATGTTCCTCTCATGACAGGTTACCTTTAAAAGGACACCTACAGACAAAATTGTTCTTTCTTTTGGATACTTAGAATATATAAAAATAATAAGTAAAATTACTTTTAGCTCCTCTACCCAATGCTGCAGTGCCTTGCACAGTTCTAATGCATCAAAGCAAAGGGCCTTATGACCCAGACTTGGAGTATATAGTGGTGTCGCTATTTCATGCATATATAAACCCCACCATATTAATTTTGTGAGGAGCTGCTATGGGTGCAGATCATTGTCCTGCAGACAAAAGCAGTCAATAACTGAACAGACACACTCTAATCAACACTCTGTAGAAACATCAGTTTATAGGGTGCCCATGGGTGTTTACTACTGCAGCCAATGAGGGAGATTCATCAAGCAAGTTACCAACATAATCAAGCACATATCTAGAGCAATTAATCTGCCGCTCATTTAGGAAAGAAGTTGCACTAGGATTTCTCAGCCCCCTGCATTTTTGAGCAATCAACTCTGATCCTTGTTCTGAGGCCTATTTGAGACCATGTTATACAATAACGGGAAATAGATTTTCACACGAACCACTCATAAAATGTAAAGTCCAACCAAGGGCAGTTTTTTTTTATTGGGCAACAGTTGGAACCTTTGCCCCATTTCATTGCTGTCTTTGTCCCCATGAGGAAGATTCTCCTCCTCTCCAGCAGAAATAAAATCCTGGTAGACAGAAGTTCTACCTCTTCCCTACTCTATCCACGACTAATAATATGAAGCAGAACTTGAATGTGGAGGACTTTATTAGTATTAAACCTGCGATCTTGTGGCTAATCTGTCTCCTTATTCATGTTTGTACTGCCTTATTGGGTAGCAAGATTGAGAAATGCACCCCCAAGTGTTTAACATAAGGAGGAGAGGATACAACACAGGGAGGGTAACTCATAACCAGCAGTTCTGGATTTTCTAAAACTGAAGTCAGGTTGCTTGCTATGGGTTAGTCAACAGGACTGAAAGTGAGGGAATATCCACAGCCACCTTGGAGGTGGCACAGAAGGTGCTTCTACATTAGTATCGGGTCCCTCCCCGCATTACCCATGCCAATTCCGGAGTTGTGGCCATTGGGGCGATGTTGGGGCGATGTCGGACATATATGTTGGAAGTGCCCTTGCCAAGTGTATTTGGCCTCCTATTCACGTTGTTTCATCTGCCCATAAAAAAGAAGCCAAGTTTGCCTTATTACCATGTCCAATTCTGGTCCTGTTCGCATATCAGCAGAAGCTCGCTTCCTATCTATTTCTGTCAGCCAAAAGAACAATTGCCCAAGCCTGCTAAAAAAAATAAAAAAATCTGTCCCCTTTCAGGGGGTGAGAGATCGCATGTTAACAAACAGATGTCAAGCATCTGCAAGGACTCATGCCAAGTTCCTCAAAATTTGGGAGCCATGGCTGTGAAATGCTTTTCCTACCCTCTCCCCAGCCAGCTTGGGCAGTCCGTGACGGAAGGTCCCGATGCTCCTGAGCCCTTTCCTAATCCCCATCTCTCGACCCCTAACCTTCTGGCCCACCTTTATGCCCTAGACTGCCCTATTCTTTCTTTAGCTTCCTACTCGGTAGGTGAGCAAGTTCCTCTCCTTTAGCTTCACTTTTCCACCTAACTTTCTTTCAGATTCCTACATTTTATTACATGTTATACTAAAGAAATCCCTGCGTGTTTTCTCTGTGTCCATATGAGAAAGTGAGTCTAATGGGCGTGATTTCATAAAGTGTATTTTGAAACCACATGTTTTCAGAGAGTCCTGTCTTTCACCTGAAGTTATTTATGAGTTTTTCTTTACAACCTGAACAATTTTCCTTGCAGTTTTGGCTGAAATTTTCGTTGGTCTACCTGACCATGGTTTGGTTTGAACAGAAACCATAATTTTCAACTTCTTGATTAGAGTTTGAACACTGCCGATTGGCATTCTCAATTCATTGGATATCTTTTTATATTCCTTTGCTGTTTTATACAGTTCAACTACCTTGTCCCGCAGATCCTTTGACAATTCTTTTGCTTTCCCCATGACTCAAAATCCAGAAACATCAGTGCAGCACTGGATGAAAGATACAAGGGTCTGTCAGGAGTCCAGAACCTCATTGACCTTTTATACACACACACAATAATTACAAGCATACAGATCACAGGTGAGGATGGTTACCTTTAATAGCCATTCAAACCCCTTTGTGTCAACCTGTGTGCATGTTATCAGGCACAAATCACCAGGCTATGTAAACTTTTGATCGGGGTCATTTGGGTAGTTTCTGTTGCAATTAGGATTTAAAAAGAGTAAACACAGTTGATTTATAACAAATGGCTTCAGCCAAACACTAACCACGAGTAAAAATTTATTTTGTGTTTTCATATTCTCTGAAAAATGGCCAAGAAATCATAAATTCTGCCAGGGTATGTAAACTTAGGAGTACAATTGTATACACACACGATTCTGCACAGGAGGTCTGTTGCAGTAAATCTGCTATAGGGTGGTCCTTAGGTGGTTAACTAAACTATAACAAAGTGTACCTTCCTACAACACTATGGAGTTGAGTTACTAAAGCTGGAGAGTGCAAAATCTGGTGGGGCTCGCAATAGATACCAATTGGGTTCCAGTTTTTTTTTTTCAAAACTCCACTTTTCTTTGTTGGGAAAAAAACATCCCCCCTGGGTGATCTATGTACATTTCAGGGATTTTAACAAACTTTGTTGCAGATTACTACCTTTTGTTATTCTAAAGAAATCCCTGTGTGTGGGAAAGTGAGTCTAATGGGCGTGGTTTCATAATTATCAATCAGCTGTGGCACCTACAGGGCACGTATGAGGGAAGCTGCTGGGTCTGCATCCTTTTAGACGTGTTCCTATTGGGAGTATCTCACCAAAAAAAAATTTTTGTTGCAGGGGATGCCTGAAACTCTGACTTGTATTTTAGGCAGACTTCTGGGGAAATCTGTGTGCCAATTACACAAGCAGAAAATGATGTTTCTGGGGGACATTCTGTGTACAGAACGCCTCCAGCTTACCATATTGCATTTTCAGGAAATTACAGCAGCTGCAGATTGAAAAGGAAACATCATTTTTAATAACATTCATTTACAATATAATTTGTGTTGCAATTCTATACGCTATATTTTTTCTTTCTTTGCTATTGTTTTCCTTCCACGAGATTGGAGTTACCCTTTAACCTCTTGCCGACCAGGCGCCGTAATTTTACAGCGGCAGGTCGGAATGATCTAGCATCGGAACCCCCGTTGTGCAACGGGCACGTGCGCACGCCTGCTATTCCGATCCCGCGAGCCAACATATAGCTGCGACGGCTCGCGGGATCGGGATAGCAGGCGTGCGCACGTGCCCGTTGCACAACGGGGGTTCCGATGCTTGTGGCGAACTGCTGGCCACGAGAGGCAGAACAGGGACGTGTGTGTGCGTGCGTGTAAACACACAAATCCCGGTTCTGTGAGGTGTGACAGATCGTGCGTTACAAATAGTTAGGAACCATGATCTGTCATTTCCTCTAAGTCAGTCCCCTCCCCCTACAGCTAGAAACACACACAGGGAACACAGTTAACCCCTTGATCGCCCCCTAGTGTTAACTCCTTCCCTGCCAGTGAAATTTTTACAGTAATCAGTGCATTTTTATAGCACTGATCGCTGTATAAATGCCAATGGTCCCAAAAATGTGTCAAAAGTGTCCAATGTGTCTGCCATAATGTCGCAGTCCAAGTAAAGAAAAAAAAAATCAGATCGCCGGAATTACTAGTAAAAAAAATAATAATAAAAATGCTATAAATCTATCCCATATTTTGTAGACGCTATAACTTTTGCGCAAACTAATCAATATACGCTTATTGCATTTTTTTTTTTTTTTACAAAAAATATGTAGAAGAATGTATATTGGCCTAAACTGAGAAAAATTTAGCTTTTTTTTTAAAAAAAAAAAAAAAAAAAAAGAAGAGGATATTATAGCAAAAAGAACAAAAAATATTGCTTTTTGAAAATCTATCCCCTATTTTGTAGACGCTATAACTTTTGCGTAAACCAATCAATATACTCTTATTGCGATTTTTTTAAATACAAAATATGTAGAAGAATACATATTGGCCTAAACTGAGAAAATTTTGATTTTTTTTAAATGGAGATATTTATTATAGCAAAAACCAAAATATTGCGTTTTTCAAAATTTATCCCCTATTTTGTAGGCGCTATAACTTTTGTGTAAACCAATCAATATACGCTTATTGCGATTTTAAATAAAAAATATGTAGAAGAATATTTTCAAAATTGTCTTTTTTTTGTTTATAGCTTATTGGGTTTTTTTTATTTTTTTTATTTTTTTACGAAAAAAATATGTAGAAGAATACATATTGGCCTAAACTGAGAAAAAATTAGCTTTTTTAAAAATAAAAAAAAATGGGGATATTTATTATAGCAAAGAGAACAAAATATTGTTTTCAAAATTGTCTTTTTTTTTGTTTATAGCGCAAAAAATAAAACTGCAGAGGTGATCAAATACCACCAAAAGAAAGCTCTATTTGTGGGGAAAAAAGGACGTCGATTTTGTTTGGGTGCAGCGCCGCACGGCCGCGCAATTGTCAGTTAAAGTGACGCAGTGCCGAATCGCTAAAAATGGCCCAATCATTCAGCAGCCAAATCTTCCGGGGCTGAAGTGGTTAACTGAACAAGCTGAACTTAGGAGTCGATTGGCCACCATGCACAGCTGCACCAGAGATTGCACTCTCCAGTTTTTGTAAGACCCCTTTCACACCACACCTTGCGTCGGTGGTAAAACGCCGCTATTTTTAGCGGCGTTTTACCGCCGGATTTGCGGCGCATTTCGGCCGCTAGCGGGGCGCTTTTACCCCCCGCTATCGGCCACAAAAGGGTTAAAACCGCTGGCAATACGCCGCAATACGCCGCAATAGCGGCGTTTTGCCGGCGGCATTACAGCGCTGCCCCATTGATTTCAATGGGCAGCAGCGGTGGAGGAGAGGTAAACACACCGCTCCTTCACTGCTCCAAAAGAAGCTGCTGGCAGGACTTTTTTCTGACGTCCTGCCAGCACACCGCTGTAGTGTGAAAGCCCTCGGGGCTTTCACACTACACACAATGGTGCAGCTTCTTTAGGGCGTTTTGCAGGCGCTATTTCTAACGCTATAGCGCCGGCAAAACGTCCTGGTGTGAAAGGGGTCTTAATCTCCCCCTCTATGTCCCATTTTAAGGGGTGGCTTATAGCCGTACTAGGAGGTCATACCACAAGAGTGTACGTCACACACAGCCCATCACACTGGGCTAGACCAGGGAATTTCCATGCCTGCTTTGACTCATCCATCGAGTCACTGGCTAGATAATCACCCATCACTTGCTTCAGCCACACCACAAAGCTGCCAGAAAAACACCGCCTAATCTTTTCGCCGAGCAAAACCATTACTCTACCGTAATCAATTCCGAACATGATTCTGAAAAACAAACACAGCTCAGCAGAACGAACTCACTAATAGAATTAGGACCATTAATAACTAACTCTATACAATCTTCTGGTTAATAAGCAAATAAATATCCAGAATAGAGTTACCGATCTTGTTCAAGTCCTACAATAAACTATAACGTATAGTTAGAAGCTCTGCCTTGACCTCTCCTCTACGGGACTCAATGAGTTCAACCTATATGACTAAAGAACGGTCCAGAGTCGTTTTTTTTGCAGACAGTGCTTAAATGTTTTGTAATAATACACTGTAATTGGTTAATTTGTGGCAGGTTGAAGGTGATCATTAGCTAAAATGTCCAGCAAGTTCATCTCGCATTACGTTGGCATGTGTTCTGTGCCTCCCAAACCTCGCTAGATCAGCACATGTAGGAACAGGTGTAGCTTCCTCCAGCACCTGTCACTGCTGCGAACGGAGGGGCCCCCGGCCAATCAGGTGGGCAAGAGCACGGACACGGCCATACATGGAGCTGTTGTTTCAGCCTTTGAAGGTCGGATGTTGCTCTCCTCCAAAAACCCTTCCCAGGCTGTCAGTAATCTTTGGTCACCTTATCTGCTTGTTATTGTTAACCCCCGCCCCGCTGGCAGTCCCCACTTAATGCCAGGCACATTGTGACCATCTTAGCAGTTCAGCCAAGCTATTATATTTCTCGCTCGGGTACGCGGCTCATGGTGTAAGAGAACACCGCTGCATGTGAGACTGCACATGTCAAACGCATCAATTTGTCAACCTTCGCTTATATGTAGAAGCTTTTTTACTTTACACCGGTCTCCACCTTTACACACGCCAAAACAAAAACATGGCGATTGCTGCGTGCCTTGGTAGAGAATTATTTTTGAAAAACAAATAGTGAAGCGCCAATATACAAAACATACAGCTACTGCCGACCTGGGATCGCGTGATGGCGTGACGTCCGCTCCAGAATCTCCGACTGCCGTACTCCATGTGAGTTGAATGAATTAGAAATTTTTGGATTTTATCCGGTTTTACTTTTATCTGGAGATAAAATGTCTCCCCACCCCCCCCCCCCCCCAAGTATGACAAATCTGCAGATTAAGACAAGGTCCACCATACATGGATGGAGACAGAGGCGTAGCTTGAAACTTGTGGGCCCGATGCAAAAGTTGTCCTGGGGCCCCCCCTCACTACTACCCACCCCTTCCACTGCATGCCAAAATACTCCAATTAGGCGCCAAGAGACTCCAGGTGGCTAAAGAGTTCTTTCAGAGATTTATGTACATATTGAGAGCAGAATTCAAAATATTTTGTAGACACCATCCTAGTAATCACATGACCTTGCACCCTTCCCCCATCCTAGTAATGGCATGACTTCTGCGCCCCTCCCGCCCCAATCCTAGCAATGACATGACTTCGCCCCCTCCTAGTAATGACATGACCTCGCCCCCTCCTAGTAATGACATGACCTCGCCCCCTCCTAGTAATGACATGACCTTGCCCCCTCCCCCCATCCTAGTAATGACATGTCCCGAGTCAATGAGAGCAGAGGAAGGGTGTGGACTGGGGAGATGGCAAACAACTGGAAGACGATTACAGGATTACAGAACTTGGCTGGGGTACGGGGGGCACAAGGTGGATTGGAGCTGGACTCCAGCTCTGGGATTTTGTGGAGGAAATCAAATGTAATACAACAGCAGGGAACAGAGCTGTGGGCCCCCTGGAGCTAGGGGTGGGGGTCATAATTGCAACCCCTGAGACCCCTGATGCTATGCCCATGGACAGCGAGCCTCTTGAGTAAACTGCTAATGTTTCCCTGTATGGAGAATGAATAATTGCTCAGATAACATAGGAAAGTTCTTAATGAGGATGATTTGTGCCTTAGGTAATACAGTAAAACCTTGGATTGCGAGCATGATTCGTTCCAGAAACATGCTTGTAATCTAAAGAACTTATCAATATATATATATCAAAGCAAATTTCCCCAAAAGAAATAATGGAAACTCAAATGATTAGTTCCGCAACCATTTAGTCCTTTAGTTTATAGTCCATATAAAAATATTATAGCGATGTGATCAGGTTGTGTAACCATAAAAAGCCCATCCACAAATGGAAGCCTCCACAAGGGGGTTAGAAGCAAAATCAAGCAGGAGCTACCGAGTATAAAAGAGAAGAGAGGCGCCTTTAAGTGTAGCAATATTTTGCTAAATGTTGCACCTTCATTAAATGTAGCCATACTGCTACAATTATAGGCACCTCTCTTCTCTTTTATACTCAGTTTGACATGATGCTACTTGTATATCAAGACATTGCTTGTATATCAAGTCCAAATTTATTTAAAAAAAAACTTTCCCAGGGATGTATTTTGGGCCCTTTTTAAAGCGGAGGTCCACCCTAAATTACAGTCCTAGGTCTATGTGATCCCCCCTTCCCTAATCGCTAGGTAACCCCCTTACCTTTCAGCTGTCTTCTTTTCTTATTTTAAATTTTCTGCCTCTGGAGATTGCGGAAAGGGGTGGAGCCGATGCGGAAAGGGGCGGGGCTTCAGCGGCAGGTCACTTCTTCCTGTCTGCCGCAGGGGCTCCTGGGATCGTTTTTTTTTTCCCCAGGAGTCTGTGCTGTGCCCAGGCTCGAGATCTCGAGCGAGGAAGAGAAGGGAAGTGACGTCATCACGACACCCACGTTCTCTTTGTTTCATTGTTTATCTCCGTTGCCATCACAAGGGGCGGGACTTCCGACGACAACACCCGTTGTCATGGCAACCGGAGCTGTTGACGGCGCTTGATATTGCGCTGACTGCGCATGCGCGAGATCTTTTATCGAACGGGCGGTGCATGCTGGTCTTTTAGCAGCACACTCTCCCGGAAGAGGATGCCTGTGGGCTTCACATGCCCACAGGCAAAATGACAACCATCAGGAGACGGTTTTATAAAATCGTTTTCGATGAGAAAACAGCATGCTGCTGTTTTGAAAAAAAGAAAAAGTAAGTGTTATATTTCATAATACTAATGATTGTCAGCATGCCACAAAAAAAAAAGGTTAAAGACAGTGGAATCCCGCTTTAAATATTGGTGCTACATTGGCTTTTCTCCAATCAGCTGGTACCATTCCAGTCAGTAGACTGTCAGTAAAAATTAGGAGCAATGGTCTGGCAATTACTTGACCGAGTTCCCCAAGTACCCTCGGGTGCAAGCCATCTGGTCCCGGTGATTTATTAATGTTACGTTTCCCAAGTCTAATTTTAATTCTGTCCTCTGTTAACCATGGAGGTGCTTTCTGTGATGTGTCATGGGGAAAAATACTGCAGTTTTGGTTACTGAAGTGAAGATTGAGGAGAAGAATAAATTCAATACCTTTGCCATCTCCCCATCTTTTGTAACCAGATGTCCTTTCTCATTCTTTATGGGGCCAATAAGGTCTGTCCTCCCTTTTTTACCGTTTATATACTCAACCACTTCCGGACCGCTGCACCATGATGTACCTCCCTACTTTGGGGATGGATATCGTTGTTATGGTAGCAGCAAGATAAAAGTGGTCTCTGTGGCGGATTCACGTTTTCTATGGTGGGAGAGGGGGCCGCAATTCGATGCCCTCCGCCGCTTCCCGGAGCCGTCGGCAGCGGCGGAGGCAATCGTGTCTGTCCCCTGGGCTGACATGGAGACGAGTGAGGGGAAGATGGCCCCTACCCGTCTCCAAGACACTGCAGGGCGGAAGCGACATCATGAAGTCACTTACGCCCATCGCTCGTAAAGGGGCGTTTATTTTTTTAAACTACATTTTTATTTATTTTTTATTGCATTTTAGTGCAAATATGATGAGATCTGAGGTCTTTTTGACCCTAGATCTCATATTTAGGAGATTCTGTCATGCTTTTATTTCTATTACAAGGGATGTTTACATTCCTTGTAATAGGAATAAAAGCGACAGATTATTATTTTTTTTTTTTAAACAGTGTAAAAATAAAAAGTAAAAAGGTAAAATAAATAAGGAAAACATTTTTTTTTAAACGCGCCCGTCCCGCCGCGCTCGGGTGCTGAAGCAAATGCATATGTGAGTAGCGCCCGCATAGGAAAATGGTGTTCATACAACACGTGAGATATCGCCACGATCGGTAGAGCGAGTGCAATAATTCTAGCCCTAGACCTCCTCTGTAACGCAAAACATGCAACCGGTGGAATTTTTGAAATGTCGCCTATATATAGATTTTAAAGGGTAAAAGTTTGTTGCCATTCCACGAGCGGGCACAATTTTGAAGCGTGACATGTTGGGTATCAATTTACTCGGCGTAACATTATCTTTCAAAATTTAAAAAAGTCTGAATGCTGATGATGATCCCTCAACCTTGTATTTTTTGAAGGCCTTCTCCTTTGCTTTTATATGCATTTTTACATTGGAGTTAAGCCACCCAGGATTTTTGTTCGCTCTTAACTTTATTACCTAATGAAATGCATTGGCTAATGCCCTTATTTAATATGCTCTTAAAGCAAACCCATCTCTCCTCCATGTTCTTTGTTCCTAATATTTTATCCCAATTTATGCCTTCTATCCTTGCTGCTAACCCAAATTGTGATAGGAAATCTGTCTCCCCTTCCTCCCTCAGGTTAGGGGGTCTATAGCATACTCTCAGTATTATTTTCCCCTTAAGCTTCATCCCTTTGGAGCTCCACCCATAAGGATTCCACCTCCTCCCTAGCTCCCTTAGTGATGTCATCTCTCACATTCACTTGTACATTATTCTTGATATATAGGCATACCCCTCCCCCATTTTTACCTTCTCTATCCCTGCGATAAAGGGAATACCCTTGAATGTTTGCCAGCCAATCATGAGAGTGGTTGAACCAGGTCTCTGAAATCCCCACAAAATCCAAATCCTCCTCGTACAACAGTATCTCTAGTTCACCCATCTTGTCCGCCAGGCTCCTGGCATTGGTGAACATGCCACGTAGTTTAGACCGGTCGCATATTATCCTCTTATTGGGTGCTCCAAGATTGCAACTAGGACTTGCTACTATACTTACCTTGGGTTTATGTGCCTTGGTCAACCTACCACTAATGCCCCCAATACTACCCTCCGGAATATGTTCCGTGCTGTCTTTCTCCATCTCTGGACCCCCCCCATCGCCTAGTTTAAAAACCCCGCTAATCTTTTGGCTATCTTCATTCCCAGCTGATCTGCATCCTCCTCATTTAGGTACAGTCCGACCCTTCTATAGTACAGGTTATCGACTGAGAAGTCGGCCCAGTCCTTCAGGAACCCCAACCCCTCCTTAATACACCAGCTCTTCAGACACCCGTTTACTTCCCTAACCTCCTTCTGCCTTTCTGGTGTGACTCGATGTACCGGTAGTATTCCTGAGAATACTACCTTGGAAGTCCTTTTCCTCAATTTAGCTCTTAAGTCCCTAAAATCGTTCTTTAGGACACTCCATCTGCCTCTTTGTCATTGGTGCTACCGTGCACCATGACAGCTGGGTCCTTCCCAGCCCTTCCCAGTAATCTGTCCACCAGAACCATGATGTGCCAAACCCAAGCGCTCGGTAGACAACATACTGTTTGGCGCTTCAAGTCTGTTACAGATTGGCCTCTCTGTCACAACGCCGGAGGCCGCAATACCCGGAAGTAACTCCGGGAGTGATGGCGGTGATCAGCGATTTTTAGCGGGACTGCGACATTGCAGCGGACAAATCAGACACTTTTTTGGGACCAGTGACACTTATACAGCGATCAGAGCTAAAAATACCCACTGATTACTGTATAAATGTCACTGGCAGGGAAGGGGTTAACACTAGGGGGCAATCAAGGGGTTAAGTGTTCAGTAATGGAAGTGTTTACTGACAAGGAGTAGAGGGAAAGAGATTGCTCTTCCGGATCACTAGAAACAGACAGATCTCTATTTCCCTGACAGAACAGGGATCTGTTTGTTTACATTGACAGATCCCCATTCTGTCTCTCTGAGGAATGATCGCGGGTTGCTGGTGGACATAAGCATTGGCTCCGATGCCTCCCGCGCCCCCCAAGAGCTCTTAAAGCAACCGTCGTACACCTGTGGCGATTCACCCAGCCATGCCAATCTGCCACAGTATATTGATGGCAGCTGGTCAGCAAGTGGTTACCTTTGGGGTTGATATTCTAAAGGCACATAGACTGTTCACTTTGCAAAGGAATTTTCCCCCTGAGCTTTAAGTGGTTCTAAAGCATCAAGTTTTTTTTTTTTACCTTCATGCATTCTATGCATGAAGGTAAAAAACGTTCTCTGTGCAGCAGCCTCCCTTAATACTAAGCTGAGCCCCTTCTCGATCCGGCGATGTGCACGAGTACATCAGCTCTCCAAGAACTCTGCCTCTTCATTGGCTGAGCCATTGCCCCCTGCTGCTGTCAATAACAGCCTTTGAGCCAATCAGGAGAGAGCTGGATGGGGGCGAGTCATGGCTGTGTGTTTGAATGGACACCCAGAGCCACAACTAGGGAGTGAGCCTGCTTGGGAGCCCCAAATGTAAGCTGCTTGCTCTGGGGGCACTCGGCAGGATGGCGGTATAAAACAGAGAGGAGATAAGAGTACTCTAGTGGAGATGGCTAGCTGGTCAGAGGGATGATAGTGATGAGAGGGCACTTCTGGCAGCACTCTGGTTAGAGGAGAAGCAACTCTGAAGATATAAAAAGGAAAAGAAAGGCGCCTCTAAGTGCAGTATGTAAAACTGAATAAAGTGCACAAAGAGTTAAAAGCTCTTACAAGATGGTTGAGTGTTAAAAAAGATAAAATCAGGAGTCCTCATCTGCGGCATGTGTCCATCCTCGAAGGAGCCGCACATGCTCCGATATGCGCAACCGCCCTTTTCTCCCCACTGACGCCATCAGCCTCCTGTGTCCCGCAGTGAACACAAGTTTCCCTGCTGCGTCCTCTCTCCAACATGTACCAGAACGCTTTACAGCTGCTGGACAGCTCTACACTCATGAGGACTCCTGATTTTATCATGTTTTTTTAACACTCAACGATCTTGTAAGTGCTTTTAACCCTTTGTGCACCTTATTACATTTTGCATACTGCACTTAGAGACGCCTTTCTTTTCTTTTTTATTTAATATTGGCAGCATGGAGGGGGCAGGAGCACCGGCGAAGGACCCAAGAGGAGGATCTGAGCTTTTGTGTGCAAAACCAACTGCACAGAGCAGGAAAGTATAACCCAAAAAAAACACAACAAGCCTTTAATAACACTTTAATGAAAGAGGTGAAGTTCTGGTGACTTCTATCATCCAACTATGTGGAAGCCAAAAATGCTGTTTCTTTTTGTTTGTTCTTTTCCCTTGCAAGCGATTAGGTATTTTTTGCAAAGTGAAACTTCACCACATTCACTAAGCTCTCAGCCAAACTACCTTGCAAAACGAACAACCTATTTACTAGGGGTGATGAAATGAATCACAGCATCGATGCATCTCGATTCGTGTGTCGATGCATACGACCGGAAAAATCCATTGGCGAGCGACGTCATCCCGTCTTGCCGCGCTCTAAGCGTATAGTTGTTAAAATAACTGTTTTACTAAATCCCGTGTTACAATCCATTAAGTGCCCCACTGTATGTGCTTTTTAAAAAATATTGAGCTACATACCGCATTTCTCAGTGTGTGTACATGCCGCTCATGTGACTGCCCGACCCGCCTCTCTCCTCTCACTTTTCTCCTGACTTTAGCA
Source organism: Lithobates pipiens (assembly GCF_037356315.1). Classification (NCBI taxonomy): domain Eukaryota; kingdom Metazoa; phylum Chordata; class Amphibia; order Anura; family Ranidae; genus Lithobates; species Lithobates pipiens. Next base: position 17,360,356 of record NW_027507903.1, read on the forward strand.
GGGAATTATCCGCCCCGCCCGCCTCTCTTCTGATCTGATAGCTACAGTCAGCGGGCAGGACTGAATTCCCCCGCTGACGTCAGGAGAGAGGCGGGTCAGGCAGTCACATGAGCGGCGTGTACACACACAGAGAAATCTGGTATGTAGCTCTATATTTTTTAAAAAGAACATACAGTGGGGCACTTAATGGATTGTAACACGGGATTTATTAAAACACAGTTATTTTAACAGCAGTAGAGTACATATGAGTTTGTACTCCTACACCTTGTACACGCTCTGTCCTGACAGTTCCCCAGTTTCCCCATTTGCACATTCCACTGTGTTAACTCCTAGTGTGCTGGAAGGTGCAAAAGGGGAAGCCAGGGAACTGTCAGCACAGAGACAGTACAGTGAACCTCACAGGGCTGTTTGTCAGCTGTGGATGTCAATCAGTACTGACCTCCCAGCAGCAGTGTGTGAATGCCTGTACCCTGTAGTACACCGGATTAGTGCACTTTTTAAGTGAGTGAAATTATTTTTAATTCAAAGTAGAGTTCCAGTCGATTTTTTGTTTATTAAAAGTCAGCAGCTACAAAAAGTGTAGCTGCTGACTTAACCACACACTCACCTGTCCCACGATCCAGCGACGTGGCCACCAAAAACCTCCATTCTCTCCCCCGTCTGTCCGTGGCGCTGGCAATATTACATGGCAACACTACATGGCAACGTGCAGCTTCACAGCCGGGTGTGAATGGCCAGGCAATCTTCTGGGACCTGCGACATGCCCCAGAAGATTGCAGGAAAGGAGGGGCCACCTAGGTGGCCCAAGCGGAAGATAGGTACCTGTCAAAAACTAGGTACCCACTCCCTGCCCCCCCCCCCCCCCAAAAAAAATGACATGCCAGTTGTGGCAAGTAAGGGGATCAGGAGTTCTTAAAACAGAAGTTTCACTTTTGGGTGGAACGCCACTTTAATAAAATGTTTATACAGAAAGCACCATCACATCCCCAACCCTGCCATGCACACAGCACAGGGGATCCTCTACCCCTGATATTCCTCACTGCAAGACTCCACAATGACCATCTTAACACCCTCCCTGTGATTCTTCTATCCTTCAGTCCCCCCTCACCGCCACCATTTTTTATCATAGAACTCTTACGTACTTCTGTTCCTATCCATGGATTCCTCCATCTCCCTCCCCAGACTCTTCCATCTTTAGTCCCCATCTCCAGACTCCTCTGCCTCTTCCTATCTCTAGACTCCTTCTGGTCATTCTCTATCCATGGATTCCTCCATCACCAGACTCTTCCATCCTTCCTTTCTTATTCATGGATTCTTCCATCCTTCAGTTCCTACCCCTCCCTCATATCCTGCACTCTTCCATGTCCTTGTCCTGCTAGATCCAGGGAGTGTCTTTTTTTTTTTTTAAACAGATAACATTTAAAAAATTGAGTTCTTTTAAATGCTTGAATTTCTTTTTATTGGAAACCATCATCCGTAATCGTGATGCATCGTGGAATCAAATCCTTGACCAGATAATCTTAATGAAATCAAATTGTGAGACCAGTGAAGTTGTGCACCTCTACTAGTTACATACCTCCCAACTTTTTGCGATAGGAATGAGGGATGCCTATTAGCAAAAGTATGTAGGCATAGGACACACACACCCTATCATGCCCTCATAAAGGAGAATTAAATAATAAAAAAGTTTTAGCACTGGAAAACACTTTTTGATGGATAAATTGTGCATTTTATATACAACTATAAAGATCGGACCAAAACGAGGGACAAATGAGGAGGAAAGAGGGAGATAGTTCCAAATCAAGGACAGTTGGGAGCTATGGATTTGCCTATGGTAAACCTTTTTATTTACGCCTCCCATTAAACAGCATTGTTAAACTCCACCACAAAATTATCCAGCAGACAGTCTTGTAGTGGAATGTTTTAATCAGCGGACAAGGACAGGGAGGACTGTGGGAGCCGGGCTGGACCTTCATTTCTCACAGGTCCTTAGTAAGACAACAGAAGATAAGATGCCTCCCCCTCACTGATGGGACACCACGGGAAAGTCACTGCAGTTCTGAAGTACCTGTGTACATGGCATTTCCTATTCATGGCTGCCCAAAGACCACTCAATGTGTACATTACAGACTTTATATATTGTAGAGTACTCAAAGGAACAGAAAAACCAGACTATGAGTGAAAAACCTGCATTGCGTTACAAACTGCAATACAGTAAAACCTTGGATTGCGAGCATAATTTGTTCCGGAAACATGCTTGTAATCCAAAGCACTTGTATATCAAAGCGAATTTCCTCATAAGAAATAATAGAAACTCAAATGATCGTTCCCCAATTATTATTCATAAGTCCTTCAGTTTATAGTCCATATAAATAGATTATAGTAATGTGATCAGGTTGTGTAACCATAAAATGTCCATCCACAGATGGAAGCCTCCACAAGGGGATTAGAAGAAAAATCCAGCCGGAGCTCCAAAGTATAAAAGAGAAGAGAGGCGCCTCTACGTGTAGCAATATGGTTACATTTAATGAAGGTACAACCTTAATTGCCGGTTTACACAGGGGCGACTCGTCAGGCAACTTAGCTGCCTGACAAGTCGCGTCCCGCTCTGTGCAATGGAACCATTCTAATCGGAGCGACTCAAGCTGCTCCGACTTAGAAAAAGGTTCCTGTACGACTTTTGGGGCGACTTGAGGCCACTTGCATTGACTTCTATACAGAAGTTGTTTAGCAAGTCGCCGCAGTGGTCGCTTCCAGGTCGCCTGAGGCAGTCGCGCTGTAAGTCGTGCTGCCTCAGTGTGAACCGGACCTTAGCAACTCACATGGTTAACATTTTATCAATCTCAATTCGCTTTCAAAAATAGAGAAAAACCTATAATTTAAACCCGACACTTACAGTGCCTTGAAAAAGTATTCATACACCTTGAAATTTTGCACATTTTATCATGTTACAACCAAAACCGTAAATGTATTTAATTGGGATTTTATGCGATAGACCAACACAGAGTGGCACAGAATTGTGAAGTGGAAGGAAAATGATAAATGGTTTTCAAAATGTTTTACAAATAAATCTGAAATGTGTGGGGTGCATTTGTATTCAGCCCCCTTTACTCTGATACCCCAAACTAAAATCTAGTGGGACCAATTGCCTTCAGAAGTCACATAATTAGTAAATAGAGTCCCACCTGTGTGCAATTTATTTCTCAGTATAAAAACAGCTGTTCCGTGAAGCCCTCAGAGGTTTGTTAGAGAACCTTAGTGAACAAACATCATTATGAAGGCCAAGGAACACACGAGACAGGTCAGGGAGAAAGTTGTGGAGAAGTTTAAAGCAGGGTTAGGTTAAAATAAAATTATCCCAAGCTTTGAGCATCTCACGGAGCTCTGTTCAATCCATCATGTGAAAATGGAAAGAGTATGGCACAACTGCAAACCTACCAAGACATGGCCATCCACCTAAACTGACCGGCCGGATAAGGAGAGCATTCATCAGAGAAGCAACCATGAGGCTCATGGTAACTCTGGAGGAGCTGCAGAGATCCACAGTTCAGGGGGGAGAATCTGTCCACAGGACAACTATTAGTCGTGCTCTCCACAAATCTGCCCTTTATGGAAGAGTGACAAGAAGAAAGTAATTGTTGAAAGGAAGCCATAGGAAGTCCATTTTGTGAGAAGCCATGTGGGGGACACAGCAAACATGTTGAAGAAGGTGCTCTGGTCAGATGAGACCAAAATGTAACTTTTTAGCCTAAAAGCAAAACGCTATGTGTGGCGGAAAACGAACACTGCACATCACCCTGAACACACCATCCCCACCATGAAACATGGTGGTAGCAGCATCATGTTGTGGGGATGGTTTTCTTCATCAAGGACAGGGAGGTTGGTCAGAGTTGATGGGAAGATGGATGGAGTCAAATACTTCATTAAGAGGGAGAAGATCCACTTTAAGAAAACTGAGTGAGGCAGATTACATTTATACACACTTTAAGGCTACTTTCACACTGAGGCGCTTTAGAGGCGCTATAGTGCTGGCAAAGCGCCTCTCCTGTCACTCCAGTGTGAAAGCCTGAGTGCTCTCACAATGGAGTGGTGCGTTAGCAGGACGCTTAAATAAAAAAAAAAAAAAAAAAAAAAAAAAGTCCTGCAAGCAGCATCTTTGAGGGGCTTTAGGAGCAGTATGTATACACCACTCCTAATGCGCCCCTGCCCATTGAAATCAATAAGCAGCGCCGTCGCTTTTTCTTTTAAATTAACAACGTTTTATTGAAGTAAAGCACAGGTATCAAAAACATAACTTACAGTAATAGACACACAGTGAAGGAGTCTACAGCAGAGTACACAAATATTGCATCCTATAGTACAATCAGCAAATATTATTGACTAGTATCTAAACGTTATAGCCCTTTTAGCATTTAACACCATAAATATCAAACCAATATCAGAATTATACAATTGGAAGCGGCGGGACCGAGCGGCAGTTATGTGCAGGTGTCTGAGTCATTCAGCCATCGGTCACACACTTTATTATATTTAAGTGGGCACCCCCTATTGATGTAAATACACTTTTTGTATGGCAGAGTCAAGTTAATGTCCACTTTCCACTCCGCTATGTCGGGGGTGTAGATCTCGTCCATTTCCTGGCGATAAGTTTTCTCGCAGTGAACAGAGTTTCCTGCAGGAATAACTTAGTATGTCGGGTACTCCCGGGTATACACACAAGAGGCATTGTTTGGGGTCTAGGCCAACAGGTGTGCCCATATTATCATGCAGAAAGTTCACTACCTGTATCCAGAACCCTTGTAACAAAGGGCATGCCCATATGAGATGGAAAAAGGTGCCCGTGGTCACCTTGCACATTGAACAACTAGGGGAAAACTCAGGGTTATATTTCGCTATTCTAATTGGGGTGAGGTAGGCCCTATGCAGTATATAAATTTGGGACATCACATCTGATAATTTGGGGGACACCTCCCTGCATGTCTCAAGCGCCTCTTCCCATTCTTCATCTTCCATTTGATCTAGGTCCCTCTCCCATCTCACCTTCGGGGCATATGCGACCCTTGGAGGCAGTTGGGGCTGATAACATATCATAATAAGATGAAATAAGGCCCTTGGGATCCTCAGTCTTAGCCACAGATAAAATGGGGTTGGAGGTGGGATGTGGGTACGCTCCCCGGGGGAATTGTGCATTAGCCGCATGCCTAACCTGTCCTATCCTGCAGTTGATTAAAGGGCTTGGGGGCGCCCCCAGAAACTAAGTGGTGCAGGTAGTACACCCCACATTTGCTCCAGCACCGTCGCTTTTAACCCCTTTTCAGCCGCTAGCGGGGGTTAAAATTCCCCCGGTAGTAGCAGAAAAGCGCCGCTATTATTACCGCCACTACTGTGAAAGTGCTCTAAATTTTTTTATAAAAACTGAAAAAAATTGGAGGAGTTCTAAGCCCACGTACACACGGTCGGAGATTTTGCCAACCAAATCCGTCGGATTGTGCCCGTCGGATTTAGTCCGACGGATTGTGTCCGAAACTGTTGCATACACACTGTCGGACCAAGTTGGTGAAAAATCCCATCTTTCAGAACGTGATGACATAATTTCGTTACGATGGGACTACATTCAGGCTAGTAGACAATAGCTTTGATGTAGGAATTTGATCTGAGCATGCGTGGCACTTGGTCCGATCAAAATGCTCTGCACATGATCGGATTAGGTCCGTCCGGCCCAGTTGGTCGGGAAATATTTCCAACATGTTGGAAAATTGGGTCAGACGGAGATTCGGACGGAATCAGTCCGATGCATACCACACACAGTCGGATTATCTGACGACACGGTCCGATAGGACACATTCCGACAGATTCTCCGACCGTGTGTACAAGGGCTTAGACATTTCCCTGGTAGAATTATTTTTTTTTTTTTAAATAAAATTATATACACATACATATACATACACACACACATATATATATATATATTCACACACACACACAGCATTTTCAGTATGTAAGGCTGTCTTAACAGATGAAAGGTTTGGAATACGAGGTTTCATTTTTTAGTCATTTCATGCTTTAGGACACGACTTCGCAAGTAGAAAGCCTTCAAAAAAGGTCAGAAATAAAACTCAACCTGATAATCAAGAGACAAACTCCAGGGATCAATCCAAGTAAATTTAATAACCAAACACGGCACGTGGTCCTGATCCAAAAGGTACTTTTCTCAAGCCATGCAGCCCACCCTATACACGAGTGACAACGGCCAATCTCATGTACTAGAAATATGAAAACCTTCCCCACTTGATAACAGTCACAAGAGTGGAAATAAACTGCAAAGGTAAAAATTGAAGGCTATCCAAGTATACATATAGTTTAGTACAGCGGTCTCCACAACCTTTTTGGCATCTGGAACCATTTTTACTGCAGGCAATTTGGAGGAGTGGTGGGAAGTTAGGGGGAGGGGCTATTCATAGAGTCTGTCCTCAGCTCCCCTTTACAGCACAGTCCCCCCCTTTATATCAGTGTCCTCAATTCCCATTCACATAGCCCCTCTTTACATTAATTTAACGGGGACTGCCCTGTAAGGGGGCAATGTAATGTAAAGGGGGCTGTATGGTGAAGGGGTCTGCTCTGTAAATTGGGCAATGTAATGTAAAGGAAGCTGTATGGTGAAGGGGACTGCCCTGTAAGGGGGCAATGTAATTTAAAGGAGGCTGTATGGTGAAGGGGGCTGCCCTGTAAGGGGGAAATCTAATGTAAAGGAGGCTGTATGGTGAAGGGACTGCCCTGTAAGGGGGCAATGTAATGTAAAGGGGGCTGTATGGTGAAGGGGACTGCTCTGTAAATTGGGCAATGTAATGTAAAGGAGGCTGTATGGTGAAGGGGACTGCCCTGTAAAGGGGCAATGTAATGTAAAGGGGGCTGTATGGTGAAGGGGACTGCTCTGTAAAGGGGGCTATATGATGAAGAGGACTGCTCTGTAATGATTACAGTGTCCCTTTACATTAATGTAAAGGGGCACTGTAATGATTACAGTGCAGTCCCCTTTATATATCACAGCCGCCTCCATCACAGTGCTCCTGCAGTCTTCCCCCCTCTTTCCCTCTAACATGACACATCCCCAATCTAAACTCTGCCTCCCCTGCACAGGACTCCTACCTCCTACCAGAGGCAGTGATCAGTCCGTGTGTTCTCTCTCAGCTCCCCCACTTGCCCAACAATGTCATCCTATCAGCAGGGTGCAGGAGAAGCTCTCCATTCTGATCTGCAGCTCCTCCTGCATGGTCAGTTCGCTAGTTGTGCTGGGAACTCAGCCTGCTCTCCTCCAATGATCAGCCTTGTCCTGAGACACCTCTGCTGCACAGCCTTTCACTAGGAAGATCAGTGTGCTGATGTTTCACCTCCCCCCAGCTGTTATGCAGTGGAAATCAGAGGGAATGCAATCTCATATAAAAAAAAAAAAAAAAAAAAAAAAGGTAAAAAAATATTTATAATGTCTTTTTATATCTATACACAAATGTTTGCCTTTCATTTTTTTTTTTAAAACTGAATGAGTTCTTTTACAAGCTGATCACTTACAATAAATGTTTTGCCTTTCATTTTTTTTTTTACAAGCTGATCACTTACAATCACTTTAGGCCAGTTTTTGTTTGTTTTTTTTGTTTTTTTTAAGGATAAAAACAAACTATACCACAGCACCGTTGAACCAGTCCTCTCTTTTCTGCATAGAACGCAGCGGCTGGCACGCTCTCACTCTATTATGCACACATTTGTTTTCTTATGTACTTAATCAATTTGCATTCATACACTGAGCACTTAAAGTCCGTCTTGTACATTAATGCATATTCAGATTTCATTTGCAGTCATGCTTACATAAACAAAGTATCCATAAAGAGGATGGCATACAGGTTCATAATCTTTTTTTTTTTTTTTGCACTGGAAACAGTTCTAAAAGGTTTTAATGAGTCTATAGAATATCATTATTCCCACAACTGGGACTGAATGTTTTCCAGGGATGTTACAGCAGCTGATTAGATCACTAAACCCCAGACACAGAATGCAGAGAATTCTCCCTCCAGAGGAAAGATTCACAATATACAGTCTTCCTTTGAAAGTAAACACTTTCTGGGTATTTGCCGTTCACAGATTATTCACTTACTGTTATAATTGTGCTATGGTTTAGACCAGTGGTGGTCAACTTGCTTGATATGGGGGGGGGGGGGGGCTCAAGTGTGACCCTCGACATCACCAAATGACCACATATCAATATCAGAGAATATTCCGTGTCAGAGACAGCAGACACACAACAGGATATAGTCAAATACTACAGGCATGATACAAGAGATGGTCAGGGACTGCAGACATGATACGGGAGATGGTCAGGGACTGCAGACATGATACGGGAGATGGTCAGGGACTGCAGACATGATACGGGAGATGGTCAGGGACTGCAGACATGATACGGGAGATGGTCAGGGACTGCAGACATGATACGGGAGATGGTCAGGGACTGCAGACATGATGCGGGAGATGGTCAGAGACTGCAGACATGATACGGGAGATGGTCAGGGACTGCAGACATGATGCGGGAGATGGTCAGAGACTGCAGACATGATGCGGGAGATGGTCAGAGACTGCAGACATGATGCGGGAGATGGTCAGGGACTGCAGACATGATACAGGAGATGGTCAGGGACTGCAGACATGATACGGGAGATGGTCAGGGACTGCAGACATGATACAGGAGATGGTCAGGGACTGCAGACATGATACAGGAGATGGTCAGGGACTGTAGACACGATACAAGGGATGATCAGAGACTGCAGATATGATACAAGAGATGGGGGTACTCTTACTATAGAGAAAAGAGGAGGCTTTATTGATCTTTGAACCATCTGGCCTGTTCAGGTGGTTGGTCTGTCCCTGTTGGTATAGTCCGATAATACTTGTTTGGTTATTCCACCCCGGTAGAATATACGACCCATCTTGAAGGGGAACTATATCCATTGATTTAATAGTTTCCAAAAACAGTTACATTCCCGGCACCTGGCGGGAATGTACCTATCCCATTTGCTTGTGCTCTCGACCAAACCATCAAATGGCCGGTGTCATAACTGATCACATGTGCAGCACCATGGCAGTTGATCAAACAGAGGTCAAGATGGCAGCTTCTTTGGCTAAAAATGATAGGAGGGTTTAGTTCCACTTTAATTTTTCATGGTACGTTAGATGAGCTATCTACTGTAGTGTGAGGTTCATGTAAGTAGGGGCCCTTAAAGGGCTGGGTATTCTAAATGGCAGTGACACCGATTTTAGACAGGGATATGGAGGCAAAGTAGATCCAGAGAGTCTATAAATAATGCACCCAGAGCAGGGGGAGAAAAGGCGGGGAAGTAAGCAATAGAGAGGGTTGAAGGGAGTTGGTAGAGAGAAGGTGAGGAAAAGGATGGGGTTATTATGTAAATTTAACAATTCTACTCCATGTAGTCAAACATTCGAAGGATGAGATATTGAAAACGAAGGGGAATATTTTAACTTTTCCTTTCCCACAGGCATCTTAAAGTGGTTGTAAACCCTTACAAACCACTTTGACCTACAGGTAAGCCTAGATTAAGGCTTACCTGTAGGTCCAAGCAATATCTCCTAAACCTATATGGTTTAGGAGATATTTGGCCGAAAACGGGCACCGCTGTCTACGGCGCATGTGCCGTAGACAGCGGTGCGCAGGCGCACTGAACGCGGCAGTTCCAAGAATGGAGCTGCCGCATTTGTCGACTCCCGTGCGCATGCGTGGGAGTGACGTCATCGAGGCTTCGTCGAATGACAGCGGCGGAGCTGCGAGACGCCACCAGCAAGATGGATGCGGCGGACTACAGGGGACAGCGCGACTTCGCTGGCTCCTGTGTCAGGTAAGTGACACATAATGGGCTACTATGCGATGCATAGTAGTCCATTATGCTTTGCCTTTGCAGGGAAAAAAAGAGGAAGTAAACTCATCAGGGTTTACTTCCTCTTTAAATCTGATCCTCCAGTTTATATACAAAAACACGTATGTAGCCTTAGTTGTGTACAAGCTTAATAGTATAACCTATTAGACTCTAAATATATGTTTTTTGTACCATCTTATTCTTGATGGGTCAATTCACCTAGAATTGATATTTTGGATTTATGATAAAGGCTTGTGGACTAAATTACCAACCAGTTTGATGTACCTTCTTCCTTTGTTCTGTTGGAGACTCTCTGTACCTGTATTGCCAGTTCTGCTAAGCTATTGGAAAATAGTCTCACTTTATGATCTGTGCTATAGATACATTATTATGGTTATTGCCCACCCTGGTGACATGGTGGGCAGGTGTAGTCCTGCTTGACCCCTCACCGGCCCTACAATGTTGGACTGAAGTAAGGCCCATAGGTTGTTTGAGCCGAATATGTATTGCTATATGGGACTCTTCATGGTTGACCACTTTGGCGCAGTTCCTTGTACCTACTGATGGACTTTCCATGAGTTTCTGGCTGCAGGTGTAATGACCCATACACACGATTGGATTTTCCAACAACAAATGTTGGATGTGAGCTTGTTGGCAAAAAGTCCGACCGTGTGTATGCTCTATCAAACTTTTGTTGTTGGACTTTCGGCCAAATGTTGGCTAGCAAGTTCTCAAATTTTCCGCCAACAAATGTGTTGTTGGACTTTCCAATCGTGTGTACACAAGTCCGTCGGACAAAAGTCCACGCATGCTCGGAATCAAGTACGAGCTGGAAGTGCTTGGTCTTGTAAAACTAGCATTCGTAATGGAGATATCACGTACAACTTGAAAGTCACTACGTTCGTAATTGTTGGCCAACATTTTTGTGACCATGTGTATGCAAGACAAGTTGGAGCCAACACCCTTCGAACAAAAATCCACGGTTTTGTTGTCAGAAAGTCAGATCATGTGTATGGGGCATAAGAGTAACGCAAGAGTCAGTGGTGGAAGAAGCAGATCCAAAAACTCCTCACCGATTCACTCTCTGAAAAATATAACAAAGCAAATGATTTGGCACCCTAGACTCCACCCATAACCATCAGGTAAGAGTCATAGTAAGAAGGTTATGAAACCGACAAAAAGCTTTCTGCTCTTTGAAATATAGCTGCCTAAGGCCAAGGTTGTTCCAAATCCCGTCACTTCTTCCACTGCAGGGTTGTTTTTGTCCTTTTGTGTATTCACGTGTAGAATAAAATTAAACAAGAACAGTCGGCTCAACTTATAAAACAAGTGTTGGCCGAGGTGATCAATCGGATTCCAGTCACTTTTCAGCTTTCTCTCTCTCAATTCTTAGAAATCTTGCAAAAAGCGAGAGAGAGAGAGTAGGAGAACATTCCCTAGACTTTGCCTCCAGCTGTTAAATACATATTAAAGAATGTTAAATATAGAAATATCTGCTTAAAGCAGTCCTTTACCCAAGGGGGGGCTTTCCCCATCCTCTTTAGGAAATTGCACTTTTTTTTGGATGGGGGGGCGGCGCACAATGGGTACCTGGTTTTGACAGGTACCCACTCTCACTTCTGTTCAGATCGCCTAGGCCACAGTTGTCAAACTAGCGGCCCTCCAACTGTTGTGGAACTACATTGAGGCATTGCAAGGCTGACAGTTACAAGCATGTCTCCCACAGGCAAAGGCATGCTGGGACTTGCAGTTCCGCAACAGCTGCAGGGCCGCCAGTTTGACACCCTTGGCCTAGTCAATCAGAGCAAAATTTCACCTCTGGCCTAGGCAATCAGAGCAGAAGTCACCCCCCCCCCCCCCCCCAAATCCCTGCAGTCTTCTGGGACATGTCACAAGTCCCAGGAGACGGTTAGTACAGCGATCCCCCCTGCTGTTCTATTGCATTCTGACAGGGGGACGGCCCCCCTCGCCAGAACTCTCAGGTCAGTGCACTTAGCCATTGGCTGAGAGCCCTGATCAAGACCTGGTTGGCTGCTGGTTTTCCAACATGCTCGTCCGACAGAAGTCGCTGATGTCGCCCATCATTCGGCCCGTGTGTACTAGGCTTAAATTTGTTATATTTATTTTGCTTCGCCTACTACAGACTGGACAAGAGAAATCTAGCAGTATATAGCGAGCTTCAGGAAGGGTAATGTGGTAAACCTAAAGTAGAAGTGTGAGGTTACTAAATAAAAAACACACTCAACTCTATGCTTTCTAGGTCAGCTCTGAGCAGAGATCGGTGACTGTCAGTCCCTGGAGCCCCGGGCTGGAAAGGGGGCCAAACGCTGAAAGCCAAAGTCAGCTGTCAATTAGGCCCTTTCACAATGGGGCCACGTTAGCACTAAAGTGCCGGTCGTTTTAGCTGCACTTTTCGGCCGCTAGTGGGCCACTTTTAACTAGAGCTGCACGATTCTGGTTAAAATGAGAATCACAATTTTTTTTGCTTAGAAAATAGATCACGATTCTCGCGGCGTAACATCTTTCACATAAAAAAAAAAAAAAAAAAATTGTGCTAACTTTACGGTTTCTTTTTTTTTATCTAAGTGTATTTTTTCCCAAAAAATTGCATTTGAAAGACCGCTGGGCAAATACAGTGCGACATAAAATATTGCAGCAATTTCCATTTTATTCCCTAGGGTCTCTGCTAAAATGTTATATTATATATATTTATATTATGTTTGGGGGTTCCAAGTAATTTTCTAGCAAAAAATATTTATTTTAACTTAAGAAAGAAGTGTCAGAAAAAGATTTAGACTTTAAGTGGTTAAATTTCTTGCATTTACCCGTGGTTGAAAGCTTGGCAGACTGCCTGGATTATTTGTTTACACAAGAAGTTCTATCCCTTTGATCTAAGAAGTAAGCATTAGTTATAATGTTTCAAGTTCTAAACTTGGCAGATTGCCCATGATGCTTTCTTTTGACAGCTGAGTGAGCAGATAATCTCCCCACTTGTTTATATGAAAGAATCACCTACTCTCAGCAGGAGAGATGGTGGGGGGGGGCGAATCGAGATTTTTTAACGATTAATTGTGCAGCTCTACTGTTAAACCTAACGAAGGCGTTTAAAGTGCCCTTGTTGCGGCGCTTCCGAAGTGATTTCCAGGCATTTTTGGAAGCACTGCCCATGCATTCCAATGGGCAGGAGCATTTTGGGAGCACTAAATACATCGCTCCCAAACTGCCCCAAAGATGCTGCTTGCAGGACTTTTTACAACATCCCGCAAGCACACTGTCCAACTGTGCAAAGTCACACTGAAATGAATGGGAGGCGGTTTTCAGGATTAACCGGCGCCATGCCTAGCGCCTGAAAATACATAGATCGCTCAGCAGAGAGGATGGATTCCCCATCCCCATCCACGCTGTCATAATACACTGATCAGCAATGCAGACTACAGCCTGCAGCATTGATTCAGCAGAGAAAATTAGACCGGGCGGTTGTACAGTAATCAAATCAGTATATCAACGTTTGAGAAACCACAGTGTCCATACATGGATTGAAAATTTGGCTGGTTCCTGCTTAACCGGCCAAATTTCAATCCATGGATGGTCAGCATAAAGCAAAACTACACTGCATCTCAGCACCACAAACCGATATATATTCATTTTAGTGTTCTAAGGAAACTCTGCCATCCATTCATGTCTCCATGCTTTATTTTGCCAAGAAATCACTTTGAACCCCTCCCCCCCCCCCCATAACATTTCTGGCTGTGGCCATCTTGAGTAAGGGCAGAGGATTCATATAGCATTTATGTCCCAGGCATGCAGTCAGGAGGGTGTGTTTAGCTGAGAAACCCCCTATTGAAGACTCCTGGGATGTATGACATTTGCCTAGGTCTAGAAGCCAAAAAGTAACTGAAGAAATTTCATTAAAAAATATATATATTAAATAAAATCTAGTAAATAAATATGATTTACTTTCCTATCCATTTACTAATGCTGACAGCATAAGGATTAAAACTAGTCAATGTTGACAGAGTGACGTTTCACTGTTAGTGCACCCCTGTGACCCACAAGAGAAGAATGGGCAAAAAAAACAACTTTTCTTAACCACCAGGTTTCACCCCCTTCCTGACTGGGCCATTTTTTGCGATACGGCACTACGATACTTTAACTGACAATTGCGCGGTCGTGCGACATTGTACCCAAATAAAATTTATGTCCTTTTTTCCCCACAAATGGAGCTTTCTTTTGATCACCTCTGCGGTTTTTATTTTTTGCGCTACAACCAAAAAAAAAAAGCGACAATTTTGAAAAAGCAACAATATATTTTACTGCTATAAAACATATCCAAAAAAATAAAAAAATAAATAAAATCAAATTTCTTCATAAATTTAGGCCAATATGTATTCTGCTACATATTTTTGGTAAAAAGAATCCCAATAAGCATATATTGATTGATTTGCGCAAAAGTTATAGCGCCTACAAACTACGGGATAGATTTAGGGACTTTTTATTTATTTATTGTTACCAGTAATGACGCCGATCAGAGATTTTTAGCGGGACTGCAACATTGCAGCGGACAAATTGGACACTAAGTGACACTTTTTGGAGAGTAGTGCTAAAAAAAATTCACTGACACTGTATAAATGACACTGGCAGGGAAGGGGTTAACATCAGGGGCAATAAAAGGGTTATATATGTCCCCTATGTGCGCTAACTGTAGGGGGGAGGTGCCTTGACTAATAGAAAACAGAGATCCAGGTTTCTGCTTGGCAGAAACATGAGATCTCCAGTTTCATTTCTGGCAGAACGGCGGTCTTCCTCGTTTACATAGGCAGGCTGCCATTCTCCAATAGGCTTCAAAAAGGAAAACGGTGAGCGCAAAGCATTGCGCTCGCAGTCCACCCAGGTGTGTTAGAAAAGCAAATTAATATTCGCTTTCCTAACACTGAACTGCCTCTCCACCAATCAGGTGCGCGAGTCTGTTACCCGTCACCCGATTGGCTGAAAGGACAGGCACTACGATTGGACGCCTATGCGAAGGAGATGCACGAGGACACAAAAAGCCACTGTCTGACCCGCCACCGAGACAGGGTAAGTGCCGGACAGACAGTGAGCAGGGGTGGGGCACAGGGGCAGCGTCTGGTGGGGCACAGGGGCAGCGTTTGAAACCAGCATACAGTATTTTTTTTTACCTTTCCTATAAGAAAATTCCAGATGTGTATGAAGGGCTCCAACGAGTTTGGGAACTGGTGGAGTTTCTAAAAGCTTTAGCATGGTTAGATGACCCCGGACTGTCCAATCACCCTCTAATGTCTATGGAACCCATGCACCAGTAAAAAACAAAAAAAAAAAAAGAGAAACTACTGCTTTATACTCTCCAGATAGAACAGATTAATTGGTTTGATTTTCCATCTTGATTCGGTAAGACAAGTCAACTATGTGCAAAACGTGATCAATAGATACATGAAGCAACGAGAGTATAAAAAAATAAAAATAACAAAAAAGCGGAGGATGAGAACTTAAGAATCTGACAGGAAAACAAGACTGACGTCAAAGGGCCATTTTAAGGTAAGTGCCCCTCTCAATGGTTACCAGGCAACAGGCAAGGCTGGATGGGTCGTCATGTGGATGCACAGCAAGACATTACACTCTCAGTACGCCGCACTCCAACCGCCACTTCACTTTTCCACACCACAAACAAGTATCGAAGAGCTGCGCTATCAGCCAATCTCCAAAATGGATAATCGTTTGTCTGGATCAGTGATGGAAGACGATATATTCATTTTAATTACTGAAACATTTCACACGCTATGCAGAGGATTTTGCCATTTATATATTAGAGGTCTGAGAAGAAGGAATCTAAATCTTTGGCTGCTAACATTTATATTATTGCCTAAAATTATATATCTATAGATTATATATATAAGAGAGAGAGAGAGAGAGAGAGAGCGAGAGAGCGAGAGAGCGAGAGAGCGAGAGAGCGAGAGAGCGAGAGAGCGAGAGAGCGAGAGAGCGAGAGAGCGAGAGAGCTATGAGACAAATACACATACATAGAGCGATATAGGTATATATATATATATATATATATATACATATATATACATACACACATATATACATATATACACACACATACATCTCTATAGATATACACACACTAGAGCTTAACGATTTTGGCTAAAAATGATAATCACAATTTTTCAGTTTATGAATAAGCAGGAGCCTCTGTCTCCTGTTCCTTCACTTTCAATGCTGAGGTTGCAGAAAAAGGGAGTGGGGAATCTCTGTCCTCAGTCTCTTTCTCTATCTCCAAAAGGAGCTGTCAGAGGTCTGTTTACATCCCTGATATCTCACCAAAGCCACCAATCCCCCCAACACCCCCATAGTAAGCCTATGGGTGATGTCACTGCAGCCGTTGTTGACAATCTCTTCTTTACAGCCAGATGCTGGAGACATCATGTGACCAGAGCACCCCCAGCATAGGCAAGAAAACACATCTTTTCCTCTCTGGAAGGGGTCTCAAAACTTTTAAAACAAAAGGGCCAGTTAACTGCCCGATCACTGGCGCCAGCGGGGAGCAATAGCGCCCGATCACTGGCGCCAGCGGGGAGCAATAGCGCCCAATCACTGGCGCCAGCGGGGAGCAATAGCGCTCAATCACTGGCGCCAGCGGGGAGCAATAGCGCCCAATCACTGGCGCCAGCGGGGAGCAATAGCGCCCGATCACTGGCGCCAGCGGGGAGAAATAGCGCCCGATCACTGGCGTCAGCGGGGAGCAATAGCGCCCGATCACTGGTGTCAGCGGGGAGCAATAGCGCCCGATCACTGGCGTCAGCGGGGAGCAATAGCGCCCCATCATTGCTATTCAGTGGGAGGAATAACGCTCCATCATTGATGTCAGTGGAAGAAATAGCGCCCCGTCATTGGTGTCAGAGGGAGGAATAGTGCCTCATCTTTGGCGTTAGTGGGAGAATTAGTTCCCCATCTCTGATATCAGTGGGAGGAATAATAGCCCGTTGTTGGTATCAGAGGGAGGAATTGTGCCCAAAGGGCTGGATAAAGGCAAACAGGTCACAGTTTGGAGACTCCTGTGTTAAGCCTAGTACACCGGCATCGGCTGGTTCAATAAAAGCCAGCGGACATTTGGCTCGTGCGCATGGCAGCCGGTCTGTCGAAGGGGAATGACCAAAAAAGGTCTGCCAATCCGCAGCCAACAGCGCTGCAAAGAACAATGGGGTGACCCCTAAAAGTCTCACCTCTAGATGTCCTGGAGCAGCAAGTAGGGTGGCAACCTCAGCCTGGACTCCAACCAGGCCACACCCCAACATATTTCACTCCAACCCCAGAGCTTAGTCATGGGGATAGGGAACTCATGTGTATGGGGAAGTATTTAAGCATCATCGGTGGTGACTCATTGGGAGTAAAGATGTAGCAGGTGTATGCGATTACTATAAGAGTTTTACTAGACCAGAAGTAGACAAATGAATACATTGAAGGAATAGAGGGAATCCATGACCACCCTCGGATAATATTTAGTTTAGAACTTATTCCAATTTCAGAATTTATTTCCCCCCATCAGAATAGAATAGCTCAGCAGGGGATATCGCTGCACTAATATCACATAGTTAGTACATCGGCTCCTCCTGAGCTATTTCGTTTTTTTCTGTTAGTGTGTACCAGGATTTACTGGGTAGTTTTGAATTTGAACATTTGAATGGACTTCCACTTTAATGAATGGGCTGCCCTACAATGGGTGTGTGGAAATGCACGGTTGGTGTGAACTGAACCTAGCTGATTGCAAACCATCCGCTGGGCAGAGGTGCAAAGCAAAATTTCCATCAGTACTGCATCTTGCTGGTAATTTTACCTCCTAAAATCAGCACTTTTACATTACACACACCTTCCAGTTGGTAATCAGTTCAGAATCGGGCTCCGTGCATCCCGTCATATATAAAATAGCAGGTCATTTATGATGACATTAACTGGCAACAGAGTCACCTATTTTTCTCAGTGCTGTCAGCTTTCCGAAGATCACTAGCAGCCCTGTGTCATAGTTAAAGCATGCCAGCCCCGCTCAGTCATCACCGAGCACCAGGTAAAAGTGATTTATAAGAGAAAGGAAGGGATTTGGCTGTGGATATACACAGGCTAGGTTTCTGCTTTATATACTAGTCCAAGGTTCAGCGGAAATTGTTCAAAAGTTTTGAGAATGACACAAATATTCATTTTCGCAAAGCCTGCTGTGAAAAACATCCCTTGTGACAGTAATAGGCACCACTGATACTCTTAACCCATCCTCTGCACTTAAAAGTATTAAAAACTTCAAAATCAGCTTTTTTGAATACTTTCTATTTTTTTAAACTGGCGCCATTAGAATGGCAGTAGTCCGGAAGTGATGTCATGACATCGCCTCCGGGTTACTAGATCCAAGACCCTAACAAAGCCGATCTGCTTTCTGGGGGTCTTTGGGCAGCTGGTGGATGTGCCTGCTGACGCCACCAACTGTGGAAGGGAGTTCCACATCCTTACCGCTCTGACAGTAAAGAAAACTCTGTGGTTAGCAATCCCACACTAGGGTATACGGTTCGAATCCCAACCACGGTACTACCTGCCTGTAGTTTGCATGTTCTCCTTGTGTTTGCGTGGGTTTCCTCCGGGTACTCCTGTTTCCTGCCACACTCTAAAGACATGTTGGTAGGCTAATTGGCTCCTGTCTAAAGTGGTTTTAGTATGTGTGTGTATGAATGTGTTGAGGGTGGATTTGATTTAAATCAAATCGATTTAAATAATTAATAAAAAGTAGGGCTGAAAAAACTAATCGATTAATCGACAACTAATCGATTATGAAATTAATCGATTACTATTTTCATAATCGATTAATCGGCCAGTAACAAAATGGGGTTAAAGTTAATGAGTCTGATGATATTTACCAGATTGACCCTTTAATAGTATATCTCTCCTCTAATGGTATATACATTATATCTCTCCTCTAATGGTATATACAGTATATCTCTCCTCTAATGGTTTATACAGTATATCTCCTCTAATAGTATATACAGTATATCCCCTCTAATAGAATATGCAGTATATCTCTCCTCTAATAGTATATACAGTATCTCTCCTCTAATAGTATATGCAGTATATCTCTCTTCTAATAGTATATACAGTATATCTCTTATAGTATATACAGTATATATCCTCTAATAGTATATACAGTATATCTTCAATAGTATATCTCCTCTAATAGTATATACAGTATATCTCCTCTAATAGTATATACAGTATATCCCCTCTAATAGTATATACAGTATATCCCCTCTAATAGTATATACAGTATATCTCTTCTAATAGTATATACAGTATATCTCTCTTCTAATAGTATATACAGTATATCTCTGTTCTAATAGTATATACAGTATATATCCTCTAATAGTATATACAGTATATATCCTCTAATAGTATATACAGTATATATCCTCTAATAGTATATACAGTATATCTTCAATAGTATATCTCCTCTAATATATACAGTATATCTCTTCTGTCTGTTAATCTCAGAGTGGATTAGATATTTTGCTCCCTAACCATATAGTTGGTTATTTATATTTACCACTGCATAGAGATATTTAAGAATAAAATTGCCTTTTTTTTTAAACTTTACATATTAACTAAATTATACACCACACTTTTTTTTAAGGTTATTAACCGATTAATCGATTAATCGACACAATAAGAAAATAATCGTTAGTTGCAGCCCTAGTAAAAAGACTTTATTTAAATCATAATTTTCAAAAAGTGTCATCTCTGTACCACAGAGGCTCCTCTTCTGACCCGCTGTTGACCCACCGCCGGTCCCATTCACCTTAATGCTGGTGATGCGGCAGTGACACAACAAGGTGAGGGAGGTGGCGGCAGCAGGTGAGTGGATGCCCGCTAACAGGCGCTGCCATGATGGATCTAAAATGACAGGGGCTCTTTAAATGTAAGGACTTATTCTTGCTGGTAGTTCGAGTCTTTAGCATTTGCAAACAAAATTATGGTTTCCCATTTAGAATAAAAAACTATCAGGTTAGTAAAACAGCGATATTAGAACCAATTCAATCATACAGTTTGTAGTGTACATAAATTTGCAAAACAATGGGATAAAGGAATATTCCTGAACTTTGTTTTATCTCATGGTTACTGTGAGATTGTGTGAATGCATCAATGCAGTGCATGTTATCTCAGCTTGCAGAGCTTGGATTCATTAAATGTAAATATTGCAGATTATTATTATTATTATACAGGATTTATATAGCGCCAACAGTTTGCGCAGCGCTTTACAACATGAGGGCAGACAGTAAACTTACAATACAAATCAATACAGGAGGGATCAGAGGGCCCTGCTCGTTAGAGCTAACAATCTAGAAAATACAGCTGCATGCTACGTAACTAAGCTCTATTTCATGATGAATAAACTAAATTATTAATGCATCTTAAACAGAAAACTATCTTTAGATAGAGGTTTACTCCAAAAGCATTTTATTAAAATAAATTTGATAAAAAAATCAAAAATCTGATTTAAATAAAAAACAAAACAACCCCCCCCCCCCAAAAAAAAACAGGTTTCTTTGATTTCTTTTTAAAAAAATAATTGATTTTTATCCATCCTGGTAAGGGACTATAGATTGTAAGCTCCTTGATCGCAGGGACTAATGTGAATGTATAATATCAAGTGCTGTGTAAATTGACAGCAATATAGAAGTACCTATAATAAAAAAAAGCTTCAAAGGCCCAAGGATATTGGTGGGAAGATTTGCTGCTTGAATTTCTAAGATCAATAAAAAGCCAATGGGTGGTGCAGCACAACTATAACTGAAATATCACTCTTGGTTGGATTGAAGTTTTATAGTAAAGTCTGCACTCTCATTTTATTGACCTGCACATACCATTATTGTGTGGGCTCCACAATTCAGAAGAGGATTCGCAAGTATGAAATAGGAAGGGAAATACTTTACTTTTCACTAGGGCTGTAGTAGATTTAAATTAAGCTTCGTGGCTCATAGTGTTTTTGGCAACTCTTGTTTAATAGCAGTTATATTCTTTTATTCTGAGCACTGGGAATACATAAAACCAAGGACTTTGCCGTATGATCAATGTAAACCTTAAGCAAGGTATGTCTACATAAAAGAATCCAATGGACACGAGTCTCACATCTCTAAACAACAAGAAGATTACTTCCAGGCACAGCCTTACAAAATGCTCTGAAATGCTGCTTTGTCCTTGCCCTCAAAATGCTCCTCAAGATTACATAGACTTTAAAGGCATTAGCCATAAACCTGATAAAGTCTGAGCTCAGTCTGTCTGCAGGGATTGCCCTGTGGGACTCCTCTGTGAAGAGCTGTTTATAGTTCATCTCCATTGATATCTTTCTGTTACAGATCAAGGGCCTAGTTTACCCGCTTTGTGGTGGTGTGTTCGAGGCCTGGATACCCAATGCTGGCATACATTGGTTCAGCCTTGCCAAATTAAGTGTGTGTGTGTCTCACTACCATTTTCCAAATACCTATACATTGTATTCGCTAAGAAACCCATCTAAAATATTTTTAAAATTTATCTACACTCCTCGCTGGCACCACCAATTACGGAATGGAGTTCCACATCCTCACCGCTCTAACAGTAAAGAACTCCTTTATTTAAGATAGAACCATTTCCTGTCCAACTTCATTGTGTGTCCTTGTGTCTTCTTTAGATACCCAAGAGTAAGTTTTCTCCATATTGCTAGAAGCACTGTTCAAAGATTTGTATGTCGTGATCATATCCCCTCTAAAGAGCTTCTTCTCTAGGAAGTAGAAGTTGGGGTAGTTCCTAATAACTGAGGTCCTTCAGCCCCCTTTATTAGCTTTGTTGCCTTTTTCTAGATGCTCTCTAGTTCCAGCACATCCTTCCTGCAGAAGGACTGGTGACCAACTCAAGATGTGACCAAACCCGAGTTTTGTAAAGAGGTAGAATAAGGCCCCTTTCACACGGACGATCCGTTCAGGTCCGCCTGTCAGTTTTTCAGGCGGACCTGAATGGATCCTCCATAGAGGGCTATGGAGCGTCGGATGTCAGCGGTGACATGTCCGCTGACATCCGACCCGCCCCGATTCGAAAAAGGGTGACGGAGGAAAAAGCTATTTTTCCATCTGTCATCGGATTGGGTGACGACGGACACTGAGGTCCGTCGTCACCCGATCTCCCATAGGGAAGAGCGGCGCTGTGACAGGTCCGTCCCTGCGCAGTGTGCAGAGACGGACCCGTCATCTTCCTGCTCAGCGGAGATCGATCCGGCGATCCCCGCTGAGCAAGCGGATATCCACGGGGCGGATCAGCACTGATCCGCCCCATGTGAAAGGACCCTTATAGTTTTATCTCATGGGTAGTTGCCCTTTTTAATGCAGGTTATGAGTCCGCAACCCTTGTTTGCTGCAGCTACTAGGATCCCCAGATCCTTTTCCATCCTCTATTCCCCCAGAGATTCTCCCTAACATGTAACTTGCATTTGTTTTTTTAGCTCCCTCAAGCACTACTTTAACCACTTGACCACTGGGCACTTAAACACCCTTAATAACCAGACCAATTTTCAGCTTTCGGTGCTCTCGCATTTTGAATGACAATTACTCAGTCATGCAACACTGGACCTATATGAAATTTTTGTCCTTTTTTTCACACAAATAGAGCTTTCTTTTGGTGGTATTTAATCACCGCTGGGTTTTTTTTTTTTTGTGCTATAAAAGAAAAAATACCGAAAATTCTCTAAAAAAACGAATTTTTGTTTGTTTCTGTTAGAAAATTTAGCAGATTAGTAATTTTTTCTTCATAAATTTTGGCCAAAATTTATACTACTACATATCTTTGGTAAAAATAAGTACAAATTGGTGGATATTATTTGGTCTTTGTGAAAGTTATAGAGTCCACAAGCTATGGTGCCAATATCTGAAAATTGATCACACCTGAAGGACTGACGGCCTATTTCAATTCTTGAGACCCTAACATGCCAGAAAAGTACAAATACCCCCCAAATGACCCCTTTTTGGAAAGAAGACATTCCAAGGTATTTAGTAAGAGGCATGATGAGTTTTTTGAAGTTGTCATTTTTTCCCACAATTCTTTGCAAAATCAAGATTCTTTTTACTTTTTTTTTTTTTTTCCCAAAATTGTCATATTATCAGTTTATTTCTCACACACAGCATATGCATACCACAAATTACACCCCAAAACACATTCTGCTATTACTCCCGAGTATGGTGATACCACATGTGTGAGACTTTTACACAGCGTGGCCACATACAGAGGCCCAACATGCATGGAGCGCCATCAGGTGTTCTGGAGCACCCAGGACAATTCTGACATTTCTCTCCTACATGTAAAAATCATAATTTATTTGCTAGAAAATTACATAGAACTCCAAAACATTATATATGTTTTTTTAGCAAACACCCTGGAGAATACAATGGTGGTCTTTGCAACTTTTTATCTCGCACGGTATTTGCGCAGTAATTTTTCGAATGCTTTTTTTTGGAAAAAAAACTGTTTTGTGCTTAAAAAAAAAAAAACACAGTAAAGTTAGCCCAATTTTTGCATAATGTGAAAGATGAAGTTACGCTGAGTAAATAGATACCTAATATGTCACTCTTCAAAATTGCACACGCTCGTGGAATGGCGGCAAACGTCGCTACTTTAAAATCCCCATAGGCGACGATTTACATTTTTTTTACTGGTTATATGTTTTGAGTTACAGAGGAGGTCTAGGGCTAGAATTATTTCTCTCGCTCTAACGTTCGCAGCGATACCTCACATGTGTGGTTTGAACACCGTTTTCATATGTGGGCGGGACTTACGCATGCGTTCGCTTCTGCATGCGAGCACATGGGGACAGGGGCGCTTTAAAAAAAAATTTTTTTTTATTGTTCATTTTACTTTATTTATTTTAGTTTGACATTTTTTTCCCCAAAAATAATTTTTTTGATCACTTTTATTCCTATTACAAGGAATGTAAACATCCCTTGTAATAGGAATATGGCATGACAGGTCCTCTTTACAGTGAGATGTGGGGTCAATAAGACCCACATCTCACCTCTAAGCTGGGAAGCCTGAAAAAAAAAAAGATTCTGGCTTTGATCGTATTAGCGATTCGGTAGAAGCACCGGAGGGCGGCGGGAGATGTCTATGGCTGGGTATTGCAGGGTATCACCGACTATGGCTGGGTATCTCAGAGCATGGTGTTGCAGAGTACTGCGTTGCAGAGCATTGCAGGGTATTGGCGGGTGTTGCAGAGCATTGCAGAGTGTTGCAGGGTATTGGCGGGTGTTGCAGAGCATTGCAGAGTGTTGCAGGGTATCGGCGGGGGTTGCAGAGCATTGCAGAGTGTTGCAGGGTATCGGCGGGGGTTGCAGAGCATTGCAGAGTGCTGCAGGGTATCGGCGGGGGTTGCAGAGCATTGCAGAGTGTTGCAGGGTATTGGCGGGTGTTGCAGAGTGTTGCAGGGTATTGCAGAGCGTTGCGGAGTGTTGCAGGGCATTGCGGAGTGTTGCAGGGCATTGCGGAGTGTTGCAGGGCATTGCGGAGTGTTGCAGGGCATTGCGGAGTGTTGCAGGGCATTGCAGAGTATTTGCAGGGAATTGCAGAGTAATGCAGAGTATTTGCAGGGAATTGCAGAGTAATGCAGAGTATTTGCAGGGAATTGCAGAGTAATGCAGAGTATTTGCAGGGAATTGCAGAGTAATGCAGAGTATTTGCAGGGATTTGAGGGGTTAATTTTCGGTGAGCAGCGATGTGGGCACTGCAGATGCAGCCCACATCGCTGCTGACACCGATCTCTTCCCCCTCCGCTGTACCGATCGGTACAGAGAGGGGGAGGGAGGAACCGGCGTCATAACATGACGCTGGCTTGTTTACAAGTGATCACTCCGTCATTTGACGGAGCGATCACGTGGTAAACGGCCGCGATGAGCGGCCGTTTACCGTGATTCGTGATGCGCCGGGTCCACTGGACCCAGCGGTCACGGATGCTCTCGTGTGCGCGCCCCAGGGGGCGCGCGAGAGCAGAATTCTAGGAGGCCGTTAATTAACGGCCTCTTAGAGTTAAACAACCGCCCTGATGCCGTTAATCGGCAATGGGCGGTTGTTAAGTGGTTAAAAAAATAAAAAAAAATAAAAAAGTTTGAAAAATGTATAGTAGATTTAAGCAGTTTTAGACAATTGGGGCTTCTTATGGAAACCATGATTATGGAAGCAAGAATGAGAATTTGTAGCACTAGTTGCCAAATTCCTCCAGCATCTTAGAAAAAATCAGCATGAACCTTACAGTAGGCATCAGTGTTTTCTACAAGTAGGAACAATCACACCTTCATAGCATCCTACATGCATTCAATTCAATATTTAATGCAAGTCAGGTTATCGCCACATCACATCCTATAAATCCAGTTTATGCGAATTGATTTTCTAAATAACCAGCAGAACTGAACAGAATATCAGACTAATAATTCAAAACTTTGATCACTTTATCAAAGCCAATGTCCTGCAGTCCATCAATATACTTATTCATGGTCATACAGGGGGAGATTAGGACCCAATATCACTGAAAATAGCTTGCAGCTTAGGTATAGTGGTCTTATCTGCTTCGGCATTAAATGTGTTACTTTAATAAATGGACTGCTGCACGCCCCAAAATAAGCTTTTTTTTCCTTGAGGATAAATTCTATTTAAAGCAAAGCTAAACTATTCTGAAAGTCAGCACCTAAACGAAGATATGCTGGCTTCATAACCGTAGTTAAAACAAAACACTGTAGTTTGTAAAATAAAAAAAGCGACCATGTTCTACTATCCATTTATGGTCTGTATTTTTTTTCTGACTTACATTTTTTTTTAATTTTTACAATGAAGTAGGACCCCACCAGGACCACGGTTCAATTTTTAGCCCCTTCCCCTTCTCGCTCACGTTAATAGTGTCCTTCCTCTAGCCAAACATATTTGCTACCAAACCATTCCCAACAACTTCTAAAAACTCAACATACACTAGTGATCGAATAAAAAATAGAAGCTTCCAGTGAAAGGAACATTTATAAGAAAATTAAACTAGAATCACATGTCGCTCTCTGGAACTTCCCTGCCTACTTTATGGTTCAGTTGGTCCTTCCACAAAAACATAAAATGATACAACCTGAACGGGCAATCTGGAGTTTTGAGATCTTTCCATTGTGAGGGATATCGCCTCTTAGACAGTGGTCACAAGACCTTCGTATCACTTAAATATTTTTACGATCAAACGTAATTGAAGAAAACCTAGCAATACCTGGGCAATAAAATTGACAGCTTTAATATAGTTTAATGAAACATCAAAATCAAAAAAAGGGAAACATTTCAAATTTCATCGAATACAAACATTTTTTTCTGCCAGGTCCAGTAGAGCCAATTTCAAATTCCTTTACTTTGATAGATAGAAACATTTTCTGTTTGTGATTGCAATGCAATTTCGAGCAAAAAAAAAGAGGAATTAAAAATTCCATATTCGAAAGTTGATTGATCGACTTGTGATACAACAGCAACTTTGACAAGGGCCAAATTGTAATGGCTAGGCGACTGGGTCAAAACACCTCCAAAACTTCAGCTCTTGTGGTCTGCTGTGGTCAGGACCAACAAAAAGGGATCCAAGGAAGGAAAACCAGTGAACCGGCAAACAGGGTTAATGGTGTCCACTGGTCATTGATGCATGTGGGGACCAAAGGCTGGTCTGTGTAGTCAAATCCAATAGAAGAGCTGCTGGAGCTCGAACTGCTGAAAAAGTGAATGCTGGTTTTGATAGAAAGATGTCAGAACACACAGAGCATCGCAGTTTGTTGTTTATGGGGCTGCGTAGCCGCAGACCAGTCAGGGTGCCCATGCCGACCTGTGTCCACAACCAAAAGAGCCTACAATGGGCCTGTAAACATCACAACTGGACCACAAAGAAATGGATGAAGGTAGCCTGGTTTGATGAATTCAAGAATAGAGTTCAAGGGGTTGACCTCCAAATTCTCCAGATCTCAATCCAATTGAGCATATGTGGGATGTGCTGGAAAAAAAAAGTCCGATTCATGGAGACCCCACCTCACAACTTACAGAACTTAAAAGGGGTTGTAAAGGTTCATGTTTTTTTTACCTTAATGCACCCTATGCATTAGGGTGAAAAACACCTGCCAGTGACCGGCCCCCCCAGCCCTCTCCGTTTTACTTACCTGAACCCTCAAACATGTCCCACGGGGACATACGGTCTCTCTGCTAGGGGGTTCTCGGCTATTGGATAGATTGATAGCAGCGCAGCCATTGGCTCCCGCTGCTGTCAATCAAATCCAATGACACGGCCTCCAGAGGCCGAGTCCTGCATTCGGCGTCTATGGGCGCCAAATGCTGGACTCGGGAGCACGCCCGCAAGGTAACCTCCAGGAGAGTACTTCCCCCAGGGGGTTATCTGATGCGGGGAGGAGCCCAGAGAGCTGCCGAGGGACCCCAGAAGAGCAGGTACAGGCCCATTCTGTGGAAAACAAGCTGCACAGTGGCGGTAAGTATCGGTTTGTTATTTAAAAAAAATAAATAAATAAAATTAACCTTTAGTGTCACTTTAAAGGATCTGCATCTGATGGCTTGGTGCCATAAACCACAGCGTACATGAGATCTAGTAGAGTCCATGCTTTGACAGATTATGGTGGGCGGTCATAATGTCATGGCTGATCAGTGTATGTATTTAGTAGGATGGGGAGGGTTAGAAACCCTGTCAATTTATTTTATAAAATTTTTCTGTTTCTCTGTTGCAGATTTCCTTTAACTTCCTGTCTGCTGTAACTATTGTCAGTAGGGCAAGAAATGTGGGGAAATCTATCTAATGGAGCTCCGAAATGCAGTAAAAACCCCACTAGAAATGATGACCCTTCCTCGCTCAAACTAGAAAAAAAAAAAAAAGAAAAAATTTGGCTCGTCATACACTTTAATTATATGTTAGCATTTAATATTCCTAATCAACAAAGCACAACTTATCCAAAGTACATTGACTTGATTCCAATAAAATGTTTAAGAGAGACAAGCAACTCTTCAACCAAAGCCAGGGTCGGGGAACATACTGCAATTTGTCTTCAAGACACTGCGCTAAAACCTACTGATCTCATTTCTCCTGGCACGGAGCAACTCTTGCCAAAACTCATTAAGTCGCAGATTCGATTGTCATATAAAACCTGCCAGATGTATTCCGTCCCTATTTCTGAAGGCCATGTGCAAAAAGAATTAAGTTCCTTGAAACAGGGGCGCTTTATAATTTGCCCTAACAGCTTCAATAATATTGATCTGGGGCGTGTGATTAAATAAGAGCTGCCAGATACCAAATTTTAAGTATTATGTTTTATTTGGCTACCAAAATGACCAGTTTTTTTTTTATCGCTCTCAATGTAATCTAATGCATTTCCACAGAAGCTTGAGAACATCTGTGAAAACACTTGACTGCTGCAGGAATTCGCAGAGCCGCACGAGGAAGTCGGATTTGAGCGCAGACATCAAATGCTCATTGTGTCAATTCGGAGTTTTTATGGGCTCTTGTTTTTGCTACTGGGGAAAGGTGGAGAAGGTAAAAGGGAGCAGCCATTGCAACTTGTCATCAGCGTCTCGCTCACAAAAATATATAAAGCGCCAGCTAGGCTAGATTATTATGTGTTTCATTTAAAGCTGCAGCTGACCTCCTACTCCTTGAAAAAAAAAATATTCTACACAAAAAAAAAAAAAAAAGTTTTACGCGTTTCATGCGGTCAAATTCCTCGTCTACCACCACGTAGGACTACTGTGGCTTACACAACGATCAACCAATAAAAAGATTTCATATTTCAGTTTTATGGAAAATGCTCAGGGATTAAACTTTCCAATAGTTTCATATGTATCTCAGGCATTCCATTTGTGAAATCCAGTCATTTAAAGCTGAACTCCAGCGGTGATATAAAAAGTGTCTGGTAGGTATACAATACATTAGGACTATAAAATCATGCATAATAACATAATACATATAAAATAGTAAGATGAGAAGACTTTATTCCATAACATAATACATAATAGTATGATGGCATATTGGTATAGCAGCATGATAATACACAGTAATAGCATAAAAAAAAAGAAAAAAAAAAAAAGACACCAGACCCATAGTGTGTCTCCACAATAAAAAGCATAATTGAAAATGGTAGGATCCAAAAGAAACATAATGTTGGTAATAGTCTTTTGGTGTAAAAAGAGGGGCATCTAATATCACAACGCGTTTCATGGCTAATTTGGCAATCTTCAGGAGCAGATGCAGGATAGAGGTCTTTAACCACTTGCCGACCAGCGCACGCCGATGTACGTCGACAGAATGGCACGGGCAGGCAAATGGGCGTACATTTACGTCCCTTTAAATTTGCCGCCCTGCCATCGGCGTGCTCCCGTGCTGGTCGGGACCTCCGTGAGTCCGGTCGCGGGACCCGCGGACTCGATCGCCGCGGGCATACCCGCGATCGTCTCACGGAGCGGCCAAATGAAGAAATGTCGTTGTAAACAGCATTTCTCCATTCTGCCTAGAAACTAGTGACGCTGATCTCTGCTCCATGTGATTGGAGCAGAGATCAGTGTTCACTAAATGAAAGCCCAACCCCCCCACAGTTAGTAACACACCCCTAGGAACACTTAACCCCTACACTGCCACCCACTGGTTAACCCCTTCACTGCCAGTGTCATTTACACAGGAATCACTGCATTTATATAGCAGTGATTACTGTATAAATGACAATGGTCCCAAAAATGTGTCAAAAATGTCCGATGTGTCCCCCACAATGTCGCAGTCACAATAAAAATCGCTGATCGCCGCCATTACTAGTAAAAAAATAAAAATAAATAACTATTAATAAAAATGCTATAAAACTATCCCTATTTTGTAAACGCTATAACTTTTGCGCAAACCAATCAATAATCGCTTATTGCGATTTTTTTTACCAAAAATATGTAGAAGAATACGTATCGGCCTAAACTGAGGGAAAAAAATGTTTTTTTTATATATTTTTGGGGGATATTTATTATAACAAAAAGTAAACAATAATACGTTTTTTTCAAAATTGTCGCTCTATTTTTGTTTATAGCGCAAAAAATAAAAACCGCAGGGGTGATCAAATACCACCAAAAGAAAGCTCTATTTGTGGGAAAAAAAGGACGTCAATTTTGTTTGGGAGCCACGTCGCACGACCGCGCAATTGTCAGTTAAAGCGACGCAGTGCCGAATCGCAAAAAGTGGTCTGGTCTTTGACCAGCAAAATGGTCCGGTCTGAAAGTGGTTAAAAATGTTGAAAGTAATTGATAAATTAGGTAAGTATATAAAAATATTTATTTATACTTTTATTTTTATATTATATATATATATATATATATATATATATATATATATATATATATATATACATACACACACACACACACACATATACAAGTGTGTATATATATATATATATATATATATATATATATATATATATATATATATATATATAAAAATAAAAGTATAAATAAATATTTTTATATACTTACCTAATTTATCAATTACGTTCAACATTTTTAAAGACCTCTATCCTGCATCTGCTCCTGAAGAGTATTATCATACTGCTTTACCAATATATCATTATGTACTATGTTGTGGGATAAAGTCTTCTCATGCTACTATTTTATATGTATTCTGTTATTATGCATGATTTATATTCATACTTTATGGTATACCTCCCAGGTACTTTTAAGTCGTTAGGTCTCCTTGTCTGCATGTTTCACACAAAGTCCCAAACCCTGCTCCCATTTATTCCTTATATCGGGAATGATGGCACATTTTTTGGCCTCAAATAAAGTCACAAACCATTTTTCTTTTTCTCCAGTTACGATATATTTTTTTACACTTACATTGGACCATACATATATGTAATATAACCCCAATTCTAAAAAAGTTGGGATGCTGTGAAATCTACATACAGCGGGTAAAATAAGTATTGTACATGTCACCATTTTTTCTAGGTAAATATATTTCTAAAAAGGTGCTATTGACATGAAATTTCCAGCACATGTCAGTAACAACCCATGCAATCCATACATACAAAAGACACCAAAACAAAGTTCAGAAATGAAGTTACGTGTAATAAAATGGAACGACACAGGGAAAAAGTATTGAACACGCTAACTAAAATGTATTTAATACTTGGTACAAAATCCTTTGTTGGTAATGACAGCGTCAAGACTCCTCCTGTATGGAGAAACGAGTCGCATGCGATGTTCAGGTGCGATTTGGCCCAATTCTTCCACACAGTCTTCAAATCTTGAAGGTTCTGTGGGCCTCTTCTATGAAATTTGTTCTTTAGTTCTTTCCATAGATTTTTTTTTATTGGATTCAAGTCAGGTGATTTGCTGGGCCCAAGAAGCTTTTTCTTTGCAACCAGTTGAGAGTTTCCTTTGCTTTGTGTTTGGGACGATTGTCTTGCTGAAATGTCCGCCCTCGTTTCATCTTCATCATCCCGGTAGATGGCAGCAGATTTTTTTACCAAGAATGTCTTGGTACATTTTTCTATTCATCCTTCCTTTAACCACTTGCTTACCGGGCACTTAAACGCCCCTCCTGCCCAGACCAATTTTCAGCGCTGATGCACTTTGAATGACAATTGCGCGGTCATACAACACTGTACCCAAATGAAATTTTTATCATTTTTTTTCCCACAAATAGAGCTTTCTTTTGGTGATATTTAATTACAGCTGGGAGTTTTATTTTTTGCTAAACAAACAAAAAACAAATGCAAAAAAAAATAAAAATAAAAAATCATGTTTAATAGTTTGTTATAAAATTTTGCAAACAGGTAATTTTTCTCCTTCATTGAAGTGCGCTGATGAGGCGGCACTGGTTGGCACTGATAGGCTGCACTGGTGGGCACTGATAGGCATAGTTAAGGCGGCACTAATAGGCACAGATAAGGTGGCACCGATCGGCACAGATAAGGCAGTACTGATGGGCACCGATAAGGCGGCACTGATGGGCACCGATAAGGCGGCACTGATGGGCAAAGATGGGCACAGATAAGATGGCACGGATGGGTGGCACGAAGGGGCACTGATAGGTACCACTGATAGATGGGACTGATGGGCACTGATAGGTGGCTCTGATAGGTGGCACTGCTGGGCACTGATGGGCGGCACTGATGGGCACTGGTAGATGACCTTGACGGGCACGGATATGTGGCACTAGGGTGCAGCACCGTTGTTGAGGCAGATTGTGGGCACTGATGGGTGGCACTGTGGGCACTGATGGGTGGCACTGATGGGGGGCACTTTTTAATTACTGAGGTGGCACTGGCAGGGGGCAGGTGGGCACTGGTAAGCTGGCCGTGATCGGGACTGATGTCCCGATCACGGCCGCCGGCTCTTTACCGGCTCCGTTGTATCACATGATCAGCTGTCATTGGCTGGCAGCTGATCACGTGGTAAGGGGTCGGGATTGACCCCTTGCTTCGATCCGTGATCAGGCGAGTCTCACAGAGGGGCTCGTGCACGGGACGACATCTATTGACGTCGTCCCGGCAAAGAAGGTCCGCGCTGTAGCCGTCATTTGGCTATAGCGCGGATCTCTAGTGGTTAAATGACATGAAGTTTGCCAGTACTGTATGCTGAAAAACAGCCCCACACCATGATGTTCCCCCTGACCAGACTATATTCTTCCAGTATGTCACAGGCTTGTCTAAATGTTGTGCCGCAAACTCTAAATGAGCTTCAACGTGCTTTTTCTTCAGCAATGGAGTCTTGCGTTGTGAGCGTCCATACAGGCCATGGTTTCAAGAAAAGGTATTGTTTTCTTTGGAACAATTGTACCTGCTATTTCCAGGTCTTTCTGAAGTTCTCCACAAGTGGTCCTTGGCACTTGGACAACTCTTCTGATAATTCTTTTCACTTCTCTGTCAGAAATCTTGAAAGGAGCACCTGATCGTGGCCGGTTTATGGCGAAATTGCATTATTTATGAAGAAAGGCAAAGAGTTGCCTAAATGGGCATTGTGGCAAGAGAGCAGACCCCGCAGGGGTAACTACGTAGAAGGTACAGCAGCCGAAAATTTGTGGCCATCAACTGATTTTCTCAACCAGGGTGCGGTCTTGGTTCCCTGGGGGTGCCACAAGCACGGGACCAACGTTGCCTTAGATTAATGTCATGAACTACCATGGTGTGGGTTGGCCATAGATGGATCGAATCTCGCCCGGTTCAGCAGAGACTGGCCGAGATTTGATCCATTCATGGGGCAGGTTGGTTGTCCTTCGGTCGACTTCAGTACAACCAGCCTGTCAGATATTTCTCATGCAATCACTGCCGGCGGCTGCAGCAGCAATCATTGTGTTCTGCTGGCAGGAAAGGCTCCCTTGCCTGCAAAACACAATAGCACTGCAGAAGGGATTCCCCCATCAACACAGACTATGTTGATGTGGGGATCAAGCAATTTTCTTATCTTCCGCCTGTGGTAGAAGGAAAGAAAAATTGCATAATCTATGGGCTGCCTTAGGCTCGATTCACACAGGGGCGACTTGTCCAGGCGACTTCGCCGCCTGACAAGTCGCGCTCCGTTCTGTACTATGGAACCGTTCTAATAGGAGCGACTCAAGTCGCTCCGACTTAGAAAAAAGGTTCCTGTACTATTTTTGGGGCAACTTCAGGCGACTTGCATTGACTTCTATACAGAAGTCGTTTTGCAAGTCGCCGCTGATCGTGTGCAGGTCGCGGCGCTGCAAGTCGTGCCGCCCCTGTGTGAACCGAGCCTAAGTCTAAGAAATATCTCTCCCAGTTGACGTATGCAGTGGTTGTAACGATAGGAAATGCTTAGTGGTCAAAATGTCCCCTTGGGTCTAACCACCATCTAAGCACAGTTTTGGGAGGTAGATGGCAGAGAGGCGAAAATGTAATTCTGATTTACGTTTTAGAGGAAACCAGTCCTAGGCACACCTATCTGTCCACCAGTCTAACTTTATAGCACCATTGCAGCTGAATGTAATAAATCTTAAAGAATTCGGTAATGAGTATGGGAATCGTAATTATATTTCAGTAAAAAAATACTATGAAACCATAAAAAGGTATACCGTATATACTCGAGTATAGGCCGACCCGAATATAAGCCGAGGCCCCCAATTTACCCCCAAAAAAACTGGCAAACTTATTGACTCGTGTATAAGCCGAGGGTAAGACATGCCTGTCCATCCCTGTGTGTGTGTCCGTCCATCCCTGTGTGTCCGTCCATCCCTGTGTGTCCGTCCATCCATCCCTGTGTGTGTGTGTGTCCATCCATCCATCCATCCCTGTGTGTGTGTGTCTCCATCCATCCATCCATCCATCCCTGTGTGTGTGTGTGTCTCCATCCATCCCTGTGTGTGTGTGTCTCCATCCATCCATCCATCCCTGTGTGTGTGTGTATCCGTGTGTGTGTGTATCCGTGTGTGTGTGTGTGTGTGTGTGTGTGTGTGTGTGTGTGTCCAGCCTACCTGTGTCCCGAGCCTTTGTCCCGAGCCTCCGTCCCGTGCCTTGCCTCCTTGCCTCCGTGCCTCGCCGCCGTGCCTTGCCTCCGTCCCGTCCCGTCCCGTGCCGTGCCTTGCCTTGCCTCCGTCCCGTGCCCTCTTCGTCGGCGCCTCGGCGGCCATTGTAAAATTCAAAAGCTGCGCCGCCGCCTTCGCCTGTGATAGGCGGAACACTGAATTTCCCAGCAGCCTGTGTTCCGCCTATCACGTACATCGTATCATCCTCGTCCGTAGTACGAGGATGATACGATGTCCATGATAGGCGGAACACAGGCTGCTGGGAAATTCAGTGTTCCGCCTATCACAGGCGAAGGCGGAGCCGGAGGCGCGGCTTTTGAATTATAGAATGGCCGCTGTCTGTCTGCTCGACACGCTGATCGAGCGGGCAGACAGCGATGACTCGAGTATAAGCCGAGGGGGGCACTTTCAGCCTCAAAAAAGAGGCTGAAAATCTCGGCTTATACTCGAGTATATACGGTATGTGACCAGTATATTCCTCTGCAGATTTATATACAATATGACACATTCACACGAAGGGAGATATGTTTTTATACGTGGCACCCCATGTACCCAGGACTATCAAAAAGGAAAACAGAAAAAAAAACCCTCTTTCGATATGATTATAAAACTAAACTAGTAAAGGTGTGCCTGTTCACAATACAGTAGGGTGTGTTCACTACCATGGCGCACAGCACAGAAGTACACATTGGTAAAATGGCGGTGGGCATCTAATTAAGAGGGCGAAGCTGGAGAAGTGGATCTACACAGGGCTGTCTTTATTATTGATTGGACCCTGGGCAAACATTTTCTTGGACCCCCCCTGAATCCACTTATCTATTTGTAGGCAGCGCAGACTCAAGGGGCAGCTGCTTTATGCCCCATAACAATGACTAGGCCTGGAGCAGCTGCTCCTTTTGACCCGTGTTAAATATGGCCCTGGTTCTACACATGCAATATAAAACAGAAGGTATATTATAATTACCGTCCAAGTATCAGATAAAACCACAATAGTGTAGTAGGGGCATGTTGGAGAGGTGTTGAGAACAGAGAGAGAGGATTGAGGTCAAGCACAGTGGTAGGGCTCATTCGGTAAAGATTCCCTGCGGGCTTACTAGAAAGCCGTGTTTTGCATTCAGACCTTTGAAGAACACAATAGCCCTGGCAGGTTGACATTGCATCTCCACCACTGTACCTGACTCTAAACTTCTTTGCCCCCCAGAAACCTGGCCTGACACTGCACCCCACATCCATACGTTGTACCTTTCTACCAGCTAGAAACGTTGTCGTTGCATACTTTGCCACTACATACTCTGCCACTGCTTCCCTTGAGTCAGGGCTGGGCTCAGCCCTTCCTTCTCTGAGCTGGCCGCTCAGCTGTCGGCTAATTGCCAGCTCCTATCTCTTCACAGTTACTCAGCTGTTGATGATATCCTGCTCATGAGTCCTGCCTACTTAAGCCGTCCAGTCCAGAGGTTCTCTGCCTTTGCCTTGGTCAACATCACAGAAACTATCTCCTGCAATCCTGTTCAAGACTTGTTTTGCTGACATCCCTTCTGGCTCCAGATCCTGCTTGCTGTTCCACTACATTGATCCCTGACTTCTGGCTTGGCTCACTATCGGTTCCGGTTACTGAACTCTGGCTATGTTTTGACTACATTTGTTCTTTTTACTTTTATTATTAAACAAGTGCAATTTAACCGTACTACTGTCTCAGCCTGATTTCATGGTTTCCAACATGGCCCCAATGTGAAAAAAGTCCTGTGCCATAAACGGCGGCTCCCATGAGTGACGTCATTGCGGCTCCAGTCACTCGGAAGGCCGGGTGAAGATTGAAGCGCCTTCAGTGGCAACAGCACGTCGCTGGAGGGCTTCGCTCTAAGGTAAGTTTCACATAATGTGCTAGTGTATGCGATGCAAACTAGAATTGCCTTAAAAGTTAGAAAAAAAAATTAAAACTAAAACGCGGTTTACTACTTTTTTATTTAAAGTGGTTCTAAAGCCTAAACAATTTTTATCTTAATGCATTTCTTGCATTAAAATAAAAGAGGTTTAGGCATCACATTTTGGCCCCTCACCCCCTATAAAACTTTCCACTGGTCAAAGCTGTTTAACTTTTTATCATTCAAAAGCAATGCCATGTCAAAAAAAGCACCAGG
Source organism: Lithobates pipiens (assembly GCF_037356315.1). NCBI lineage: Eukaryota > Metazoa > Chordata > Amphibia > Anura > Ranidae > Lithobates > Lithobates pipiens. The sequence continues at coordinate 17,396,982 of NW_027507903.1, forward strand.
AATCAGATCAAAGATAGCATGTTTATTAGAACATCTGCATTGTTTTAGTCGCCTTATAAAATTGTAAAAAGATAAATAAACCATTTTAAGGTGCTCCATAAATCATATCTGTAGGGGAAAAAAAAAAAAAACACACAAGACCAATAACAATAGATGTCAGGATATGGAGCTTACCTTAAAGTGGTTGTATACCCACATTTTTAACTTTTACCTACAGGAAAGCCTATAATAAGGCTTACCTGTAGGTAAAAAAAATATCTCCTAAACCTGTACGGTTTAGGAGATATTCCCCTCGGTATGCGCCGCTGACTGCAGCGGCGCATGCGCACAAGGGAGTTCTCTCCGTGAAAATCTGGCAGCGCTCGTCCGGCCGGACTGAAATCTCCCGCGCGCATGCGCGGGAGTGACGATATCGCGGCTCCGGCCACTCACAGCGCCGGAGCCGCGATACCCGGAAGAGACGCCCTCGGCGTGGATCGGGCCAGATGTCGGGGCCTCGTTCTAAGGTAAGTATTTCATAATGAGCTAGTATGCGGTGCATACTAGCTCATTATGCCTTTTGCTTTGCAGGTTTAAAAAAAAATAAAAAAAAAATTGCGGGTTTACTACCGCTTTAAGGCCACATGCACACTGGGAGCTTAGCATAGCTTCCAACTGTCCCTGATTTCGAGGGACTGTCCCCGATTTGGAATAAAGTCTCTCTGTCCCTCATTTTGGTCTGATCTATAGAGTTGCATAAAAAAATTCACTTTTTTTTTTTTTAAATCTCACTTCACATCTTTCAAAAAGTGTTTCCCAGAGCCAAACCTTTCAACCAACTTCTAAATTGCTTCACTTGTGAATTTTAAAAGCCAATATAAAGGAATAGTAGTGGTTAAAAAAAAAAAAGCACTTCTGGGTTTAACTAATCTTTTTTTGTACAATTCCCCCTTTAAGGGGTCCGTGGCATGGGGTGTGTCCTATGACCACATACTTTTGCTAATAGCTGTCCCTCGGTCCCATTTCAAAATGTTGGGAGGTGTAGCTTAGCCCTGGTACATGGGGATGTGACGTTGAGCTGCAGGGCACAGGTGCACATCCAGCCTCGTTGCCCGGCACAGCCAGTCAAGCACTATGGGAGGCTAACAGCTGCTGCAGCTGATGGGGCAGGGCATTACACCTAGAAGTACTTGCGCCTAGGGCAGTGGGCACCCAAGGACAAATGCCCGGAAGGCAGACTGCTTAGGGTAGTAACCATCTGGCCTAAACACTCAATTTACATGAGGCCCAAAGTGATCCTCTAAAGCCTGAAGAAATAAAAAGGAAAATGCCAACAAGTCCCTGCAATAGAACTGCTCTGTAGTGAAAAAAGTGCAGCGCTAAATTTGGTAAATTAACTGCTTAAGGACCGCCTCCTGCACATGTACATCGGCAGAATGGCACGGCTGGGCACAAGCACGTACCGGTACGTTGCTCTTTAAGTGCCCAGCCATGGGTCGGGATCAGCGGACCCATTCACAGCTTGTGTCCCGCGATCAGGTCACAGAGCTGAAGAATGAGGAGAGGTCTGTGTAAACAAACCTCTCCCCGTGCTTCCTACTGTGGCTGTCACCAATCGTCTGTTCCCCGTTATAGGAAAAGACGGTCAGTGACGTCACATGCCAGGCCACACCCCCTACAATAAAAAAAAAAAAAACATAACGTCACACATAACCCCTCCTCGCCCCCTAGTGGTTAACTCCTTCACTGCCAGTGTCATTTACACAGGAATCACTGCATTTAAATAGCACTGATTGCTGTATAAATGACAATGGTCCCAAAAACGTGTCAAAAATGTCCGATGTGTCCGCCATAATGTAGCAGTCACAATAAAATCCGCTGATCGCCGACATTACTAGTAAAAAAAAAAATATTAAATGCTATAAAACTATCCCCTATTTTGTAAACGCTATAACTTTTGCGCAAACCAATCAATAAGCGCCAATTGCGTTTTTTTTTACCAAAAATATGTAGAGGAATACATATCGGCCTAAACTGAGGAAAAAAAAAATTTATATCTTTTTTAGGGATATTTATTATAGCAAACAGTAAAAAATATTTAAAAAAATTCAAAATTGTCGCTCTATTTTTGTTTATAGCGCAAAAAATAAAAACCGCAGGGGTGATCAAATACCACCAAAAGAAAGCTCTATTTGTGGGGAAAAAAGGACGTTAATTTTGTTTGGGAGCCACGTCGCACGACCGCGCAATTGTCAGTTAAATCGATGCAGTGCCGAATCGCAAAAAGGGGCCTGGTCCTTTGGCTGCAAATTGGTCCGGGGCTTTAGTGGTTAATGACCTAGCCAAATGAATTGCAGAAATCATAAATGAATATAAGTTAATAATAATAATAATAATAATAACAAATTCTGTGACACACACCCATTTAAAAAATAAGAAAAAAGTGCTACGTTTCACCAACAATCTCATATGTGTATATGCAATACAAATGAAGCGAAAATATCAAAAACTGGTGAAAGAGTTCATAGAAAGTGTGATAAAGTCCCCAGTGATAGTCAGAGCCTTGTAGATCTTTGGACCACAAAAAAAAACAAAAATCAAAGACGGAGCTTGTGACCACCCGTGTAACAGCACCACCACCAATAAAATTGCAGGCTTACCGGAAGGTTCAGACTCAAAAAGAACGTACGTTCTGCGAGCCAATAAAGGCTTTATGGTGTCAACTGACAGCTGGGATGTGGCCTGTCGAAATCGTGTCCCAAAACTTATGGATAATCCATCTCCATACAAAGGTGGTTGATATAAATTTGCAATCAATCGAACGGAGAAATATAAAAAGGGCCACATAGTGTAATTCCGTATAGCTGGTGAAGTTTATTAAAAGTAGTACACTTATATTATAAGTAGTAATTTGAAGCGCTTCTAAAAACAATGGCAGCAGTGGAGTCCTCCCGACGCGTTTCATCTCAATAGACTTCATCTGGGGTCAACTGCTCTGTAGTGGCCGGTGTCTCCTTCCTTCTCTAATGTTCCAGTGCTGAAGCCTTTGGCAAATCTGTTACACAACTTCTGGGAGTGTCAAATGCCAGTGTACCCTGGCACACGTGGTTAAGCCATATATTTACCTCCTCCCATCTGTTCCCCCCTTAAGCTGCAAAGCTGCTTGAGTTCTACAAGGCAGCAATTAAACCCCCTGTTGCATTTGGAGGGCACTACTGCTCATTGAACATGACCTATTCAAGTAAATTGGGCTGCACTGCAACCACCATGCAATGCACATGGTTGTAGTGCAGTAGTCCATCATTTAGGACAGTATTACTCAACTGTGGTCCCGAGAGAAGTCCTTAGGGGTGGCGTGCCAACAGCCTAATCTGAGCGATCCTCTGGTAGCTCCTGCACTAGACAGGAGGAAGAGCACATGGTTAACTCATGTATACAGACTAGGCAGAGCGCTATGCCGCACCTCCCCCCGCTCTCTGCTCCTCTCTGTACTCAAAATATTAAATGTCTTGTAAATGTTTAATCTTGTGCAATAAATTATACTGTTTTAATACTACACTTAGAGAGGCGCCTACCCCCCCCCCCATTTCTTTTACAGTGGAACCTTGGTTAACGAGTAAAGCGGGTAACGAGCGTTTTGAAGATCAAGCAACTTTTTAAAAAAAATTCTGACTCGGTTTGTGAGTGTTGTCTCGCGAAACGAGCAGGATTCAAGCTAATGGGGTGTGCAGCACCGCATTTGGCCTGAGGTGTGGGGGCGCCGCTGACACTCGGAGAGGTTCGGAGCCGTTTGGAAATACTCGGAAACGCTCAGAAATACTCCATTCCTGAGCGTTGCGAGGCTTTCCGAGTTCAGCCGAGCTGTCTCAGAGTATTTCCGAGGCTCTCCAGTGCCCCTTCCCCCACCTTTGGCCACAGGCGGTACTGCATGCAATAGAAGTAAATGTGGAACAAACTATCTTCATTTCCATTGACTTCTATGGGGAAACTAGCTTTGATATGTGAGTGCTTTGGATTACAAGCATTCTCCTGGAATGCATTATGCTCGTAATCCAAGGTTTCACTGTATAGGTTTTGCAGAGTTGCTGGACACACTCCGTGGATGGCTGCTTCTTTTTAAATCACCCCCTTACCGCGGTTCAACTTTGTTTTTACCTAAAGACTGACTAATCAAATGTACATTATTACAAACTAAGGGCATTGCCTCCTGCAGCGCCAGATACCCAATTTACCTTCATTTTGGCCATGTATGGCTAGGATCCGCCAAGATGATGGACTGGCAGCTGGCTCAGCAAGCCTCTGAGAGCCTAAGCCAGACCTCCTCCACAGCCCAGTACTCCAGTGAGCACTGGAGGGGCAGAGCAGAGAGCCGGTGACAGCCATAGGCTCTCTGATCACTGAAGGCTGAGAACCGAGTGATCAGCGGTCTGATTGCTCAGTTCTCATTCTTAGAGAGGGCGGAGAACTGATGCTGCATCCATCTAGGGGAGTATAAATGTTTTTTTTGTTTTGTTTTTTTATAAGCCCACACTTCTCTTAAGCACCCAAACCACTATATATATATATATATATATATATATATATATATATATATATACACACACACACACACACACACACACACACACACATATATAAATACACACACTATATTGTCAAAAGTATGCCTGCCTTTACATGCACAAACTCTAATGGCATCCCAGTCTTAGTCCATAGGGTTCAATGTTGAGTTGGCCGACCCTTTGCAGCTATAACAGCTTCAACTCTTCTGGGAAGGCCGTCCACAAGGTATTATATACACTCCAGAAGCACATTTGTGAGGTCAGGTACTGATGTGGATGAGAAGGTCTGGCTCACAGTCTCCGCTCTAATTCATCCCAAAGGTGTTCTATCTGGTTGAAGTCAGGACTTCCTCCACCCCAAACTCACTCATCCACGTCTTTATGGACCTTGCTTTGTGCACTGGTGTGAAGTCATGTTGGAACAGGAAGGGGCCGTCCCCAAACTGTTCCCACAAAGTTGGGAGCATCAAATTGTCCAAAATGTCTTGGTATGCTGACGCCTTAAGAGTTTCGTTCACTGGAACTAATGGGGTCAAGCCCAACCCCTGAAAAACAACCCCACACCATAATCCCCCCTCCACCAAATGATTTGGACATTATATGGAAAGAATTCTGATAGATAACTGGTTGTAAAGATGGTTAGGTAGGTCATTAAACAGACTCTCCTCCCAACTCAAACAAAATATTCTCTGATGCTTTTTAGTCACATTTGGCTTAGGCTGGCCATACATGTTCAATCCTCTTGTACAATTTTCCTTTAGATTTACCAAAAAACATATAATATGAGGTCAAAACTAAACAATTTCCAATTGTATCCAATTAGGCAGGCCCTTGCACTACATAGTTTAAGGTAAATCTAAAAGAAAATTGTACAAGAAAATTGAACATGTATGGCCAGCCTTAAGACTACATTTTTGATTTTCTGAAACACTTAAGCCGCGTACACATGATCGGAATTTCCGGCCAGAAAAAAAACAAACAGATGAGAGCTTTTCATTGGAAAACGCAACCGTGTGTGTATGCTCCATCGGAATTTAGCTGCCCGAATTTTCGCCAACTGATAGCATCATAGCACGTTCTCAATTTTCCCGACGGAAAAACTTTCTAAATCGGGAATTCCGACACGCCAAAAATCACGCATGCTAAGATTCAACTATGAGACGGGAAGCTATTGGCTACTGGCTATTGAATTTCCTTTTTCTAGTCCCGTCGTACGTGCTGTACCGTCACCGTGTTCTAAACGATCGGAATTTGGTGTGACCGCGTGTAGGCAAGACAACTTGATCCGAACTCCGTCGGGAAAACCATCAGAGCTTTTTCCGAAGAGAATTCCGATCATGTGTACGCGGCATTAGAGTAGTGATTTTCTGAAGAACTACAGACCGCTATAATGTTCTGTTCTGCTGTATGAAGCAAGAGAAGTGAACTTTAGAAAAGTCCAACATTATTAGTCCACAAACCAACCACAATAGTTCCCAATCTCCCCTCCCCCTCCCCTCCCCCCCCCCCCGACACCTTTTTTTTTCTGTCTGTTGATTAACACAAGTAGAAGAAGACGGTTACCTCCACAATGTCGGAGTTGGTTCTGCTCTCGTGTGGTTCGTTGTACTCGGTATACTTTAGAAGGACCTTGTCCATGTCGGTGCTCGCATACTGGAACAGTTTGTTAGAGCCATTGAAAATAATCAGTGCAATCTCACAGTCGCAGAGTACGCTCAACTCGTAGGCTTTTTTCATTAACCCAAATTTCCGCTTGGTGAAAGTAACCTGTGTAGGGGGGGAAAAGAATTGTTCGATTATTCTCATGAAATATAAGCTTCTAATTGGCTGCACTGTTTTAATGTGGGGCAAACAACGAGGACAGTTTTCCATAGAAAACAAAACCGATTTTTGACCATCTGCATGTTAGTAAAGCCATTTCTGAATAACCACAGAGGAGGTCAGTGATACAAAAACACTGCAGGTACCTGTATACACATACACAACATAGATGAGTGTAGTGCCATACAAAAGACGCAGTTATGCCAGCTGGGCACCAATTGTAATGCAACATTGATCGGCACTCCTCCAATTTTAACCACTTCAGCCCCGGAAGGATTTAGCACCTTCCTGACCAGAGCACTTTTCTGCAATTCGGCACTGCGTCACTTTAACCGACAATTGCGCAGTCGTGCAAAGTTGTACCCAAACAATGTTGGCACCCCCCCCCCCCCCCCCACAAATAGAGCTTTCTTTTGGTGGTATTTGATCACCTCTGTGGTTTTTATTTTTTGTGCTATATATAAAAATAAGGAGCGACAATTTTGAAACTAAAAGCAATATTTATTTATTTATTTTTTTATATATACTTTTTTAGATTTTTTAATAAATATCCCCCAAAAATATCTAAAAAAATAATTTTTGTTCCTCAGGTTTAGGCCAAAATGTATTCTTCTACATATTATATGTAGAAGAATACATTAATACAATATATATATATATATATATATATATATATATATATATATCGCAATAAGTGTATATTGCTTGGTTTGCGTAAAATGTATAGCGTCTACAAAATAGGGGATAGTTTATGGCATTTTTATTATTCATTTTATTTTTTTAGTAATGGCGGCGATCTGCGATTTTTATCCTGACTGCAACATTATGGCGGACACTTTTGACACATTTTTGGGACCATTGTCATTTATAGAGCGATCAGTGCTATAAAAATGCACTGATTACTGTGTAAATGACCGGGAAGGGGTTAACCAGGAGGGGGCGATAAAGGCGTTAAGTGTGTCCTAGGGAGTGATTTTAACTGTGGTGGGGGATGGGCTTTGACTCACATGACAGCGAGCAGTAGATCCCTGTCATGTCACAAGGCAGAACAGGAAAATGCCTTGTTTAAAAAGGCATCTCCCTGTTATACCTCTCTGTAACACAATCGCGGGCTCCCGGCGGACAGAGTCTATGGGACCCGCGGTCACGGAGATCACAGCACACGTGTACCCGCAGTGCTGCTTCTTAAAGAGGACGTACCTGTACGCACTTTTACCCACCCATGCCATTCTCCCTGCATATATCGTTGTGCAGCGGTCAGGAAGCGGTTAAACAGAACTGGCTTCATGCATTACATTTTATTTAAAAAAAAAAAAAAAAAAAATGCCCATTCCTATCACAGTAGAATTTTCCTTCCTTTAGGGAATATAATGCATTAGGTCACTGGTGGTAAAGCAGAGCTAAACGCTCTCTCAATCATTTAGCGGTGTTTTACCGTCGGATTTGCGGTGCCATTACTCCCACTAGCGGCCGAGAAAGGGTAAAAACCGCCAGCAATACGCCGCAATAGCGCCAATAGTGCCCCATTGATTTCAATGGGGAGCAGCGGTGGAGGAGCGGTAAACACACCGCTCCTTCACCGCTCCAAAAAAGCTGCTAGCAGCACTTTTCCCTGACGTCCTGCCAGCGCACCGCTGCAGTGTGAAAGCCCTCGGGGGTGTCACACTACAGACAATTGTGCAGCTGTTTTAGGGTGGATTGCAGGTGCCATTTCTAACACTATAGCGCCTGCAATACGCCCTTGGTGTGAAAGGGGTCTAACTATTTTTTATTCCTTAAAGAGGAACTGCAGTCTGCTCACATCATTTGTAATAAAAACATCTTTGCCATTCTGAAGCTTCCCTCCAACCACTTTGCATATTTTATATATATTGTGATTTTGTTCTTGCCAAATATGCTGCAGAAATCTCCCTCCACTGAGTCTGGCTGCAACCATGTTAACTGTGGGCAGCTGAAGCTGCTGCCTGTTCACTTCCTCAATTTACAAAGACACAGAGGCACACCTCCAGCTCTGCAGCTCACATTGGCCCTCTTATGACTCTTGCCCCCTCCCTTCCTGGCAATCTCTCTTTCACTCTCTCTCTGGAGCGAGAGAGAGAGCTGTGCATGATGTCATAAGCCTAGGCTAATGACCAGACAAGAAACAGGAAGTTGGCTGTATAAGGTATTTGCTGGCAGAAAAAAATGTTTTACTATCTAAAGTTAAAACAACAACAAGGGCAGAAGATTTAATAGATGGAAAGTTGAAAAAATGACTGAAGGTCCGCTTTAAGCTGCTAGCATTAGTAAATAGACAGGAAGGTATATTAGTTACTTGTTTTAGACTTTTTTTTTTTTATATTTCTTCAATTGCTTCCTGGTCTTTGGCCTAGACCAAAATAATGTCAGCCACCCCAAGTGTTTTCATGAACATCTTTTTTTCTTTTCATCTGTAGGAGGGCAGAAGGGGCTTTCTTAGCCAAGCACATTCCCCTGCATACATTCCTGAGCTAAGGACAGATGGATTCCAGATGGATGGATTCATGCTACATGAATCATCTGCCCTTACTCAATATGGCCATGGCTAGAAATGCTGGGGGGTGTTTTTGCAAAGTGATTTCTCAACTAAAATAAAGCATTGAGACACGGATGGATGGGGGAGCTTCTTTGATTACTAAAAACAAAAATTTTGCTCGGATCAGTGATCATGCGAGTCTCATAGACTCGCCGATCACAGAGCGCGCCGCGCGGGCCCGTCAGGGGGCGCGCAGGCCGCTCGTGCACGGGACGACGTCAATAGGCGTAGTCCCGGCAAAGGAGGTCCGCGCTGTAGCCGTCATTCGGCTATAGCGCGGATCTCAAGTGGTTAACAAGACTCGTGGCCACTCATTAAAACAACATCTATCAGTGGTACCTATCAGTGCCCCTTAGTGCCACCCATCCGTGCCACCCATCCGTGCCCATCGGTGCCACCAGTGCAGCCTATCAGTGCCCACCAGTGCAGCCTATCAGTGCCCACCAGTGCAGCCTATCAGTGCCCACCAGTGCAGCCTATCAGTGCCCACCAGTGCAGCCTATCAGTGCCCACCAGTGCAGCCTATCAGTGCCCACCAGTGCAGCCTATCAGTGCCGCCTCATCAGCGCACTTCAATGAAGGAGAAAAATTACCTGTTTGCAAAATTTTATAACAAACTATTAAACATGATTTTTTTATTTTTGCATTTTTTTTGTTTGTTTAGCAAAAAATAAAACTCTGAGCTGTAATTAAATACCACCAAAAGAAAGCTCTATTTGTGGGAAAAAAAATGATAAAAATTTCATTTGGGTACAGTGTTGTATGCCCGCGCAATTGTCATTCAAAGTGCATCAGCGCTGAAAGCTGAAAATTGGTCTGGGACTGAGGGGGGTTTAAGTGCCCAGTAAGCAAGTGGTTAAACTCCCTTTTGCGAAAAAGTTTTCTCCCTATTGTGGGGTCACCAGTACGGTATTTGTATATTGAAATCATATCCCCTCTCAAGCATCTCTTCTCCAGAGAGAATAAGTTCAGAGCTCCCAATCTTTCCTCATAACTAATATCCTCCAGACCCTTTATTAGCTTTGTTGCCCTTCTTTGTAGTCGCTCCATTTCCAGTACATCCTTCCTGAGGACTGGTGCCCAGAACTGGACAGCATACTCCAGGTGCGGCCGGACCAGAGTCTTGTAGAGTGGGAGAATTATTGTTTTATCTCTGGAGTTAATCCCTTTTTTTAATACAAATATTCTGTTTGCTTTGTTATCAGAAGCTTGGCATTGCTGAGCCTATCATCTACTAGGACCCCCAGGTCCTTTTCCATCCTAGATCCCCCCAGAGGTTCTCCCCCCCCCCCAGTGTATAGATTGCATTCATCTCATGGTTAATGTGAAACTGTGTAAATGCATCAATGCAGTGCATGTTATCTCAGCTTGCACAGCTTGAACTCATTGAATGAGTTTACCAAAAATTTAAATATTGCAGCATATTAGAGCTGCACAATTAATCGTTAAAAAATCGTGATCGATTCAACCCCTCTGACAATCTCTATTACAGAGTTTGCTGATTCTTTCATATAACAAGTGGAGAGACTTACAGTGCCTTGTGAAAGTATTCGGCCCCCTTGAACTTTTCAACCTTTTGCCACATTTCAGGCTTCAAACATAAAGATATAAAATTTTTATTTTTTGTGAAGAATCACCAACAAGTGGGACACAATTGTGAAGTGGAACGAAATCTATTGGATTTTTGAAACTTTTTTAACCAATAAAAAAATGAAAAGTTGGGCGTGCAAAATGATTCGGCCCCCTTGCGTTAATACTTTGTAGAGCCACCTTTTGCTGCGATTACAGCTGCAAGTCGCTTGGGGTGTCTCTATCAGTTTTGCACATCGAGAGACTGAAATTCTTGCCCATTCTTCCTTGCAAAACAGCTGGAGCTCAGTGAGGTTGGATGGAGAGCGTTTGTGAACAGCAGTTTTCAGCTCTTTCCACAGATTCTCGATTGGATTCAGGTCTGGACTTTGACTTGGTCATTCTAACACCTGGATACGTTTATTTGTGAACCATTCCTTTGTAGATTTTGCTGTATGCTTGGGATCATTGTCTTGTTGGAAGATAAATCTCCGTCCCAGTTTCAGGTCTTTTGCAGACTCCAACAGGTTTTCATCCAGAATGGTCCTGTATTTGGCTGCATCCACCTTCCCCTCAATTTTAACCATCTTCCCTGTCCCTGCTGAAGAAAAGCAGGCCCAAACCATGATGCTGCCACCACCATGTTTGACAGTGGGGATGGTGTGTTGAGGGTGATGAGCTGTGTTGCTTTTACGCCAAACACATCGTTTTGCATTGTGGGCAAAAAGTTCTATTTTGGTTTCATCTGACCAGAGCACCTTCTTCCACATGTTTGGTGTGTCTCCCAGGTGGCTTGTTGCAAACTTTAGATGAGACTTTTTATGGATATCTTTGAGAAATGGCTTTCTTCTTGCCACTCTTCCATAAAGGGCAGATTTGTGCAGTGTACGACTGATTGTTGTCCTATGGACAGACTCTCCCACCTCAGCTGTAGTTCTCTGCAGTTCATCCAGAGTGATCATGGGCCTCTTGGCTGCATCTCTGATCAGTCTTCTCCTTGTCTGAGCTGAAAGTTTAGAGGGACGGCCAGGTCTTGGTAGATTTGCAGTGGTCTGATACTCCTTCCATTTCAAAATGATCGCTTGCACAGTGCTCCTTGGGATGTTTAAAGCTTGGGAAATCTTTTTGTATCCAAATCCGGCTTTAAACTTCTCCACAACAGTATTACGGACCTGCCTGGTGTGTTCCTTGGTCTTCATGATGCTCTCTGCGCTTTCAACAGAACCCTGAGACTATCACAGAGCAGGTGCATTTATACAGAGACTTGATTACACACAGGTGGATTCTATTTATCACCATCAGTCATTTAGGACAACATTGGATCATTCAGAGATCCTCGCTGAACTTCTGGAGTGAGTTTGCTGCACTGAAAGTAAAGGGGGCCGAATAATTTTGCACGCACCACTTTTCAGTTTTTTATTTGCTAAAAAAGTTAAAAAAATCCAATAGATTTCGTTCCACTTCACAATTGTGTCCCACTTGTTGGTGATTCTTCACCAAAAATTAAAATTTTATATCTTTATGTTTGAAGCCTGAAATGTGACAAAAGGTTGAAAAGTTTAAGGGGGCCGAATACTTTCGCAAGGCACTGTATATGCTCACTCAGCTGTTAAAAGAAAATATCGGGGCAGTCTTCCAAGTTTTTCAAATGAAACATCAGGGGTTAATCTGAAATGAGGGGAGGCTCTGCTGATTTTATCATCCAATCATGTGCAAGCTAAAATGCTGTTTTTTTATTTTCCTTGCACGTCCCCCTCGGATCTGCAGCGACTTTACTTCAATGTGTACTTAGAGTGCAAAATGGATTTTCCTTTAGTAAATAACCCCCACTGTAACCAACTCTTCTTTCTTAGATCAAAGGGATAAACTGTGTGTAAAGAAAAAAAATCCAGGCAGTCTGCCAAGTTTTTAAACTAGGTGTAAATGCGGGAAGTTTACCACTTAAAGTGGCGTTCCACCCAAAAATGGAACTTCTGCTTTAACCGCTTAAGGACCACCTCCTGCACATATACGTCGGCAGAATGGCACGTCTGGGCACAATCACGTACCTGTACATGGCTCTTTTTAAGTTCCCAGCCGTGGGTTGCGAGACCCGAGGAGAGGTCTGTGTCAACAAACCTCTCCCCGTGCTTCCTACTGTGGCTGTCACTGATCGTCTGTTCCCTGTTATAGGGAAAGACGATCAGTGACATCACATGCCAGGCCATGCCCCCTACAATAAAAAAAAAAAAAGAAAAAACACACAACGTCACACATAACCCCTCCTCGCCCCCTAGTGGTTAACTCCTTCACTGCCAGTGTCATTTACACAGGAATCAGTGCATTTAAATAGCACTGATTGCTGTATAAATGACAATGGTCCCAAAAATGTGTCAAAAACGTCCGATGTGTCCGCCATAATGTCGCAGTCACAATAAAAAAAAAAAAAAAACGCTGATCGCTGCCATTACTAGTAAAGAGATTTTTTTTTTTTTTTTTTATAAAAATGCTATAAAACTATCCCCTATTTTGTAAACGCTATAACTTTTGCGCAAACCAATCAATCGCCAATTACGATTTTTTTTACCAAAAATATGTAGAAGGATATGTATCGGCCTAAACTGAGGAAAAAAAATTTTTTATATATTTTTTGGGCATATTTATTATAGCAAAAAGTTAAAAATACTGCATTTTTTTCAAAATTGTCGCTCTATTTTTGTTTATAGCGCAAAAAATAAAAACTGCAAAAGGTGATCAAATACCACCAAAAGAAAGCTCTATTTGTGGGAAAAAAGGGACGCCAATTTTGTTTGGGAGCCACGTCGCACGACCGCACAATTGTCAGTTAAAGCGACACAGTGCTGAATCGCAAAAAGGGGCCTGGTCCTTTGGCTGCAAATTGGTCCGGGGCTTAAGTGGTTAAGCACTCCTCGTCCCCTTATATGCCACATTTGGCATGTAATTTTTTTTTGGGGGCGGTGGGGCTTCGTTAGGAGGGGGACTTCCTGTTCCACTTCCTCCTTCCGCCCAGGGACCGCCAAGGTGACTCCTCCTTTCGCCTTAGGTGGCCCCTCCCTCTTGGCGATCTCCTGGGACACGTGACAGGATCCTGTCTACTCCGGGAGCGGAGCGTGATTCACGCATGCTCCATGCGTGCCCGACCATGAAGCCGAAAGCTGTCACGGCCAGGTGCCCAGAGTGGCAATGGAGGCGCTGGCGGAGAGGAGGGAGAGAGGAGCAACACTCCATTCAGCCGCATCGCTGGATCGTGAAACAGGCAAGTGTCTGTTTATTAACCACTTTGCGCCAGGTGGACGTCCTGGGACGGCCTCGACTTTCCGGGGTTATAGCTGAATGATGCCTGAGGCTACAGACATCATTCAGATATCGGCATTTTCAGCCGGCGATTCCCTGCACCATAAGAACGATCATAGCGGCTGTTCCGCCGCTTGATCGTTCTTACGGTGCTTCTACCGACTCACCGCTTCCATCGTTGAGTCAGACACAGGATCCGCCGCCCTCCGGATAATGATCATAGAGATTTCCGATGGACCAGATGGTCGCTGAAGTCTCTATGATTGTTCGGAGGCCGGGCGCGATGTTATGATGTCACGCCCGGCCTCTGCATTCAAATAACGGCGCCGCCTTGGCTGGGAAGCCGTGATAGTTTTTTTTATTTTGTGGGATCTTATGGACTCCATATCTCACTTTAAATAGGTCCGATTGTGCCATATTCCTATTACAAGGGACGTTTACATTCCTTGTAATAGGAATAAAAGTAATCAAATTATTATTTTTTTTTTTTTTTAAAGTGTCAAACTAAAAAAATAAAAGTAAAATTAACAATAAAAAAAAAAAAAAAAAAAAAATAATTTAAAAGCGCCCCTGTCCCCGTGAGCTCGTACACAGAAGCGACCGCATGTGTAAGTCCCGCCCACATATGAAAACGGTGTGCAAACCACACATGTGAGGTATCGCCGCGAACATTAGAGCGAGAGCAATAATTCTGGCCCTAGACCTCCTCTAACGCAAAACATGTAACCAGTAAAAAAAAATGCAAAGCGTCGCCTATGGGGATTTTTAAATACCAAAGTTTGGAGCCATTCCACGAGCGTGTGCAATTTTGAAGCGTGACATGTTGGGTATCTATTTACTCGGCGTAACTTCATCTTTCACATTATGCAAAAAAATTGGGCTAACTTTACAGGTTTTTTTTTGTTTTTTTTAAAAGCATGAAACTTTTTTTTTTCTGAAAAAAACGTGTTCGAAAAATTGCTGCGCAAATACCGTGTGAGATAAAAAGTTGCAACAACCGCCATTGTATTCTCTAGGGTCTTTGCTAAAAAAACATATATAATGTTTGGGGGTTCTATGAAATTTTCTAGCAAAAAATGATGAATTTTACATGTAGGAGAGAAATGTCAGAATTGGCCTGGGTGCGAAGTGATTAAAAGTCAGCAGCTACACTTTTTGTAGCTGCTGACTTTTAATAAACATAAAAAGCCTGGAACTCTGACACTTAAGTTAAAATCAATATTTTTTGCTAGAAAATTACTTGGAACCCCCTAAACATTATATATATTTTAGCAGAGACCCTAGGGAATAAAAAGTCAACTGCTGCAATATTTTATGTCACACCGTATTTGCCCAGCGGTCTTTCAAACGCAATTTTTGCGGAAAAAATACACAAAAAAAAAAAAAAAGGAACAGTAAAGTTAGCCCAATTTTTTTTGTTTTAATGTGAGAGATGATGTTACGCTCCGAAATTCATGAGAGAATCGTGATCTCTCTTCCAAGCAAAAAATAAAATAAAAAATCGTGATTCTCATTTTAGCCAGAATCGTGCAACTCTACAGCATATACAGCCTCATGCTACATAACTAAGCTCCATTTCACGCTGAATAAACTAAATTATTAAAGCGGTTGTATGGTCTTTTTTTTCACTTTTACTTACAGGTAAGCCTATAATAAAGCTTACCTGTAGGAAAAAAAAAAAAAAACATCTTAAACCTGTATGGTCTAAGAGATATTTCCTTGGCAATGAGCCGCTGATTGCAGCGGTGCATGCGCACAGGGGTTTCTCGGCTGGAAGACGCCGCACCCTGCCGGAAAGAAATCTCCCGCGAGCATGCAAAGACATCAGTGTATTTGTGTTTCTACCAATTAGTGGACTGATCAGTTCCGTCTGACCAGTCAATATCCAGATAATTGAAGTCCCCCCATGATAATTACATTGCCCTGCCTGGCCACCGCTTCTATCTGTGAAATGAGTTTTCATTTAAAGGCATCCTAAACCTTCCTACCTGCACCTCGGGCTCATCACCTGCATAGGATGTGCATTGATCATATCGTTTCATTATGTGGTGCCCTGTACACACAGCCTACAGTAGAGTAAATCTTCACTTTCCGGTGTCAGAAGTGTAACCCCTTCGCACCCAAGTGTCAAATCCAAATGCCTAATGCTGGCCCATACACTATACGAAAAATCTGCCGAAATTCGGTCATTTAGACAGCTCGTTCGTTTTTCGGGCAGTTAATCGGCACAAAATCGATAATCGCTGGGACGTTTTTGAGCCGAAAAAGGACAAGTTTGGAAATTTTCTACAGAACGAGCGATAAATTGAAAGGTTAACCACTTCAGCCCCGGACCATTTGGCTGGCCAAAGACCAGAGCACTTTTTGCAATTCGGCACTGCGTCGATTTAACTGACAATTGCGCGGTCGTACGACATGGCTCCCAAACAAAATTGAAGTTTTTTTTCCCCCCCACAAATAGAGCTTTCTTTTGGTGCTATTTGATCATCTCTGCGGTTTTTATTTTTTGTGCTATAAACAAAAAAAAGCGACAATTTTGAAAAAACACAATTTTTTACTTTTTGCTATAATAAATATCCCCCAAAAATGTATGAAAAAACACTTTTTTTTTTTGTTTAGGCCGATACGTATTCTTCTACATATTTTTGGTAAAGAAAAAAAAATAAAAATCGCAATAAGCATTTGATTGGTTTGCACAGAAGTAATAGTGTTTACAAAATAGGGGATAGATTTATGGCATTTTTACAAATTTTTTTTTTAGTTGTAATGGCGGCGATCAGTGATTTTTATCATGACTGCGACATTATAGCGGGCACATCGGACACTTTTGACACATTTTTGGGACCATTGTCATTTATACAGCAATCAGTGCTATACAAATGCACTGATTCCTGTGTAAATGACACTGGCAGTGAAGGGGTTAACCACTAGGGGGCAGTGTGTCAAGTGTGTCCTGGGGCGTGTTTCTAACTGTGAGGGGCGTGGCTGTGTGTGACAAGTCACTGATTTCTGCTCCCGATGACAGAGAGCAGAGATCAGTGACAATGTCACTAGGCAGAACGGAGAGATGCTTGTTTACATTAGCATCTCCCCTGTCTTCCTCCCCGTTAGACGATTGCGGGTATCCCCACGGCAATCGAATCTGCGGGACCTGCGACCCAACTCACAGAGGTCCCGGCCAGCACACATGCGCCGGTGGCGCACACGTGATAGCACAGCGGTAAATTTAAAGAGACGTCCATTTCCCTGTCCATGCCATTCTGCCCAAGTACATTGGCCTGCGCCGGTCGGGAAATGGTTAATGTGTTTCCAGTCCAAACCGTCTGCACTAGAAATATGTAACACAACGAACAAAAAAATTTATTCATTTATGTCCACTGAACGATTTATCGCTAATTACATGATGGAACTATGGTTTGCGCTCATGGCCGAATGTTTGTTATTATTATAATTATTATTATTCAGGATTTATATAGCGCCAGCAATTTACGCAGCGCTTTACAATATGTTCTTCGAAAATGGCTTTGGTCGATTTTTCGTATAGTGTATGGCCAGCATAAGCCCAATTTTGCAACTTTGACATGTGTTCGTAAAATCGTACATATCACCACAACTACTTTGTGCATCCAGGTGGATTATACCACAGTTTTTCAGGACACATCGGGCTTTCATTTGGTGGTAAATAGTAATGGATATCTCCCGATTTGTTTTTATTATCAAAAGGAAAACTGCCCCAAAGCATTCACATTAGTGCGATTTTACATGTCAAATTGCATGTCTTTGCCCGCAATTGCGGGCCATGGCACTGTTCTAATCAGTGTGGCACCTCCCCGGATTTCAAAAAGTCGTTTCTGTACTACTTTTAGCGATTTCCATTGACATCTGTTCAGAAACCCACACAGATGTCTGAAAGTAGTGAAATTGTGCGAGTTCAGATGAACTCACATGGCTCGATTCTCGCAGCTCAGTGTGAACCTGGGAAAAAAAAAAAAAAAAAAGAGTAAAAAAAATAAAAAAAATAATATATACCGTATTTAATCAGCATATAACACGCACTTTTTTCACGTAAAATCAGGGGAAAATCGTGGGTGCATTTTATACGTCGATCCCCCACCGATTGTGAGTCTCTCAGCCGTTCTCGCAGTCCCGTGTGAGCCGGCAAAAGCCGCCAAGAGCTACCGAGCGCCACTGAGATACACAGGACATCCGGCTCTGTATCTCGGCGGCGCCATTTTTAAACAGTAAGGCTACACTGACAAGGCTGCATATTATATATATATATATATATATATATATATATATATATTTATATTTGGGCCGAAACAACTAATCGATTAATCGACGACTAATCAAAATCGATTATGAAATTAATCGATTACTATTTTCATAATCGATTAAAATCGGCCAGTAATAAGGGGGTTAAAAAAAAAACTGAGCCCTTTATAGTACAAAACGAGCAAATAATGGCTACTGTAAATATTACTTTCACTATTCTACAGTAAAAAAATGAACCCCTTACAGTAGTGATTAGCTGCTTTTTTTTCTACTATAAAGGGCTAATTTTAGTTTTTTTTTTTTAACCCCATTATATTACTAAACGTCTTAGACTTGGTTCACATCTATGAGTTTATTGGTGCTTTTTGCAGAAACGCACTACAGTTCATTTCCATGGTTTCCTATGGGACACGTTCACATCTGAAAGGGTGAGGGACTTTTAACGCAAAATGATGCTTTATTGGTTCAATATTCTTCAATGGAGAAGCTGCAGAAAAGAATGTAATGCATTTTTGCAGCAATTTGTGTTTTTTAATCTGCCCAAAAAAATGCAAATTGCAGTAAAATCACGTGCGCAAAAATCAAAACTCACAGCAAAAAGCACCGCAGAAACAGATCAAAAGCAAACTGCATAGGTGTGTACCGAGCCTTATGCTGATCAATTTTCAGATGAGAATATTCAGACGAAAAATCTTTGTACATTCGCTGAATGAAAGAATTTTGTTTGAAATTTTCACTTGTTTTTAACATTCTGTTTTTAAAATGAATGCAATTTCTGAACGAAAACCACATCCACTGCCTGAAAATTCCTTTGACTAAGAAGTTTTCTATTATTTCCCGTCACTGTGGTCGAAAATGAACATCAATTTGAGCCACTTTTTTTTTAAGGTTATTAACCGATTAATCGAAACAATAAATCGGCCAACTAATCAATTATGTAATAATCGTTAGTTGCAGCCCTAATATATATATATATATATATATATATATATATATATATATATATATATATATATATATATATATATATATATATATTTATTTATTATTATTTTTCCTTTGGGCGGTGTAAGCCCCGGCTTGCCTGCCGTAGAAGACTGAATGAAAAGGATTGGCTGCACACCGACGTGATTGAAGTCTATAATGTCTGTCTATGAATGCATGCAAGAAATACATTGTATCACTCTCTGTCCTTGCGGAGATAGAAAAAAAGAGAGTGTATGTAGAAAAAAAAAAATTATCATGAAATAATAATAATAAAATAAAAAAATATTTATTTTAAGGTTGGCTCTAGGTCAGTGGCAGGATTAGTGTTTGGGACAAGGTTAGGGTCAGGACGCATTTCACAAAGCTGCAGTTTCACGTAGCTGTGTGAAATGCGGCCACCTCTGTTGTGACTTTTGCACTTGTGGTGTATGTTATATCATTTACATGGAACATATACTAAATGGACTTCAGTCACGTC
>NW_027507903.1:17421500-17476500 GCF_037356315.1 Lithobates pipiens
GTCGCTTCGGGGGCTTCCATCTCTGGTAAGTTATTCATAATGAGCTAGTATGCTATGCATACTAGCTCATTATGCCTTTGCCTTGCAGGGTCTATTTTATTTTTTGTATTTTTTTCGCTTTACTTCCTCTTTTTAAATGTTCTATTAGTCTGGTGGGCTGAGTCACCTACTGGCTTTGTATAATGCTTACCATAGTTCCAAGCACTCTTTTTACCCATTTGGGGATTTAAGGGTTTGTCTACTTCAATTGTACCATGTTATAAAAACCCTGTGTGTCAGCAGTTTTAAAAAATTTGACTTCAATAAAAAACTAAATTATGGGAGCTGGGATTGCTAAAGGCAATAATGGGTCACAGGTCTTCTGCCAAAAGAGATTCTATAAATTCAGATCAAAGATAAAGACGTGTTAAAAAGTAAGTACACCCCATGGGGGGGGGGGAGATATATATATATATATATATATATATATATATATATATTTAACATTTAAAACAGGCAAACCATGCCTAGAGATAAAGGTGATATACTTGAATGATCAACACATTAAAATGGACACAATGAGGTAGCCAATCCGCTTCTAACTTCAGCTTGTTCAATTAATCCTTGAAGTCCTCGTTCATGCTGAACAGAGCTATGAAATCGTACGCGTTCAGCTGAACTTGCACGTTTTTAAATTGACATTTCAGTCTGACTTCCGGGGGCGATTTGAGGGACATCTGTGTGGACTGCACAGATGTCTATTGAAATTGCCCCCAAAGTCGCCAAAAGCAGCGAAAAAAACTACTTTTGGGAATCAGTGTGGCGCCGCAAAGTCGGCGTTGTGCCGATGCTGGCAATGGGCTCAGATTTGGCGTGCGATTTGACATGTCAAATCGGGCCAATGTGAACGTGAGCTAAAACCTGAAAGCCAATTGGTTTCTTTAACCACTTAACAACCGCCCATTGCCGATTAACGGCATCAGGGCGGTTGTTTAACTCTAAGAGGCCGTTAATTAACGGCCTCCCAGAATTCTGCTCTCGCGCGCCCCCTGGGGCGCGCACACGAGAGCATCCGTGACCGCTGGGTCCAGTGGACCCGGCGCATCACGAATCACGGTAAACGGCCGCTCATCGCGGCCGTTTACCACGTGAACGCTCCATCAAATGACGGAGTGATCACTTGTAAACAAGCCGGCGTCATGTTATGACGCCGGTTCCTCCCTCCCCCTCTCTGTACCGATCGGTACAGCGGAGGGGGAAGAGATCGGTGTCAGCAGCGATGTGGGCTGCATCTGCAGTGCCCACATCGCTGCTCACCGAAAATTAACCCCTCAAATCCCTGCAAATACTCTGCATTACTCTGCAATTCCCTGCAAATACTCTGCATTACTCTGCAATTCCCTGCAAATACTCTGCATTACTCTGCAATGCCCTGCAAATACTCTGCAATGCCCTGCAAATACTCTGCAATGCCCTGCAAATACTCTGCAATGCCCTGCAAATACTCTGCAATGCCCTGCAAATACTCTGCAATGCCCTGCAAATACTCTGCAATGCCCTGCAAATACTCTGCAATGCCCTGCAAATACTCTGCAATGCCCTGCAAATACTCTGCATTGCCCTGCAAATACTCTGCATTGCCCTGCAAATACTCTGCATTGCCCTGCAACACTCCGCAATGCCCTGCAACACTCCGCAATGCCCTGCAACACTCCGCAATGCCCTGCAACACTCCGCAATGCCCTGCAACACTCCGCAATGCCCTGCAACACTCCGCAATGCCCTGCAACACTCCGCAACGCTCTGCAACACTCCGCAACGCTCTGCAATACCCTGCAACACTCTGCAACACCCGCCAATACCCTGCAACACTCTGCAATGCTCTGCAACCCCCGCCGATACCCTGCAACACTCTGCAATGCTCTGCAACCCCCGCCGATACCCTGCAACACTCTGCAATGCTCTGCAACCCCCGCCGATACCCTGCAACACTCTGCAATGCTCTGCAACACCCGCCAATACCCTGCAACACTCTGCAATGCTCTGCAACACCCGCCAATACCCTGCAATGCTCTGCAACACCATGCTCTGAGATACCCAGCCATAGTCGGTGATACCCTGCAATACCCAGCCATAGACATCTCCCGCCGCCCTCCGCCCTCCGGTGCTTCTACCGAATCGCTAATACGATCAAAGCCAGAATCTTTTTTTTTTTCAGGCTTCCCAGCTTAGAGGTGAGATGCGGGGTCTTATTGACCCCACATCTCACTGTAAAGAGGACCTGTCATGCCATATTCCTATTACAAGGGATGTTTACATTCCTTGTAATAGGAATAAAAGTGATCAAAAAAATTATTTTTGGGGAAAAAAATGTCAAACTAAAATAAATAAAGTAAAATGAACAATAAAAAAAAATGTTTTTTTTAAAGCGCCCCTGTCCCCATGTGCTCGCATGCAGAAGCGAACGCATGCGTAAGTCCCGCCCACATATGAAAACGGTGTTCAAACCACACATGTGAGGTATCGCTGCGAACGTTAGAGCGAGAGAAATAATTCTAGCCCTAGACCTCCTCTGTAACTCAAAACATATAACCAGTAAAAAAAATGTAAATCGTCGCCTATGGGGATTTTTAAGTAGCGACGTTTGCCGCCATTCCACGAGCGTGTGCAATTTTGAAGAGTGACATATTAGGTATCTATTTACTCAGCGTAACTTCATCTTTCACATTATGCAAAAATTGGGCTAACTTTACTGTGTTTTTTTTTTTTTTAAGCACAAAACAGTTTTTTTTCCAAAAAAAAGCATTCGAAAAATTACTGCGCAAATACCGTGCGAGATAAAAAGTTGCAAAGACCACCATTGTATTCTCCAGGGTGTTTGCTAAAAAAACATATATAATATTTTGGAGTTCTATGTAATTTTCTAGCAAATAAATTATGATTTTTACATGTAGGAGAGAAATGTCAGAATTGTCCTGGGTGCTCCAGAACACCTGATGGCGCTCCATGCATGTTGGGCCTCTGTATGTGGCCACGCTGTGTAAAAGTCTCACACATGTGGTATCACCATACTCGGGAGTAATAGCAGAATGTGTTTTGGGGTGTAATTTGTGGTATGCATATGCTGTGTGTGAGAAATAAACTGATAATATGACAATTTTGGGAAAAAAAAAAAAAAGTAAAAAGAATCTTGATTTTGCAAAGAATTGTGGGAAAAAATGACAACTTCAAAAAACTCATCATGCCTCTTACTAAATACCTTGGAATGTCTTTCCAAAAAGGGGTCATTTGGGGGGTATTTGTACTTTTCTGGCATGTTAGGGTCTCAAGAATTGAAATAGGCCGTCAGTCCTTCAGGTGTGATCAATTTTCAGATATTGGCACCACAGCTTGTGGACTCTATAACCTTCACAAAGACCAAATAATATCCACCAATTTGTACTTATTTTTACCAAAGATATGTAGTAGTATAAATTTTGGCCAAAATTTATGAAGAAAAAATTACTAATCTGCTAAATTTTCTAACAGAAACAAAGAAAAATTCGTTTTTTTACAGAATTTTCGGTATTTTTTCTTTTATAGCACAAAAAAAAAAAAAAAACCAGCGGTGATTAAATACCACCAAAAGAAAGCTCTATTTGTGTGAAAAAAAGGACAAAAATTTCATATAGGTCCAGTGTTGCATGACTGAGTAATTGTCATTCAAAATGCGAGAGCACCGAAAGCTGAAAATTGGTCTGGTTATTAAGGGTGTTTAAGTGCCCAGTGGTCAAGTGGTTAAAGAGCTGCACCAGATTTTTCACTTTCCAGTTTTAGTAAATAATTCCTAATGTAATGTATTCATTCCCTCAATCAAAAAAAAAAAATCAATCAAAAAAGGTAGATTTTTTTTTTTTCAATGGAAAAAAGTATACCCCTACACTTATGAATACTTCATATCTTTAGAACCTCCTTGGGGATTATTCAGGTAGATATTACTAAAACCTCAGATATCTTCGGGTCTGAGGTTCTCTTTGCTATTGCTGTGTGTGCCATGCCATGATCAAAATGTCCTCACAAAGAAGGTTACGGATGCCTACGAGTCTGGCAAGGGATTTAACCACTTGTCGACTGCCCTAGAGCAGTTTTACTACTACAGGGTGGAATCTGTATGCATATATAAAACGTGATCACGCACATCCAGGTATCAGGCACGATTGCGTGCCCGCGGTGGCCCGCTCCCACTGTGATTATGGACCTGATGTCCGCCAGCACCCAACGATCATTTTTAATTTTATTTATTTATTTTTACACAGGCAGAGCACGCATTCTTGCCTATGTAAACAAGGCAGATTGCCGTTCTGTCAATAGGGAAGGCATGGATCTATGGCTTCCCTTCTAACCACAGTGCACAAACACTGGCTAGGCACACAGCCAGTGTCAATAGGACAGCACTGAGTATTAGGAGTATTAGTAGTAGTGAATATTAGCGAGTATTAGAGATTCCCAAAAAAGTGTCAGTGTCCAATTTTTCTGCCGCAATATCGCCGTCCCGCTATAAGTCGCTAATCGCTGCCATTACTAGTAAAAAAAATTTTAAAATGACATAAAAATAACCCATAGTTTGTAGACACTAGCTTTTGCACAAACCAATCAATATACATATGATCGATATATATTTTTTTTTAACCAAAACGATGTAGTAGAATACACTTTGCCCAAAAATGAAGAAATTGGATAGTAAAAAATGTAAAGGGGATTTGGGACTTTTAGATGAAGCAATTGTATAGTATAGACAAACTGTAAATTAATGATATTTAAATATTTATTAAATTGAAGACATTCATCTAGAATCATAAAGAATATAATTTATTTCATATACATTTATACTGCACATAAGGCCTGAACATCATGAGTAAGATAATATAATCAAAACGATATAAGATCAAAGTCAAATAAATAAATAAATAAAAAAGGAGAAAATAATACTGAAAAATGTATAATTGCTATGGCGAGAAAATGCCACAGCGACAGATCCAAAACTGGCATATGCACCCACAGGACCTATACAGATCTATTGACTAATCTAAGGACCATATCATGAAATGTTGATAAAAGCTGGGTAGGGATCAATCCATATGGAATACAACTGTGTCATCAAATATAGCTCGACGCGTTTCGTGGATTTTTCCACTCGTCAGGAGCAAATGTACCAGAGATTCCTATAAAAGTATATAAGATATGTCAATATATAAAATACAAATTATACCAGATATTATATGTCAATAGATGGCTCACTAAACACACTCACCAACCCAAACCGTATACGCAGCGCATGGTGACCTGAAGAAATTGGATGTTTTACAATTTTTTATTGGATATCTTTTAGAGCAGAAAGTTAAAAAAAAAATTCAGAGGTGATCAAACAACACCAAAAGAAAGCTCTATTTGTGTGTGTGTGTGTGTGTGTGTGTGTGTGTGTGTGTGTGTGTGTGTGTGTGTGTGTGTGTGTGTGTGTGTGTGGGGGGGGGGGGGGGGGCGAACATTAGTATACAGCGTCGCACGACCGTGCAATTGTCAGTTAAAGTAACGCAGTGCCGTATCGCACAGAATGCCCTGGTCATAAAGTGGGGTAAATCTTACAGAGCTGAAGTGGTTTAAAAGCTTGTCAAGCTATTAGAAATCACTCCACTGTAAGGAAAAGGAAAGTAATATACAAGTGGCATCGATTACTAGTGACAAGTCCTATTTTTTTCCCAGGACCGGCCGGTTCAGCCCAAGTGTTGGCCATTTGATGCTAAAACAAGTCTCCAAGACCTCCGAAAATGTCATCGTGGGATCTGCAGGTAACCCCTGCTGGAGATGGAGTCACAGTGCATTTATCTACAATCAGAATGAGATTGCACAAACTGAACCTGCATGGGAGGTGTGCCAGGGAAAAAAGCCTTTTCTTTCCATAACGGCAAGACTAGTTTGCTTTTGAACACATAGACAAAGACCAAGCCTCTTGGAGCAATGTGCAGTGGACAAGACAGTAGTTCGACTACAGTGGACATGTTCAGTGCAAACTAAAGACAGCATTTCTGGAAACAATCTCATACCAACTGTGAAGCATGGTGGAGAACATGTGGTTTGGGGTTGCTTTGCGCTTCATTCATTCATTCAGCTATGGATTCTGCACCATTTTAACCACTTGCTTGCTGGCCACCTAAATCCCCCTCCTGTCCAGACCAATTTTTAGCACGGTCATTCTTTGGACAACAATTGTGCGGTCATACAACACTGTACCCAGATTACATTTTTGTAATTTTTCTTTTGGTGGTATTTGATCACCTCTGGGTTTTTTAGTTTTTATAAAAAAAATTTTTTTTAAAAAGACTGAATTTAAAAAAATAAATAAATCAAAACCGTTCTATATTTTTTTAAATAAATTTTGCTAATTTTTCTCCTTCATTAATGTACGCTGATGAGGCTACACTGATGGGCACCGATAAGCTGCACTGATAAGGCGGCACTGAGATGTGGCACTGAGGGGCATTGATAGGTGGCAGTGATGGGCACTGATCGGCACTGGTAGGCAACACCGATAGGTGGCACTGATTGGCAACCACTGGTGGGCAGTGATAGTGGCACTCATGATAGGTGCCATTGATAGGTGGCACAGATTGGTAGGCACTGTGGGCACATACGAGACAGCTTCGGCTCTCCCTGCTCGGGACCAATGTCCCTTCAACAAAAGTCGTTGGTTGGCGAATTTTTCTCCTTGTGCTGTCAGCGTGAGAGGAAAAAAAAAAAAAAAAGCGATTACCGATCCTCTGTTTAAATCACGTGATCCAGCTGTCATTGGCCTACAGCTAATCACGTGGTAAGGGGTCAGGATTGACCCCTTACTCCAATCTGTGATCACCCGAGTCTCATTGACTCGGGTGATCACAGCATGCATCCTGCAGGGGGGCCTGGCCAGCTTGCAAAGAGGAGGATGTCTATTGATGCCCTCCCGGCAAAGCAGATCCGTGATGTAGCCATCATTCGGCTATAGCGCGGATCTGAGGGAGTTAAAGTGTCCTTGATTAGGAAGCAAGGCCATCTGTCTAAAAGTTTAGGTTAAATTATCATTAACCCCTTCCCGCCGACTGTACGCATATATGCGGCCTCACAGAAGTGGATCTTTTTTACGTAGGGGCGCATATATGTGTATCCCTCTTTGTGCTGAGAGCGTGCCACACAGCATGCTCCCAGTAGGTAGACCGGGCTCTCGTACCAACGATCGAAACCTAGGGACTCCCGAGTTCCAGGTCACCTGATCGCTCCCGCCCCCTGTGTTTACTTCCTCTTCTGAAGAGAAAGATACATTGCATCATTTGTTTCCATAGGCAATACACAGAGGCCCAGAGAAACTTCATACATACAGAAGTACACATTGGTTTTTTTTTTACTAGAGCTAGATCAGTGCAAAATCAGGCTCACTTCTGTATAGAAACCAATCAGCTTCCAGGTTTTATTGCCAAAGTTTCATTGAAGAAGCGGAGGTTAGACGCAGATTGGTTTCTATGCAGAAGTGAGCCAGATTTTCCACCCTCCAGCTGTAGTAAATAAACCCTACTTTACTTGGGTCTTTTTTCAACCTCACCTACTATGTAACTATGCACAACATACAGGGATAAATAATGTAATACTGACATAAAAGAAAGGTAGTTTGTACCACCCCAGAAGAAATTTGGACTTTAAATTGGCAAAGACACTAGAAATTGATTTAAAAAAATCTGGATTTATTATACATGTAGATTCTATAAAAAAAAAAAAAAAAAATCAAAAATAAAATCATCTAAGCACGAGGATTGTGAGAGCAGACATTGACAAAGACATGAATACCATAAAAGATTTAAAAAAAAAAAAGCACAAAGATATATATTATCTTGCAATAAATTGTATGATCTATCTCTATCTCTATCTCTATCTCTCTCTATCTTTATATATATATATAAAAATATCCCTCCATTGTCCGGTAGCACTTTCCATTATCCAACAGCTGGGATAAGTTCTAGCAGTACCCAACGCGTTTCAGGTTTTAAATTCCTTTCCCTTCATCAGGGGTAATTATATAGGGGGATTTGTATTCAAAAGTAGGGTGAGTGGCATCATATTCAAGCAAAGGTGGTGATATTGCACCAAGAGATGGCGCTGTCAGAGGATGGCCCCTGAAAAGGTTTGGATTAAACCTGGATGGTTCGAATATTGGGCCACCCCATGGGGAGGATATATAGTCCTAAACCCTCCCAATGGTGAATTTAAGCGAGTATAGATATCAGGCTTCCAGTCATGAACAAAAGGATCTCGCAGTATCAATAGATTCAGGATTCAAATCAAAATCCTCCATTAGTAGTATGACTGCAATAAGAGATCCACGGTCGTTATTTTCCGACTGTGTTCAGGGGGTCCAAGAGACACACCATCCGTCATGACACGGTCCGTCGTAAAAGCAGCATAAAAACATAAAAGCGCACACACATAGGTTGGACTTGATGGATTTGTGTTTTTTTTTCAACCTCACCAACTATGTAACCCCCACTGTATCATAGCAAACAGGCAAAATCCAGGAGCAAGTGCATTAACCACTTCCGGACCGCCACACGCCAAAATGCGTCCTCACTCTGAAGAGGAATATCGTTGTTATGGCAGCAGCTAACTGCCATAACCCCGGTTATCCTCTTCTTCAGTCCGATTTCTGATCAGAGTGGTCTCTGCGGCGGATTCACCGCAAGATCACTTTTAAATCGGTGGCAGGAGAGGGGCCCTCCCTCCCGCCGCACTCCGGAGGCAATCGGATCTTCACCCTTGCTGGACATGGAGACGAGTGAGAGGAAGATGGCCCCCACCCGTTTCCATATCATTGCAGGGCGGAAGCGACGTCAAAACGTCACTTCCTCCCATAGATTTTAAAGGGCAATTAAAAAAAAAATTTTATAACACAATTTTTTTAATTATTTTTTTTATTGCATTTTTGACCCCAGATCTCATATTTAAGAGGTCCTGCCATGCTTTTTTTCTATTACAAAAAGGTATCATGTGTGGTTTGAATGGGCAAGAATGGGCATTTCATAGGAGGTAAGTATAGGAAATGGAGAGGGGACACATTGCCAATTTGAAGCAGCATTTGAGCCACAGTGGAGAAGGAGACGCAGGAAGGAGCCAAAGCTGCTAGATGGTGCAAGTGCGGGGCTGGTGGGGGGACGGACGGGCGACCGACGGACTGACCAGGGGGGTGGCAATGGGCGTCTTGTCTGCCCCCCCCCCCCCAAATATACATAATGCCAAAAGAGTTAGGGCCCTTTCACATGTACGTGTCCGTGTACGGGGTCCGCTTTGCTCAGCAGGGGATCGCTCCATTGATCCTTGCTGAGCAGGCAGATGACAGGTCTGTGTCTGCACACTGTGCTGGGATGGACCTGTCAGAGCGCCGCTCTCCTCTATGGGGGGATCGGATGAAGACGGACCATAGAGTCAGTTTTCATCGATCCCATAGATGGATGGAAAAATAGGGTTTTCCTCCGTCACACTTTAGCGGGTCGGACGTCAGCGGGCATGTCACCACTGACATCTGTCGCTCCACAGACCTGTATAGAGCGTCCGCTCAGGTCCGCCTGAAACACTGTCCGTGTGAAAGGGGCCTTATGATTGTTTTACATAAAATATCTAAATTTTATTCCCTATTCAAGTAAAAATTTACACAATAAAATGATACATTTTTGGATCTTTTCTCCTCCAAAATTTCTAGTTGATATACAAGTACATTTATTGTAGGGAATGGAGATTGAATATGTGTTAAAAACAAATAAAACTGTTTTGATGCGGGTTTATATGCAGCTCTATTATTTTTAGGACATGATCGTAAAATGACATATTGGATTCAACCATCTCCTGAAATGAACGCTGTTTCAAACCCAGAGTCAAGAGGCTAGTCCAACATGTACTTACCTGCTTATAACTGTCATGTTGTTCATATCTAAATAATATACACTATATTGTCAAAAGTATTGGGGCACCTGCCTACACACACACACACACACACACACACACACACACACACACACACACACACAACTTTAAAGGGGTTGTAAAAGTTCGCGTTTTTTCACCGTTCACCTGCTGCGCTCGCCCCTCATCTCTTCGCCGCTCAGCCTGGACGTTGATTGGATAGAGTGGATGGATTGAAAACAGCACAGCCATTGGCTCCCGCTGCTGGCTATCACATCCAATGATGTGGCGCGCCGGTGGGGGGGCGAGTGATACAGTGAGTGGCTATAGCCTTTGGCTATATCACGGGAGCACACCCGCAAGAACTAACCACAATGCGAGAACGCTCGCATGAAGGTGCTTAGTTCTTGCGGGGAGGAGCCGAGAAAGCCGCCGAGGTACCCCAGAAGACCAGGTTCGGGGGCCACTCTGTGCAAAACAAGCTGCCCAGTGGAGGTAAGTATAACAGGTTTGTTATTTTTATTTTTTAATTACCTTTACAACCCCTTTAATGGCATCCCAGTCTTAGTCCGTAGGGTTCAATATTGAGTTGGCCCACTCTTTTGAGCTATAACAGCTTCAACTCTTCTGGGAAGGCCGTCCACAAGGTTTAGAAGTGTGTCTATGGGAAGGTTTGACCATTCTTCCAGAAGCGCATTCGTGAGGTCAGGCACTGATGTTGGACAAGAAGGCCTGGCTCACAGTCTCCATTCTCATTCATCCCAAAGGTGTTCTATTGGGTTGAAGTCAGGACTCCAGAAACTCGCTCATCCATATCTTTGGTGGAGGGGGGATTATGGTGTGGGGCTGGTTTTCAGGGATTGGGCTTGGCCCCTTAGCTCCAGTGAAGGGAACTTTTAAGGTGTCAGCCTGGTCCTGGGGGACACTTCCATCTTTGTCCGATCTTCCGTCCACATTCTGTCTCTTTGGCTTCTTGAATAGTTAGGCCATAATGACATTACTTGCGGGCATTCCCACGGGAGTCACATAACCACAGCACAGCGAGGGTGCTGTAAATGTGGTCTGAGCTGCGCATGCATGGCTCAGATTACATTACCGTTAACAGCCTCTGAGAGGCATTTATGACAAAAGAGACCACCAGGGTCTGTCTTCTGTTATAAAAATCCTGCCTGTCAACCGTTTAAAAAAAAATGACATTAATAAAAAGAAACTTGTGCAAAAAATGAAAAATACAGGAGCTGGGGTTGCTAAGGCAATAAGAGGGTCAGAGGTCACCTGAAGTCTTACAACTGCTGGCCGGCCAACTGCCTGACTTCACACAGTCTCCAACCCCGGAGTCTGCAGCATGTACAGACAGGCAGCTGATAGCCAGCAAATGTCAAATTTAAGCTGGCCCTTTGGCTGGCAAGTCTGTTTGGCCAACGTTCTGATTTCTGCGTTGTTCCATTTGGAACTGTCTCTCTAACATCCAAGCAACCAGCTATTCTGAAGAAGAAAAAAGACTGACCACAGCGAAAGACATTCACACAGCCAATGTGTTTTGCATTCAGTACCTGTCTATTCCGTTCATCCATTATCCGGGTAATCTGTATCTTCTTCCGCCCCATTGTCACTTCCTTTCCCTTTTACAATCCAGAATAAAAGTTACAATCCAAAAATGTCCGTCTCCCGAATACTAACGCATGGTCAGCAGCTTTCTGTAATTGCTTTTCCGTGCAGCCCCAGGCTTTAATTTCTTGGCCAAAAACCTGAAAGAACAACATGGACATGTTAAGCAAACAAGTTGTGCAGATACACAAATAATAAATGAAGAATCTGTTTATAATCCAAACAGAAACGGTCACAATGAGCACTTTGTAGCAATATTGCGCTCATTTTACATGAAAAACAGCAACCATTATACCTTGCACTACACCGACTTCTGTAAAATTAAATCTGATTGGCTGGCAAAGGTTGCTGTACTATGTACATTGATCTTTTCAGTGGTACTGAGGAAGCCTACATCTGTAATGAATGCATGTCTCTGGAAAAAATATTTTAAATTTATTTAAAGGTACTTATATAGCGCCATTAAAAGACGTAGCGCTTTACAGATACATTGTAAATTCATATCAGTCCCTGCCCTCAAGGAGCTTACAATTTAAGGATACACACACACACATACATACAAAATATGTGTGCATTATTTTTAATATATATATATATATATATATATATATATATATATATATATATTTTAGAGCTGCACGATTCTGGCTAAAATGAGAATCATGATTTTTTTTTTTGCTTTGAAATAGATCACGATTCTCACGGCGTAACATCATCTTTCACAATAAAATTTAAAAAAAAAAATTGTGCTAACTTTACTGTTTCTTTTTTTTTTTTTTTTATTCATTGAAGTGAATTTCTTCCCAAAAAATTGCATTTGAAAGACCGCTGGGCAAATACAGTGTGACATAAAATATTTCAGCAATTGCCATTTTATTCCCTAGGGTCTCTGCTAATATATATATATATGTTTGGGGGGTTCCAAGTAATTTTCTAGCAAAAATTCTTGATTAACTTAAAAAAGAAGTGTCAGAAAAAGATTTAGACTTTAAGTGGTTAAACTTCCTGCATTTACATTGTTGAAAACTTGGCAGTCTGCCCAGATTATTTATTTACACAGTCCTATTCCTTTGATCTAAGAAGGAAGTTTAGTTACAATGTTGCAAGTTAAAAAAAACTTGGCAGACTGCCCCATGTTTTCCTTTTGACAGCTGAGTGAGCAGATAGTTTCTCCACTTGTTTATATGAAAGAATCGCAACCTCTGCAGGAGAGATGTCAGAGGGGGTGAATCGAGATCATGATTTTTTTAATGATTAATTGTGCAGCTCTAATATATAGATATATATAAAAAGTGTGTGTATATATATGTATGTATGTGTATATATATATATATATATATATATATATATATATATATATATATATATATATATATATATATATATAAACACACACACACACACACACACACACTCTTTTTATTATACAGTTAAGGCATTTGTATTGTTTTACCACTTTCGGGAATACAGTCAGTGATGCAGATAGAAGGCACTTCCATTTGCAGGAGAAATCAGCCAGCCAGCGACATATCTTGCTGAAAAGCAGGGCGCGCTTGTTGGCTTGAAGGACACAGAATATTCTAGATGGCTTGGAAAGGGTACTCTATTTCTGCATCATTAAAGGCCCTTTAAAGTCTATATGGAGATTTAGGACCCATTCACACCAGAAACTGTGCGTTTTTGCATGCACCTTGTCATGCATTCGATGCATGTTTTTATGCATGTTTGCAATGCGTTTACAATGCCTTATCTCCTAAGCATGTGTCTGTCCAGATCACTTCTTTCTTTGGGTATTTATTAGCATTGTGATGTGTTGCAGCTTGCTATACTTTGTTTCCACTGTGAAAATTTACCCTGGCAATAATTTCCAACAAATGCACTTTAAAAAAAAATAAAAATAAAATAAATGATGGTATTCACAATCTGTAATGGACTAGAAAAATTATAATGAGGTGCTTGACTCCTCTTTATAAGGGGTCTGAAACTTTTTCCACCTCAAGGCCTGGTTCACCCCTATGCAGGTTGCAGTTTACATATACCAGGTGCATTTTGTGTTTTTCAATACATGTTTTTGATCCAATGAAGTCTATGCAACCAAAAACCAGAAAAAAGTCCCCGGACCTTTCCATAAAAAGCATAAATGTGAACGTGACCCGTAGGAAACCACGTTAAATGGACTGTAGTGTGTTTCTGCAAAACTGAAAACGCACTAAAAAATGCATAGGTGTGAACCAGGCCTAAGTGCCAAGTGTACAAGCATTAGACAACCAGCATGCCACTGATCAATAGTTCACAGTACATCTCAGATCAGCCCCAATTCCTGCACCTTCAGCCCTCGGGTCAGCCCCACACTTCCTGCACCTTCAGCCCTCGGGTCAGCCCCACACTTCCTGCACCTTCAGCCCTCGGGTCAGCCCCACACTTCCTGCACCTTCAGCCCTCGGGTCAGCCCCACACTTCCTGCACCTTCAGCCCTCGGGTCAGCCCCACACTTCCTGCACCTTCAGCCCTCGGGTCAGCCCCACACTTCCTGCACCTTCAGCCCTCGGGTCAGCCCCACACTTCCTGCACCTTCAGCCCTCGGGTCAGCCCCACTTCCTGCACCTTCAGCCCTCGGGTCAGCCCCACTTCCTGCACCTTCAGCCCTCGGGTCAGCCCCAAACAAATCCAGCAACTTTAGAGCTCAGATCAGTCCTATTTCCAGCACCTTCAGAGCCCAGATCAGCCCGAATTCCCACACATTCAGAGCTCAGATAAGCCCAAATTCCCACGCATTCCAACCTGAGAACAACCACAATTAATGCACTTTTAGACCTTGGACTTGGAGTCCCAGTTCCTTCAGAGGTCATATTAGCTGGTACTGGGAGGAGGGCCAACACTTAAATGTCAGTGACATCAGGCATGCCAATCTGAAACATCATGGAGCTGGGTGAGCCGTGGGTGCAGAGAGGCAAACCAGGCTTTGTAAATCTAGAAAGTCTAGTAAGCAATCAATTAAAGTGTTTGGCAGTAGTGCAATGTTTGTAAGTAGCAGGGGCTATGCAAAAGTTCCACAAATAAATGACGGTGTCCTCCCTGACATGTGTGCCTTAGGCAGGGGCGGACTGACAACTCATGGGGCCCCCAGGCAATAGGAGATTATGGGGCCCCCAGGCAGAGATTATGGGGCCACACAGTATACAAAAATATACACAGTATACAATCACACAGTATACACAGACATATACACACAGTATACACAGACATGTTTCTATTTGCTGAGAAGGTACTGGAGAGGTGGGGCAGCTATAATCTCTGGATTTTTAGACCAAAAGGATGTCGGTAAGGGACATTTCAGAGACAGATGTAAAAAGACAGATTTTTACATACTGTCCCTGGTTTTACTAAGGCTGGCAACCCTGATGGGGCCCCCTAGTGGCCCGGGGCCCTCGGGCAGTGTCCGAGTGGCTGAATGGTCAGTCCGCCCCTGGCCTTAGGGTGCCTATCTATGAGCTATATATTAGTCAAAAACATGGTTCCAACAGTTTTATACTTCTAAACAAGAAGATGCATATACTCTATCACAGGCCTTGCAATCCGACTACATATCTGGGCCAGCAGGAAGATCCTGTTCCATAAACGAAAATCAGGTCCTGAACAAGATTGCTGTCAGATATGAGTGCAAAAATACAATGGCCCCAACGCTACAGAACCAACAGCTGAGAAACATTAAGCAGAAAAACATCCAAACCAAGTTATGAGGTACTGCTGACCCATCAGATAGGGGTGTTGCTACCAAAAGACATCATCCCATTCAAGATCAGATGACGGAACCCACGGAATTAGGAGTTACAGTACTCTGCACAATCTTAGATGCATTAGCCTTGACTTTATGGTTCCCTTGGAAAGAAAGCTTCAATTTGCTTCTTTCCTTTTCTTCGTATAGACAGCAAAATGTCTACAAAGCAAGCCCCCGGGAATTCCAAGTCTAGGGCCGGGGTGTCAAACTCAATTTCATCACGGGTCGCATCAACATTATGGTTACCCTCAAAAGGGTTAGTTGCATCTGTAAGACTACATAAAAGTTTCTACTCATTACTATAATAAATGATTGCTGCGGCTGCACAGAGGCGCAGGATCTATAGGAGGAGTTTTGTCCTCCTCTCTGTTGGCAACTTCTGACACAAGGTGGTGTCAGAAGCGAGGGGAGCGGTGTAGTTGCAGGTGAGGTGTGAAGGCCTGGCAGGCCCGATTCTGCCCACGGGTCTTGTGTTTGACACATGTGGTCCAGGGGGTTGCAGCAGAGGTTGCATTACTTACAGGACTCCCTGCTCCAGTACGGTTATCCTCTTTCCGAATGTCTGGGCTGTGAGTAGAGACTCGGGATCACGTACATCGCATGGTTATTTACTCTGTACATGGTTGAGGGAGGAGCGAGACCATGGCTGGGGGCAGCTTACAGAGGAGGTTGGGGTGGACAGGTCAGACGGCTTGAGAGGGCCTGCTGGAGTGAGAAGTCTCTACACGACTCTGGTCCGGCCGCACCTGGAGTATGCCGTACAGTTCTGGGCACCAGTCCTCAGGAAGGATGTACTGGAAATGGAACGAGTACAAAGAAGGGCAACAAAGCTGATAAAGGGTCTGGAGAATATTAGTTATGAGGAAAGGTTGTGAGCACTAAACTTATTCTCTCTGGAGAAGAGACTCTTGAGAGGGGATATCATTTCAATATACAAATACCGGACTGGTGACCCCACAATAGGGATATAACTTTTGCGGAAGGGAGTTTAACAAGACTCGTGGCCACTCATTAAAAATTACAAGAATAGAAGTTTAACATTAACCACTTGCTTACTGGGCACTTCAACCCTCCTCCTGCCCAGACCAATTTTCAACTTTCGGCGATGATGCAATTTAAATGACAAATTGCGCTGTCATACAACACTGTACCCAAATAAAATTTTTATCATTTTTTTCCCCCCACAAATAAAGCTTTCTTTTGGTGGTATTTAATCACAGCTAAACAAAAAAAGATGGAAAATTTTGTGAGAAAAAAAATGTTTAATAGTTTGTTATAAAATTTGCAAACAGGTAATTTTTCTGCTTCATTGATATGCGCTGATGAGGTGGCACTGGTGGGCACTGATAGGCTGCACTGATGGGCACCAATAGGCACAGTTTCAACACTGTTCTTCTGGCACGGATTGTGGGCACTGACAGGTGGCACTGTGGGCACTGATGGGTGGTGCTGGTGGGCACTGGTAAGCAGCACTGTTGCCTACTGCTAGGGGGCACTTGTAGGGGGCACAGGTGGGCATTGAGGAGCAGACAGCAGCTTGCAGTGATCGGGATTAATGTCCCTCTCACTGCCGAAGGTGATCGGCTTTTTTTTTCCCCCTCGCACTGTCAGCGCGAGGAGAAAAAATATCAGATTACCGGCTGTGTTGACATCACATGATCAGCTGTCATTGGCTAACAGCTGATCACGTGATAAGGGGTCGGGATCAACCCCTTACTCCGATCTGTGATCCAGCGAGTCTCAGACTCATTGATCACAGGGGGCGCGCAGGGCGCTCATGCAAGGGACGACGTCAATAGACATAGCCCCAGCAATGCAGGTGCGCGCTGTAGCCGTCATTCGGCTATAGCGCGGATCTCAAGTGGTTAAACTACATAGAGGGTTCTTTACTGTAAGAGCGGCAAGGATGTAGAATCCCCTTTCAAAGGCGGTGGTCTCAGAAGGGGGGGGGGGGGGGGTATCGATAGTTTCAAGAAGATATTACATAAACACCTGAACAACCGCAACATACAGGTATATACAATGTAATACTGACATATAATCACACACAGGTTGAACTTAAAGAGGAAGTAAACGCTGATGGGTTTACTTCCTCTTTCATTCCCTGCAAAGGCAAAGCATAATGGACTACTATGCATTGCATAGTAGTTCATTATGTGTCACTTACCTGACACAGGAGCCAGCGAAGTCACTGCTGTCCCCTGTAGTCCGGTACATCCATCTTCTCGGTGGGGTCTCGCAGCTCCGCCGCTGTCATTCGGCGAAGCAGCGATGACGTCACTCCCTCGCATGCGCACGGGAGCCGACACGCGCGGCATCTTCGTCGTTGACGATGCTGCGCTCAGTGCGGTGCCTCTCTTTGGCCAAATATCTCCTAAACCGTGTAAGTTTAGGAGATATTTCTTGGACCTACAGGTAAGCCTTAATCTAGGCTTACCTGTAGGTCAAAGTGTGTTGTAAGAGTTTACAACCACTTTAATGGACTTGTGTCTTTTTTTTGACCTCATGTACTATGTAAGGCAAGTTATACAGCCTCTTCTGCAACCGTCTACAGTTAACCGGTGCAGTGTGGGGTTCCCCTCTGCCAAGGTCTTTTTTTTGTGCCCAAAGTTGGGTTTTCGATTGTGCCGAAACTAATACATGTGCAAAGACCTCAACTCCTGGGTCTTGATCCTGAATTCTACTTTGTGTCCTCCCTGTACATCAATATAGCGACAGCACAAGAAATTCCAGAATAAAATGAGCGAGACAGCAGGTTAAAAAACAAGAATAGGAACAAGTTAAAAGCAATTACTGCCATATTGAAAATAAACTGAATGTAGGCATAAAAACAATAGGCAGCAATAAACACTGGCATGTATCCCTACAAAGAACAAATTAAAAGCTGCCACAGGGCCTGCTGTGCTATTCCATCTACTTTTAACTAAAGTCATACTGAAAATTATAACGAAAAGAAAAGAAAAAAAAAATCTTTCAGCAACAAAAACAATGAGAGATTATTACTTAGAGTCCATTCACACAGGAGCAACTTTGGATCCGACTTGAAGTCGCCCCAAGTTGCCTCAAGTCGCGCAACATGATAAAATCAATGTAAGTGAATGAGAGCCGTCTTAATGTACACTACTGAAGTTGCTCCGACTTCAGAAAAGGTTCCTGTACTACTTCAATCCGACTTCTAGGCAACTTGTACCCATTGATTTCAATAGAAGTTGCCTCCAAGTCTGATCTCCTGTCTTAACTGAAGCAACTTTCCAGGAAGTAAAAATAGTTTTCTAGGCAAACCCCTCCCTCCCACAGAGCTGATTATTATGTGATTGGCCACTGGTAAAGTCCCCTGTCCTGGAAGCAACTTCAAGTTGCCTTGTAAGTTGCCTCAAGTCGTGCTGTGATTCATACTCAAGTCGTGTCCAAGTTGCCTCCCAAAGTCTCGCTCAAAGTCGTGTTGCCCCTGTGTGAATGGACCCTAATTCATAACATGCATGTGTGATGAATCTTGGATAAAACTGTATGGCACTTGTTGACCAGAGGAAACAAAGCTGTGACCTACATTCTCTCTCATAAGCATGCATCTGGGTAACAGTCATCAATCTGGATTTTACTGCGAATAGTGCCGCTGACTATTGAGAAATCTGGGCCTGATCACAGCTGGAGGTACCTGGAGCTAGCTCTGTGACTTTGCCTCTCTTCATAGGACGATGCTTTGAGGTAGCCCCAAAGTAGAAGCAGGAAGCAAAAAAAAAGTGACATCCTCCATGAGCTCATTTGCATGTTGCTGCTAAGAATTATTTATCATGCAAAGTGTCTGATGTTTAGCAGACTGTAAGCAGATGTAAAGCTGCGGGAGACATGTGGCCGGTGTCTGGGGAGAATTTATTCTACATAGCACTTGTCTTAACTGTTTGAGAACATCAGACAAGCTCACTTTCCCATTGCCAGGGCCTGGTGACCTCGCCGTGTCATCCCACGCCAGATCAAGTTCAGCAACAGCATGACCATTACCTATGGAAATCACTTGTTTCAGCTAGGTTTCTCTAAGCCCTTGTACACACGGTCGGACATTCTGACAACCAAATCGGTTGGATTTTGTCCGACGGATTTTGTCCGAAACTGTTCCATACACACGGTCGGACAAAGTTGTCGGAAAATCCGATCGTGCAGAACGTGATGACGTAATTTTGTTACGATGGGACTACGTTCAGGCTAGTAGCCAATAGCTTTGGTCTAGGAATTTGATCATCCAACTTTAAGCCCTTGTACACACGGTTGGAGAATTCGTCGGAATGTGTCCTATCGGACCGTGTTGTCGGATAATCCGACTGTGTGTGGTATGCGTCAGACTGATTCAGTTGGAATATCCGTCGGACTCAATTTTCCAACTTGTTGGAAATATTTTCCGACCAACTGGTTCGATCGGACATACTCCGATCATGTGTAGAGAATTTTGATTGGACCAAGTGCCACGCATGCTCAGATCAAATTCCTACACCAAAGTTATTGGCTACTAGCCTGAACGTAGTCCCATCGTAACGAAATTACGTCATCACGTTCTGAATGATCGGATTTTTCGACAACTTAGTCCGACCGTGTGTATGCAACAGTTTTCGGACAAGATCCGACAAACAAAATCCGACGGACAAATTCCAACGTATTTGGTTGTCGAAATCTCCAACCGTGTGTACAGGGGCTAAGAGTCCACTCACACAGGGGCAACTTTGGATCAGACTTGAAGTCATCCCAAGTTGCCTCAAGTCGCGCAACATGATAAAATCAATGTAAGTGAATGAGAACCGTCTTAATGTACACTACTGAAGTCGCCTCGACTTCAGAAAAGGTTCCTGTACTACTTCAATCCGACTTCGAGGCAACTTGTACCCATTGATTTCAATGGAGGTCGCCTCCAAGTCTGATCCCCCATCTTAACTGAAGCAACTTTCCAGGAAGTAAAAATATAGTTTTCTAGGCAAACCCCTCCCTCCCACAGAGCTGATTATTATGCGATTGGCCACTGGCAAAGTCCCCTGTCCTGGAGGCAACGTCAAGTTGCCTTGTAAGTTGCCTCAAGTCGTGCTGCAATTCATACTCAAGTCGTGTCCAAGTTGCCTCCCAAAGCCTCGCTGGAAGTCGCGTTGCCCCTGTGTGAATGGACTCTCACCTGCAAGATTCCTAGCCAAGGGTGGGCAGTGTCTACAAGTCTGCGGATTCTAGGAAACAAGACCACTCACTGTATTGTGTATTGCTATCATTGTTGCCAAAACACCCAACTATAACCTACAAGATTCAGGGCCAAGGGTGGGCAGTCTACCAGTCCGCAGATACCACGAAACAAGATCCAGCATGCCATACCAACCATTAAAGCGGAAGTAAACCCATCGATCTAACAGTTTGAAAAAACAGTTACATTCCTGGCATGCCGGAAATGTTAACTGTCACATTGGTTGTGCTCTCAATCAAACTGTCAAACCATCCAATGGCTGAAGTCATAACTGATCACATGTGCAGCTTCATGGCAGTTAAAGATTAAAGGAAGGTCAAGATGGCAGCTTCCTTGGCTGAAAACAATAGGAGGGTTTACTTCCACTTTAAGGAAGCTCTCCAAATGCTGCAGGAATACTTCTAGCCCATGACTTCTGTACCCTCTCAACGGTTACATCATAGCATATAGGGTGGTCAAATGCCACGTTAGTCTACCTTAAAGCAAAGAGCTGCAGAATAATAGCAGCGCTACACAAAAATAAATAAATAAAATAAATCAAACAAACAGAAGGTTAGGACAGCACAAGGCTAAACCCTGCTTAGTCAGCTCATTACGTGGTTTAGAATAAGACGACAAACAACCATAAACAGGCGAAAAACCTCTCGTTTTCTAAAGCTCAAACTTGACTCGCTTCACAAGAACCCCGCTCCTTGTTAGATTCCAAAGCATTGCTGAGAAATTGTCAAGCTTTCTACTCACAGCCATGCCAGTTTTCACACATACAATAACAAGCCAATTAACAGCCCCACAGTTTTGTTGCTGACAAAATCCCATTGAAAATGGAGAAAATCTTCCAAGCACTAAATTACTTTAGCGGGTACATGATAAGGGGTAAAATGTAACACTTCGCTTAATATGACATCATCAGCAGACTGTGACACATTAAAGAGACAACGGCAGAAAAAGACTTCTCCAACGGTCGGGATTAGGAGGCACATGATAAAAAATAAATAAAGCAGACTATAGGAACACACTTGATTCAGTTAACCTTACAAAGAACACATCATTTCACAATATGGCACTAATGTCTAGGAAAAGCTGTCACCCTTCTGAATACATTGTGTAACTATGATACACATTATCTCACAAAAGTAAGTACACCCCTCACATTTTTGTAAATATTTTATTCTATCTTTTCATGTGATAACACTGAAGAAATGACACTTTTCTACAATGTAAAGCAGCGAGTGTACAGCTTGTATAACACTGTAAGGGCTAGTTTATACTTGCTTCAAAACAAGGCTTTGGACAGGCTTTGTTAACCACATGCCAACCGCCTCATAGAGATGTACGTCGGCAGAATGGCACAGGCAGGCAAATGACGTACCTGTACGACCCCTTTAAATTTGCCTCCTATTGGGCGCGAGCTCGCCTGTGGGTCCTGGGAACTCTATGTTCACCGGCGGGCCGCGATTGCGGTGTGGAAAGGCAGAACGGTGAGAGGCCTATGTAAACAAGGCATTTCCCTGTTCTGCCTAGCAACATGATAGATCATTGCTCCCTGTGAAATGCCATAAATCAATCCCCGATTTTAAAAAAATGGAGTATGGCTGGTGAATCCTCAATATGCAAGGCACCTCATCCCAATTTTTGTTGAAAATTTAAGAGAGAGGGGATTATAGCGGTGCCAAAAAATATAATCCTTACGTAAAAGGTTCCTTTAACTTTATTTCATGCATTAATAAAAAACGCAGACATAAATTTCATATACATACATGAGTGCGTAGACAAAAACACCTATACTATATATTTTCTTGTGTTGTTTTTGTCTACGCATACACCCATGTATGTATAGGAAATTTATGTCTGCGTTTTTTTTTTATTAATGAATGAAATAAAAGTAAAAGAACCTTTTACGTATTTTTTGTAAGGATTATATTTTTTGGCACCGTTATAACCCCCTCTCCCCATCTGTACCTAAATCTATCCCCCATTTTGTAGACGCTATAACTTTTGTACAAACCACTCAATATACGCTTATTGCAATTTTTTGTTAACCAAAAATATGTAAAAGAATACATATTGGCCTAAACTGAGGAAAAAAAAATATGTTTGTTTTTTTTTTTCTTTTTTTTTTCAATGTAGATATTATAGCAAAAAAGTACAAAATATTGTGTTTTTCAAAATTGTTGCTCTTTTTTTGGTTTATAGCGCAAAAAAATAAAAAAACTGCAGAGGTGATCAAATACCACCAAAAGAAAGCTCTATTTGTAGGGAAAAAAGGACATCAATTTTGTTTGGGAGCAATGTCGCACAACCGCGTAATTGTCAGTTAAAGGGACGCAGTGCCGTATCGCAAAAAATGGCCTGGTCAGGAAGGGGGTAAATTCTTCCAGGGCTGAAATGGTTAATCTCTGTAGGCCAGTCACTTCACTGGGGATATGTAAAATGTTTACAGCCACTTTTTGGATTCCAGTATGGGCACGGTCCTATGCGTACACATGAAGCAGGCGTCATAACGGACGTCAGGGGGGTAATATTTGAAGTTGCAGCTGTTTTTGGAAGATGATACCCAAAACCGTCTACTCCTCACTTCGCCCCTTCGGTCTCTTCGACAAATCAGTATGGAATTTCATACCACTTCCTAAAGCCTCGTTCAGATGGCAACAGCCCTTGCTGCCCCTCTGAAAAGCTATCAGCAATAGATAACTTTCAGAGGGCAGTTGACAGGTGGCTGGGAGGTGATATGTTGCCTCTTCACCACCTGTGTTGAACCCGTGTTCGAAAAGGCGAACTGCGACGGGGACTTAATGCAAAAAACACAAGAGTTTACAAACCATTTAAGGTGAAAAAACACCCGGCAGTCACCGCCCCCCCCCCCCCCCATTTTACTTACCTGAACTCCTTCAGTCGGCTGGGAAGCGTCGTCTCGCTCTCTCCACAGGCTCCCAACTCTTTATTGGATAGATAGATAGCTGCGCAGCCATTGGCTCCCGCTGCTGGCAATCAAATCCAATGACGTGGGTGCTGGGGCAGAGTCCTGCATTCAGCCTCTATGGATGCCGAACGCTGGACTCGGGAGTGCACCCGCAAGGTAATCCCCTGGGAGAGCGCTTCTCCTAGGGGGTCATCTCATGTGGGGAGGTGCCGCCCGGGACCCCAGAAGAGCAGGTTCACAAAATGAGCTGCAAGCGGAGGTAAGTATATGTTTGTTATTAAAAAAATAATAATAATTTACCCTTACAATCACTTTAAAGCAGAGTTTGGCCCCCCCCGGTCTGATTTGGCCCAGTGCGCCAATTTTTTTTAAAAAAAGTCAGCAGCTACAGATACTGTGTCTGCTGACTTTTAGGGTACTTTTGTTTTTAGGCATCCAGCGGTGTTCTCACCCAGGCCGATTCTTGAATTGGCTCTCGGGTGCTGCCACCACCATCTTGGCTAAGAGAAACTGGCAGTGACGCCTTGCAGCCAGTTTCCTACAGGTGTGAATGCACAAATCGCACTGCGCTTTCTCAACAGGCTCGCTGTGGGGGGGGGGGGGGGGAATAAGGCAAACTGTGCTGGAAATGGGAGCGAGTACCTGTCAAAACCAGGTACCTGCTCCCTGCCAAAATGCATGTTCGTGCGTGTTTTTCAGCTGTGATGCTTCCATGTTTAAAACGCAATGTTTTTCCTGTTGTATTCTAGAAGTCTAGACTTGGTTTTCTCTATTCCAGAGCACCTCAAACTATCTCCTCCATGCCCCTGAAGAAGGGATTTAGCCTGAATTTCCTGAAACGCTTTGGGACACAGGAGAAGTGCTTTTTTTTCCTCATATTATATATGGATATCATGTACTACTTTGTGTTTGGTGTTGTCTCAGACCGTTGTAATCTTACTGTCTAAAAACGGTGTCTTCAAAAGCTCGCCCTTAAAGTCCCATAGTATCAGGGGGTACTTATGCTCTTTAAATATACAATATATTTGGGATGGTGGCAACAACAAAATTTAGTTTTTTATCCTCCATAATGGTTCCCTCTTGATAATTCATGCTCCCCACCAAAAGGTGCCAAGTGTGGCAGCGGAGGGCGGAGATAAACGGAGCTTTCCCTCGTGGAAGGAGCTCCTCTTTACTAATCCCATTCCTCGTTGAAGTTCTTCCTCCCATTTACATATCTCCAGTGCAAGTAAAAGAGCACAATTTTCACAAAAAGCTAAAAGCTAGGTTTGTACAATTCGTTTCGTAACGAATCTAAATTCGGCCGAATTTTGCATCTTTCGGACATTC
The DNA here is from genome assembly GCF_037356315.1 of Lithobates pipiens. Classification (NCBI taxonomy): domain Eukaryota; kingdom Metazoa; phylum Chordata; class Amphibia; order Anura; family Ranidae; genus Lithobates; species Lithobates pipiens. The sequence goes on from NW_027507903.1 coordinate 17,446,281, forward strand.
CGATGCATCCGAATGTCCAAATAAAAAAATAACGAATTACAACGAGTACGAAAGAAATATAACGAATTAATTCGACATGATTCGGTAATTCTTTAAAGATCTAATGAAACAAAAGGTCAGCTCAAAGTAAATCTTATAGTCCAATCAGCCAATTGATTTTTTGCTGGAGGTTGGATTACTGGCAAAGTGCATTCCCGAGAACTGAGTTAGAAGGGTGTTGTATTGTATTTGAGCCGAAGTACTAAATGGATTTCAACATGATTCGAAATTATTTCAACCGCATTCGAAATTATTTCAACCGCATTCGAAATTATTTCAACCGCATTCGAAATTATTTCAACCGCATTCGAAATTATTTTGTGACCTGACTTTAGGGCCATGTATCTCGGGGTTACTTGGTGCTAGAAACTCCAAATTTGGATATGTTGTAGAGCTAGTACTATTGTGTGAGCATACCAAATTTAGAGTTTCTAGCACCAAGTGATCCCGAGATACGTGGCCCCAATTTCGGGTCACAAAATGTCAAGCACTTTTCTGCAGCAGAGAATGACATTTTGCGACCCGATTTTGGGGCCACATATCTCGGGGTCACTTATAGCTAGAAACCCCATGCAAACACAATAGTACTAGCGCTACAACATCTCCAAATTTTGGGTTTCTAGCACCAAGTGCCCCTGAGATACATGGCCCTAAACTCGGGTCACAAAATATTTTCGAATGCGGTTGAAATAATTTCGAATCATGTTGAAATCATTTCGAATCCGGTAGAAATATTTTCGAATTTGGTTGAAATATTTTTGAATGTGGCCGATTTTTCGAATTCTGTAGAAAACTAAACGAAATCCGAAAACGAATTTAAGGAAGTTAACGAATATAACTAAACGAAATGAATGAATTAACGAATTAAAACGAAACGAAACTAAACAAATTTTTTCCTTTTGCACATGTCTACTAAAAGCCTGACAGAAGTGTAGATAGAGAGCGGACAATATCTGTCATCAGGTATTTCTGTGCATGGAAACGGATTAGAAGATAGCAACCTGCCTCCGACCCTCCTTCCTGTAGCTAGGGCAGCCTAGAACATCTAGAACATGCAAGTGACCAACAGTCTGTCTTCTCAGGCAGTGGTCATCAACCTTGTCCTCAGGGCCCACTAACAGGCCAGGTTTTATGTATTACCTTGGGGAGATGCAGACTAGAATACTACAATCACTGAGCAGCAAATGATATCACCTGTGGTGTATTTCAGTTATCTTGCAAACCTGGCCTGTTAGTGTGCCCAGAGGACAGGGTTGATGACCACTGTTCTAGGGTATAAGACGGTTCTACGATCAGACTCTATGATCAGACATTACGCCCACATCAACCTAGCATCAGTCAATAGTTGGCCAATTTTGTAATAAAGTTTATTTCTATTGCACGGAACTGAAAGTAAATAAATACCACTCTCCAGACAAGCTAAAAAGTTCCATCGCTTACACAGCAGGTCCAAGCTGTTGGAGCCGCCAGTGAAAGTGGAAAGTGGAAGCCAACAGAAAGTCTATTCTTAGAGTTGAACCTCTTGTTCTGCCCACACATCCACATCCATGACACTGCTCTTTCGTTTCTGTTTTCACAACCCACCACATTGTCTTCCAGCACCCACCTAACATACAACCAGTTTCCACCTACCGCACACGCTTACTCATTCAATTCCAACACTGGTAAGTGGGCGACACAAACTCAACACACCTTCTAGCAAACAGAAAACCTCAGGATAGGAAAAGTTGTTAGGTCTTCTACCATTCAGTTCCTTTGACCCAAGTCAGTTTGGGTGGCAAAAAAAAATTAAAAACGCAAAATTTTTTTTTTAATTACACTACATAAAGGAGGTTTAAAGCGGTTAAAAATTAAATTATTATTAAACCCAAAAACAAAAAAAATTGCTATATTGCGGCTTATCAATCTTATTGCTGTAATACTGGAAACATCCATTTCCAGCAGCTTTCAGCCTCAACAATCCGTTTCCTATTTTTCGGCTTTCAAATTAACAGATGATCAAGAATGGGGTTGAAATCAAATCAAAAATACCGTTTAACAGGAGACGTTTTTCCTTTATTTTATTTTTATTTTTTTCAACAATTTCAAGTTTTTGGTTACTCAAAAATAAAAAACAAATGAAACCGTGAGCGGAAGGTTGCTGTGGTTAATGGCTGGTACACTACACACGATTAAGTTATTGGACGAACGATCCTCTGTTTTTTTTTCTTTTCGCATGATAGTCTCCATAAACGAAAATTAAGGTGTTACTAAAGTACGAAAATTCTCGTACAACAGAATAAGAATTTGGAAGCGATATAATGTATTTGTATTCAGGGGTTGCCTGTTAATTAAGGGCGCACGGAGGCTCTAATAGGCTTCAATATTATTAGATCGTAAGCTCTTCTGAGGCCCTCTTAATCCTCTTGTATTATAACTGTATTGTCTCCCTTTTATGTTGTAAAGCGCTGCGTAAACTGTTGGCGCTATATAAATCCTGTATAGTAATCATCATAATAATAATAATATAGGGTGGGCTCGGGTCGCAGAGAGAGTGCACGCCGATCCCAACCAGGTGTGTTTACAACAGCGAATGAATATTCACTGTTGTAACACTGATCATCCTCCCGGCCAATCAGGAAGTCGGCTTTGACACTGGTCACCCGATTGGCTGAAAGGACAGGCGATCCTATTGGATGCCTAGGTGGAGGAGGGGGAGTAGCTGGAAGCTGCCATAGGAAGACATGGAGCCGCTGCACCACGCTGCCTGCCCCCCTGCCGCCGATGGGGTAAGTGGTGGACTGACCGGCAAACAGCGGGGGGGTGGGGGAGATGGATGTTCGCCTCCTCCCCCCCCCCCAAAAAAAAGAAAAAAGAAGCACAAACCACCACTCTTAATCTTGTGTTTTGTATCAATAAACTGTACTAATAAACTGAGAAATCGTACGATCCGGTATCATACAAGAGAAAAAAAAATAAAAAATCACGTTTGTCCTGCGGATAAAATTTGCACAAAAGCTGTGCACCAACGATCAGATTATCGTGCGATCGATTCGAAAGCGGGGTTTTTTTTGTACGATTTTCTAATCGTGTGTATGGGCCTTTAGATGGTGGCGGCTGCGTTCATTTTCTTGAGTTGAACCACTTGACCTTCGGAAGGTTTTAGCCACTTTTATGACCAGGGAATATTTTGATATTCGGCACTGCGCCATTTTAACTGGCAATTGCGTGGTCATGCAACACTGTACGCAAATTTTATTTCTTTAATTTATTTCACACAAATAGAGCTTTCTTTTGATGGCATTTGATCACCAGTGGGGTTTTTTAAATTAGTTTTTTTTTTTTATACAAACAAAAAAAGCTGGAAATGTTGAAAGATATTTAATTCACTCTCTACTTTTTGCTATAAAGCATATCCCATAAAAAAAATAAAAATAAAAAAAAGGGTCTTTCTAAATTTAGGTCAAAATGTATTCTGGCACCAGTCCACTGCCATGGCAGAGACGAGGTTATAGGTTATTCATGCCGGGCCAGCCTTTTAGCCAAGCATGCAATCTGACAGGCTAGGAAGGGTGAAAGGGGTTAAGGACTAGAGTGTGCCCGTGCCCACTTACCTCTTGAACCATACCAGGCCACATGCCCTCAGCACATGGGATGGGGACCTTGTTGATGATGAACAAAGGGCCTCTATCCCACAACCCCTGCCCAGCGGTTGTGGGGGTCTCTGGGAGGGGGGTATCTTATCCAAATAAAAATGCAGATTCCTGGTAACTCAAATCAGCATTATAGTGTGTACAGAGAACACCGGATACACGGTTTTATGTGTGCCTTGGCACTGACCAATAGAGATCAAAGGAAAAAAGGTGTGCCGTTTCTAGTAACCAATTCTATTCATATTCAAACTGCTCTAATACTACGGCAAAACAGGACTGGCTATTATGGGTAGAAGCACTCCTTTACAAATTCCCTAGGCTAGCAGGTTGCTTATGCCCATTTCATTTTCCTATTCATTTATAAGCAGGGCTTTAGTCCCACAGAATAGGGGCAGGTACTCCCCCCTTTCAAGTTACCCCTGGTCTCCACCCCCTACCCACCTCTGAGCATCGTCCCCTGGTTCAATCCTCTACCCACCTCCCAGTAGTGCCCCTTTTAGAGGCTATAAAACCAAGTATTAGTATGGAATTTGTGAATAACAAAGCAGTAAAATAGATCTGTTACACCCAGCAATATACCTCCCAGCAACAAGAGATTTCCCCCCCCCCAGCAACAATAGACCCCTGTTAGCAGAAATAGAGCCCTGCTAGCGGCAATAGAGCCACAACAACAAAATACTACCTCCCCCCCCAGCAAAAACTGATCCATAGATTCACCCCAGCAACATATAGACCCCCTCTAGCAACAACAGATCTCCGAGCAGCCAGCTTCAACAAACCCTCCAGCAGCTAGCAACAAAATCAACCACTCCCTTAACAATAGATCCCTTCCAGCAACAGAGCCCCCCCCCCCCCCCACCAGCACCAATATAATCCCCTAGCATTAATTGACACCCCTCTGCAACAATAGACCCTCCAACACACCACAGCACCCCTTGTCATTACATCCATTCAGTGCTGAAACTGAAACCTTTACACTTAAAATTAAAAAGTGGTTGTAAATCCTCACATATATGTGAAGTGACTGACCTCAAAGAGACCAAACAAATCTTCCTACATACGTTGAAGGAAAAAGGGAAGGAAAAGGGGAAGGAAAAGGGGAAGAGGAGGAAAAGGAAAAGGGGGAAAGGGAAGAGGGGAAAAAGGGAAGAGGGGAAAAAGGGAAGAGGGGAAAAAGGGAAGAGGGGAAAAAGGGAAGAGGGGAAAAAGGGAAGAGGGGAAAAAGGGAAGAGGGGAAAAGGGAAGAGGGGAAAAGGGAAGAGGAAAGGAAGGGGGGGGGAAAAGGGGGACGGGGGAGGAAAAAGGGGGACTGGGGAAGGAAAAAGGGGGACGGAGGAGGAAAAAGGGGAAAAGGGAAAGGGAAAAAGGGAAAGGGGGGAAAGGGAAAAAGGGAAAGGGGGGAAAGGGAAAAAGGGAAAGGGGGAAAGGGGAAGGAAAGGGTAAAGGGGAGGGGAAAGGGGAGGAAGGGAAAGGGAGGGGAAAGGGAGGGGAAGGGAAAGGGAAGGGACAACCCCCCCCCCCTCCTTTTTACACAGCACACAGGAACAGAGCTAAGGCTGTCAATCTGCTGGATATCCCTTCCCTGTCACCATTTTTATGATTCATGCCGATAGAGGAAGGAAGCAATGGACAGAAATGACACTTGGTGTTCTGGATTGAGACCAATACAAACTACATAGGGTTTTGCTTTTTTTCCATATTTCATGTCTGAGCTTCACAAACACTATAATGACCGCTATTGTCAACAGTTTTAGACACAATAATAAATGATCCCTGATTACACCATGAAGGTCCCTGGATGCTGAATACAGGGATATTACACTGGAGAAGAACCTTGTGACAGGCTCTTGTACACCTGTGCATCAGATGCCTCTGGAATTAGTGGAATAATTCTGCACCTGTAGCTGATCAAAGCAGATAATCCTTGACACTAGTGAAGGAGAGCAGCTGTTACACAATTCACCAATTACCTCCGCAGACATCTGACCTTCACAATGGGGAGAGTGCTGGACAGCTGACAGCCAAAGCAAAGGCAACTCCACTAACCGTGGAAGAGGGAATCTCATTCTCACCGCTCTTCAACCACAAATCTATCATTGCTCAGCCGTGTCTACAGAAGAGATTTGGATTGTTTGTCTTCCTTCTCCAAATTTTATGCACACAAATTAGAAGCAATCTAGACAACAAAAAAAATCTGACAGACTAATCTGATTTATACAAATTGGGCAAGCTTGGCCACGTCACCATTTCCTTTACTTATTGCTGCGGCCGCTGTCAGCGCTGTATAAACTGTATGTAGTATCTGCTAGGGAGGGATTTACGAAGACTGGAGCACACAATCTGGTGCAGTTGTGGATGGCAACCAATCAGACTAAGTTCAGCCTGTTCAATTAAAGTGGAGAGCCAGTCTGAGAGGAAAAAATAAATCAATTAAAATTAAAAGTCATCAGCTACAAATACTGTAGCTGATCACTTTTAAAAGTGGAACTCCACCTAAAAGTGGACACTCAGCTTGTTCACCCTGTCAAAACCAGGTACCTTCTCCCACTTCTGGGAAAGATCACCGCACAACGATTGCAGCGATCTATGGAATTTCTGGCCCCTCCGCTGTCTTCTAGGAGACGCAGAGGTCCCAGAAGACAGCGAGACCATTCAGAAAGTGCAGCGTGACTCACGCATGCGCAGTAGAAAACAGGCAGTTTCCCTTAGGCCCCACACCCAGGCCTTCCGCTCAGGTACGACTGACAGGGTTTCCTATGGAGCTGCGGATGTCAGCGGTGACATTTTTTTTTTTTTTTTAATACAGGCTGGAACTCCTCTTTAACATAAGGACACTTACCTGATCCCACAATGTTGGCACCCCAAGCCGGTTCGTTCATCGGTTTAGGCGCCGATATTGCAAGTAAGGGAAACCCGGCAGTGCAGCCTTCAGTTGCGAGTTGCGCTTTTGAATGGTCCCGCTGTCTTCTGGGACACACACACACACACACAGGTCCCAGAAGGCAGCGAGGGGAAGGAGGGAGGGGCCACACATGACGCAGATCGCGGTGCGTTAATCTTACCAGGAAGTGGGAGGGGTTACCTGCTCCCCCCCAAAAAGCACCAAATGTGCCAGTGGAAAGGGGGGTGTGAACTGTTTTTGTGTTCCGCTTTAAAGTGGTTCTAAACCCATAAACTGTATATGCAGTAAAGCATGCTTGTTATACTTACTGTAGAACCTAAGGGGTTAATCCTCCACATTGTGTAAAAAGGCTGTATGATTCTGTCTTCTCTGATCCTCCCCTTCTTTAACAGTCCCTAATCTATCTGCTGATAGAACAGAGCCTTGGGGGCACTCTGCACATGCTCAGCCTGCTGTATACTGCTAGAGCTTTTTTGTTTCTTCTTGGGAGGATGTATGTAATCACCACAGGGCCAATCAGCACTGTCCAGACAGAGGGTCAGGGGACCTGTAGCCTCATAGGATAGTCCAAGGAGAATGAAAACTCCTCCTACAAGCTTTAACCAGCCACTGATAGAAGTCACAAGACTGCTATATACTGCTGAGAAAAGGTATTTAGAAGTTTATTTTTACTAAAATAATTGCATTTCCACGTTCTGTGTAATGCGGGAGACCAGATATAGTAAATGCAGGTTCCTGGGTTTTAGTAACACTTTAAAGTGGAGGGCCACCCAAAAAAAAAAAATTGCATTAATTAAAAAAAGTCTTCCTAATCTGCCTCTTCCTATTCCGCGGCGCTTCCTCCTCTTCGGTGAGTGGCTCCATTGACTTCTGGGACATGTGTGTGTGCCAGAAAACAACGGGGCCATTCACAAAGCTCCGCGCGACTCGCGCATGTGCAGTAGGAAACGGGCAGTGACGCCACAAGGCTCCACTGCCCGTTTCCCTTCGTTAGGATGGAGGCGCCGGCAGCCGATCCGATGGACGGATCGGCCTTGGGTTGGCCGACATCACAAGATCGTTGGACAGGTAAGTTTCCTTATTAAAAGTCAGCAGCTACAGTGTTTGTAGCTGCTGACTTTAAAAAAAAATAAAAAATAAGGGATTGGCCGGAACGCCCCTTTAAGCTTCGATAATACAAACTGGAAGCGGATTGGTTTCTATGCAGAGCTGCAGAAGTGGAGAGGCAGTTGGAGGATGTCAAGCTCTCCACCTCAGCCATTCAGAGGAAACTTTGTGTTCAATGGATGGCTGTGAATGGCTGAGCAGCACTCAACCCAACTTGATTTTGTACGGGCAGCAGAAGGGAAGATCCTGTACTGCTGGAATGCAGTAAATGCTACATACAGTTTATCCACTTGACCTCTGAAAGATTTACTCCCCCTTCATCACCCGGCCATTTTTTGTGATATGGCACTGCTTTACTCATCGATTTATCTACCTAGGTAAGTAGGATTCTAAAATTTTAAAAATCTTCATACTTTTCTTTTCAAACAGGCAGTGAAAAAATGACATATGTCACCTCTGAAAAGTGATCGCATGTCTAAACCTATCACTTGGGCTCGGTTCACAACTATGCAGTTTGCTTATGATTTGCTTCTGCAGTGCGTTTTTGCACACGCGATTTTGCCGCAATTTGCGTTTTGGCATTTCTTTATGCTTTTTTTTTTTCTTCAGCCCCAGAAGGTTTTACCCCCCTTCCCGACCAAGCATTTTTCGTGATACGGCGCTGCGTCACTTTAACTGACAATTGCGTGGTCGTGCCAAGATTTACCGAACTAAAATGGATGTCCTTATTTTCCCCCAGAGCTGTGTTTTGGCGGTATTTGATCACCTCTGAGGTTTTCATTTTTTTGCGCTAGAAACAAAAATGACCGTCCATTTATAAAAAAATAAATAAATATATATATATATATATATATATATATATATATATATATATATATATATATATATATATATATATATATATATATATTTTTTTTTTTTTTTTTCCTTTCTGCTATAAAACATATCCAATAAAATAAAATAAAAATGTCAAAAAATATAAATATAAAATCTAAATTTCTTCATCAATTTAGGCCAATATGTATTCTGCTACATGTTTTTGGTAAAAAAAAATCCTAATAAGCGTATATTGATTGGTTTGCGCAAAAGTTATAGCGTCTGCAAACTATGAGGTAGATTTATAGAATACTAGTAATGGCGGCGAACAGCAATTTTTTATCAGGACTGCGACATTGCGGCAGACAAAGGCTGACACCTGACACTTTTTGGTGACACCAATACAGTGATTAGTGCTAAAAAAAAAAAAAAAAAGCACAAAAAAAAAGCACAAAAAAAAAAAAAACGCAAAGCACCAAGCACAGTCACTGTACTGACAACACTGGCAGGGATGGGATTAACATCAAATGGTTAATGTGTCCCTAAGGAGTGCTTTCTAACTGCACGGGAGGTGCTCTGACTGGGGGAAAATAAAGATCCATGTTCCTGCTTAGCAGAAACACAAGATCTTAATTTTCCCCTCTGGCAGAACGGCGGTCTGCCTTGTTTACATATGCCGCGTACACACGAGCGGACTGTATGGCGTACTTAGTTCGTCATACAATCCGACGGACAGTCCGTCGTACTTTCCACTGAACGGACTTGACCACACACGGATACCCAAACAGTCCGTCGAAAGCTTGCGCGATGACGTGTACAGCACGTACGACGGGACTAGAAATAGGAAGTCCAATACACAGCAAAGCACCCTTCCGCCGTGTAAATCCTTTCTGAGCATGCGCCATTCTTAGTCCGTCGAACTAGCCTACTGACGAGCGGATTGTCTGCTGAAACCAAAGTACGACGGACAGAATTTCGAAAAATCCGAAATTCTTAGTACGCCAGACTGCACGCTGAAAAAGTCCGCTGAAGCCCACACACGAGCGGACTGTGCGCTGAAATGTGTTTTGACGGACTAAGTACGCCATACAGTCCGCTCGTGTGTACGCGGCATTAGGCAGACCGCCGTTCTGCCTCTCCTCAGGACGATTGGTGGGTCACGCTTGAGATCGCGTCCGCCGGACCTGCTGATTGGCTCCTGCTGTGTCCAATCACTGCAGGAGCAGGTGGACGAGCAGCGCACCCTAGACCCCATGCAGGAAATCACATACCCATGCGTGATTTCCCGCAGGAGGGCTGCCCTGCTGCAATATATGTGCATGCAGAGGTCCAGAAGCGGTAAAATCGTAACTACATGCTTTTTCTGCAGCTTCTCCATTGAGGTCTATCGAAACAAAAAAAAGTAACGTATTAGATTTAAAAATAGTCACTGACCCTTTCCAAAAATGCAGCGGCTGAAAAAAAAAAAAAAAAAAGCACAGATGTGAACATGTCCCATGTTAAATGGACTGTAGTGCGTTTCTGCAAAAAGCACCAAAAAACACACAGATGTGAACAGAGCCTAAAGTTATACAGTAAACCTTGGATTGTGAGCAGAATTCGTTCCAGAAACATGCTTGTAATACAAAGCACTTGGATATCAAAGCAAATTTCCCCATAAGAAATAATGGAAACTCAGATGATTCGTTCCACAACCATTTATTCATAAATCCTTCGGTTTATAGTCCATATAAAAAGATTATAGCAATGTGACCAGGTTGTGTAACCATAAAATGTCCGTCCACAAATGGAAGCCTCCACAAGGGGATTAGAAGCAAAATCCAGCCGGAGCTCCAGAGTATAAAAGAGAAGAGAGGAGCCTCCAAGTGTAACAGTATGTTGCAAAATGCTGTACCTTCATTAAATGTAACCATATTGCTACACTTAAGAGGCGCCTCTCTTCTTTTGTGACACGACACTACTTGTATATCAAAACAAACTTTATTTAAAAATTTTGCTTGTCTTGCAAAATGCTCTCAAACCAAGGTTTTACTGTACAGGTAAAAATCATAAAGTGTTGACTAGCTAGGTTCTCTAGCATTCCAGAAGAGAAAACGCGTTTAGATTATGTTGATGTGACTGAAAACTCAAACTATAGAGGTGACTGCCAACATATCAAGTCATTTACAGAATACGGCTTCCTGCACTGATGAACTTCATGAACTACTCGGACTCCTCATTACAGCAATCAGGTTGTGGCTTTCCCAGTAAAGACATGCATGGGAGTCCCTGGTAAATGTGCAACCTTGGTAAAGTTCCAGATGGATGGCTGTACGGAATGACCGCAGCCTGACCAGGTAACCCATAATAATCGGAGCAGAGATTAGCGAAGGAGCGCCTCGTCAACCTTTTCACCTCCCGCTGAGCCGCCATGTGAAACAAGCACTCTAATAACACCGCACATCACCGCAGATTTATTTAACACCCCCATACAAAACCTGTACCCCTTCACTGTGATGTCAAACAAAAATTAAAGCGTATCTATAGTCAATGTTCAAAGAGTAACTCCACTTTTGTTGAGAAAAAAACAAAATAAAAAAACACAACATTCCCCTCTGGGTGATCTATGTACAAGGATTTTAACAAACTTTCTTAGAGATTCCCACCCTTTGTTATTTTGAAGGAATATATACAAGAATAAAAAAATAATAAAAAAAAAATATATATATATATATATATATATAATTTTTTTTTATTAATAATAATATATATTTTTAATAGTAATGAATATATATATTTTTTTTAATAATAAAATGTATAATACACACACACACACACATGTATGTATGTATGTATGTATGTATGTATGTATGTATGTATGTATGTATGTATGTATGTATATATATATATATGTATATATATATATATATATATATATATATATATATATATATATATATATATATATATATATATATATATATATATATATACATACATACATACACACACACACACACACACACACATACATACTCCATCTTTTTTTTTTTTTATAAAATTCATATTATTTATATATTTTATTATTAAAAATATATTATATATAGTTATATAATAATTGTAAAAAATATATATATATATATTATATAAATATATATATATTTATATAAATATAATTTTTATTTTTTTACAATAATTGTAATATATATATATATATATATATATATATATATATATATATATATATATATATTTTATTATTATTTATTTATAAATTTTTTTTAAACACAGCCTGTAATTTAGGAAATAGATTTCAGACCAGGTGAGATGAATGTACACTTGTAGGTTGCTCACTGTATATAGTTTGGCATGCTTTACCTACATACTGCGGTTCTCCATCAGTCAGAAGAGGAATGTGACTTTAAAGTTACTGTAAAACCTATAGAACAGGAAGAGCCGCTGCAGTCAGTAAAGTTTCCATTAAGCATCAGCGTATATGAAATGGCAAAAAAGTCTTTCATGTGACATGCAAACTTGTTGAAATTCTGCTGTATGAGGGAGGAGTGCATATCCCTTTGAAAGTCCTTTCAGGAATAACCCCAAAAGAGAAGTAAAAGTTTTTTGTTTTTGGATTCATACTTGCCTCGTAGATGCAGCATCGGTCCCCCTATCCACCGCCGATCGCTCTGTTCCTGCAGCTCCCCGAGCAGAGAGCTGTAAACTGTCAGTCACCGCTCTCTGCTCTGCTCCCTCCTCGCTCTCATTGGAGCGCCGAGCTGTGAAGGGGGCGGAGCAGCCGGCTCAGGCTCTCAGTGGCTCGCTGAGAGGCTGAGCCGGGTGTTGGTGGCGGATCCAGACTTTGTCACGATGACCCAGTGCCTGGACCAACCTCTGTGACATCAGCAGTGCCCACTCTCTGTTGAAAACGGGTCACAGGCGTGCAAAACGAACTTCACTCCTGACATCCATAGGAGAAGTCCAGCCAAAACGAGCTTTGGCTGGACTTCTCCTTTAACAAGGGGCAGCAGAAATGCAAGGGCTACAAGGAAGAATACTATGATCCATTTCACTTATACCTGGCTTCGCCTGCACATGGGCAACCAGGGTGCCGCCATCACAACCCGCCTCCACTCTTCACTGAAAATAGGAAAAAAATTAAAAAATCATCTGCACTCCATTTAGCTCTTCTTGTAGTATTGTTAATAATCAGTTTTCCTTTCACCACGCCTGGCTTGCTTACAAGAATTGGAAGTCCTTTCTCTATCATTGTGGGCAAGCTAGGAGTGGTGAAACGCGTCAAGAAAGGCTGGCTTTGGGTTAGAGACATTAACATGTGCAGTCTACTCCCTGGTAACTCCACTTTCATGGGGGAAAAAAAATCAAATAAAAAAAAAATCGCAAATAACAAAACACTATAACTTTTGCCCAAATCAAACATATGTAAAAGAATACGTATCGGCCTAAACTGAGGGGAAAAAAAATGTTTAAAATATTTTTGGGGGATATTTATTATAGAAAAAAAGTGTTTTTTTCAAAATTGTCACAATTTTTTTTGTTTATAGCGCAAAAAATAAAAACCGCAGAGGTGATCAAATACCACCAGCTCTATTTGTGGGGAAAAAGGATGTCAATTTTGTTTGGGAGCCACGTCGCACGACCGTGCAATTGTCAGTTAAAGCAACACAGTGCCGAATCACAAAAAAGTGTTCTGGTCAGGAAGGGGGTAGATACTTCCGTGGGCCTAGGTGGTTTAAAATAATTACAATTTTGAAGTTCTTTGGAACAATGATCAATTCACTGAATGTACTATTTTCGTACGAACATTGCTTCGAAAATCTACTAGTGTATAGCTAGCTTTAGGACAGCTACCGATGGCTCCTAAAGGGTACCACCAGTTCACCATCACTGTAATCAATAGGATTAGGGTCAGAATATTAGAATATAAAAAAGGGGCTGTCTCAAGATGTGTACCCCACATTTTGCCATTCTCAAAACAAAAACTGTAATATGGAAATCCCCTTTAGTGAAGTATTTCCTTCTTGTCGTGAAATGACCCGCTCATTTACATTTTTTCAGAATGACTCCCCTCTAACGCGTCGTATTGTGCCTTCAAAACCAACATACTCAAAAAGGACAACCATGCCAGACAAGACAACCTAAGGTCCCCAACACACATTCATACATATACTGGGCCAATGTAGACAGGATCCGATTAACCCACCAACCAGCATGTCTTTAGAGTGTGGGAGGAAACCGGAATATCCGGAGGAAACCCACACAGGCACAGACTGATAACAGGGAAAAAAACCTGGGAATCCATCTCTCCTTCACTGAGGAGCTTACATTGGCTAACCGTAAAAAATCGGATCACGTTCAAGACCCTTTGCCTCACCCACAAATGCGTGCATAGAGAAGCTCCGCAATACCTAATGGAGAAAATAAATCATTACACACCAAACCGCAGTCTTCCATCAGCCAACAAAAACCTCCCCCTCGTGCCCAAAGCCTGGTATAAATCCAAGGGGGATCGGAGATTCGCTGTCCAAGGGCCTCGGCTATGGAATGCTCTACCAATCAACATCCGCCTGGAAGAAAATCACCTGGCTTTTAGGAAAAAACTCAAGACCTTCCTCTTTTAGCAGACGATCAAAGCTCGCCACAGTGCCTAGAGGCGATTCAGTTCGCATTGTGCGCTATACAAGTATTTCATTCATTCATTTATTCACAGGGAGAACATGCAAACTCCAGGCAGATGGTGTCGTGGTCGGGATTTGAACCAGCGACCCTTTTAGCTGCTAGGTGAAAGTGCTAACCACTACACCACTGTGCTGCTTCCTTCCATGTGCAATCACACTCCAACATACGTTAACCACCTGACATCCGCGCTATGGCCGTATGGCGGCCGCAGCGCGGATGTGAATTCCCGGGAGGTGTCATATGAGGGCGAGCGCGGAGCGCGCTGTGATCACCGAGTCACTGAGACTCAGGTGATCACCGATCCGAGAAAGGGGCCGGTCCTGGCCCCTTATCACGTGATCAGCAGTTCGGTGATTGTTTTTTTTTTCTCCTCATGCTTACACGGAGGAGAAAAAAAAAAGCTCATCACCGGCTTATCTTAACGGGACATCGGTCCCGAAAAAGAAGAGGCAATTATGCCTCATTTATAGAGTAACAGTGCCCACAAGTGCCACCCATCAATGACAAGTGCCACCCATCAATGCCCACAAGTGCCACCCATCAATGCCCACAAGTGCCACCCATCAATGCCCACAAGTGCCACCCATCAATGCCCACCAGTGGTGCCAATCAGTGCCACCTAGAAGTGCTATCAGTGTAACCGATCAGTGCCCATCACTGCCACCTATCGGTGTCCATCACTGCCACTTATCAGTGCCGCCTCATTAGTGTACATCAATGATGGAAAAAAATTACCAGTTATAACATTTTAAAACAAAAAAAAAAAAAAAGTGTTCTTTTTACATTAAAAAAAAGAAATCACACAGGTGATCAAATACCACCTAAAGAAAGCTCTATTTGGGGGGAAAAAATTATACAAATTTCATTTGGGTACAGTGTTGTATGACCGCGCAATTGTCATTCAAAGTGCGACAGCGCTGAGAGCTGAAAGTTGGTCTGGATAGGAAGGGGGTTTAAGTGTCCAGTAAGCAAGTGGTTAAAGCGGTAGTAAACCCGCAATTTTTATTTATTTTTTTTAAAACCTGCAAAGCAAAAGGCATAATGAGCTAGTATGCACCGCATACTAGCTCATTATGAAATACTTACCTTAGAACGAGGCCCCGACATCTGGCCCGATCCACGCCGAGGGAGCCGACATGCTCCCTCGGCGTCTCTTCCGGGTATCGCGGCTCCGGCGCTGTGAGTGGCCGGAGCCGCGATATCGTCACTCCCGCGCATGCGCGCGGGAGATTTAAATCCGGCCGGACGAGCGCTGCCGGATTTTCGCGGAGAGAACCCCCTTGTGCGCATGCGCCGCTGCAGTCAGCGGCGCATACCGAGGGGAATATCTCCTAAACCGTACAGGTTTAGGAGATATTTTTTTTACCTACAGGTAAGCCTTATTATAGGCTTTCCTGTAGGTAAAAGTTAAAAAAGTGGGTATACAACCACTTTAAAGGGCGTACTGTTTCTATGACGATAATGCTATGGTGGTAAGGTATCCATTAGACTAGGTGAGCCATTTCTTTTTTTATTTCCTAAACAGCGTCCCCCCCACAATAATGTTGTACCGCTTTGCCAGTTAACTCGTCCAGCACCTGGCTCAGCAGAAAAGAGATGCTAATGGGAGGCCCAAACCACCAAGCAAGGAAAGAAGACATGCAGGGAGGATCTGAGTGGTTTATTATGTGCTTATATGTCTTTTACCAATTTATCAAGTGTAGGCATCACTGTACAAATGGATCAATGGGAATATGCTGGTCTCAATGGTCTTCAGATTACATTGCAGCTCCTCCAGTAAAACCCGACCTAAGCTTCATTTCTGTCTTGTGGGACGAGATGATTTTCAAAAAGGCCCTTCTGGATGCAGCATGAGGATAATACTACTGCGGCAGACAAAACTTTAATAACCTTAATAACATTTTCTATGCAAGCTGAAGCTTCAATGTTAAGTGTGTATGAACAAGTATGATTTTACAAATGCAGACCAGGGGAGCCCCATGTTCTATTTGGAATCAGTTGTTGACCCAACTGGTTGGCGGTGGCCAAAGTTACATAACCAGACTTAAAAACTTCAACATGGGAGTAAGAAAGTTGCCTTGTACAACTAAAAAATATATGGCAGCCAAGATCATCGTTACCCCAACACCGTGCAATACCTACAAGAAGCATGCAGCTTTCATTTCATTGGCCTCTGCTTTGTGGGAATGGATTTGGGGGGGGGGGGGGGGTGCATTCTGCTCAGGAAAAGCTTCAACATTTCTGAATAGTGTAGACGCTTACCTGCGGCATCCTGCTCCCCCACTTTCCTGAAGGCGCATCGATTTGATGGGCTGCCTCATAGGCCAATGTTAATGTATGTGAGGCATGTGGGCAATGGGGGTTGCTGCAGGAGCGTGCCGGCGCTTTCAGCTTCTATGTTTAGTTGAACGGAACCCTGATTGGGAATGGATGGTCTACAGCAAGGGTAGGCAACCTTTCAGAGGTTGAGATCTACCTGGACAACATGTAGAAAATCAAAGAGGGTGGAGGGGCGCACCCTTAAAAACACAAACTATCAAGACCCCAATAAAAAAAAAGACAGCATGAAAAACACAGTGGGGTGGGTTTCCTAAAGGCAGGTAGGCTGTGCACTTTGCATTCTGCAAGTGCAGTTGCTTCAGAGCTTTGTAAATGAGCAGAAGCTCTGCTGACTTCCATCATTCAATCATGTTCAAGCAAAAATGCTGTTCTTTTATTTTTCCTTGCATGTGATTGGGGTATTCTTTGCAACGTGAAGCCTTACCTCATTTACTAAGCTCTGGAGCCTGATATCAATAAATCTCCTGAAGAAGCCGATAATCAAGGTGAAACATGTACAGATGAAATCAGTTTGCACTTGTAAAAGTTCTGTAATAGCAATACTCATTTTTGGAGGTTTGTTTTTAATATTTTTCTAATTTCTATTTTTCTAAAAATTATTCTGTTGTAAATGTGCACCCTTAAAATCCCCAAATATTCTTTGAACTGTACACTTAAGCTCTGGAGCAGCTACACTTGCAGAGTGCAATTGCATTTTGCAAAGTGCAGTGTCTTTTTTGCCTTTAGTAAATCAACCCCAGTGTGTTCTCAACCTCCCGTTACATTACTTCCCCCACAATAGTATCTTCTGCCCCTCTTCGCAGCACTTCACCTCAACCCTACAGTAGTGTTCCCTGCCCCCTTCACATTATCCTCCCCTCCCCCAAAGCAGGGTCCTCTGCCCTCACACCCCCCGCCCCCAAGCAGTGTCTTTTGCACCCTTTACATCATCCTCTGACACAAACACCTAGCAGCTTGTAGGTAGCACTCTTCTACCTTACACTGGGTGTACAGGAGAGCGGTGAGTGAGAGGCAGCACATTACTAGACAGAGGTTGGGAGCGGGAGCTGCTGGACTTAAAGGGATTGTAAAGTCTTTTTTTTTTTAAAATAACAAACATGTTATACTTACCTCCACTGTGCAGCTTGTTTTGCACAGAGTGGCCCCGAACCTGCTCTTCTGGGGTCCCTCGGCGGCTGTCTCGGCATGGTGAGAAGCACTTGCGGGAGCGCTCCCGTGATACAGCCGGCGTCTATAGCCGCTCGCTGTATCACTCGGCCCCGGTGTTCTGGCAGATAGTGTCCTGCCATCATATAGTGTCCGCCCCGTACTGTGCATGCAAAGTACGGGGCAGAAGAAGCTTTGGAAGATCTCCGAAGCTGAACGGCACCTGCGCTGTGAGTGGAGGTGGTAGCCCCACCATGCAAGCAGACATAGGGTTATGAAAACTAGACGGCCCCGCCCGGGCGAGCTTTGCTTGCCACGCTTCGGGCTCGGCCTCGCTGCACTCGGCTCTTTTTTATTCCTTTTTATGTCCACTTGAATGGTGGGGCTAGAACCTGGACTCACGGCACAGGCGCCGTTCATCCTCGGCTATTTTCGGAATCTGTGTTGCTGTGTACTGCGCATGCGCAGTACACAGCGGACACTATCTGATGGGGGGTCCTTATATGATGGGACACCGGCGCATCGCGTCATTGGATGTGATTGACAGCAGCGCGAGCCAATGGCTGCGCTGCTTTCAATCCATCCACTCTAGCCAATCAGCGGCCAGGCTGAGCGGCGAAGAGGACGTAGGGGGCAAGCGCGGGACTTTCAAGGGGTCAGGTAAGTAAAATGTGTCAGCCCCCCCCCCCCAGTCAGATTTTTTTTCATCTTAATGCATAGAATGCATTAAGGTGAAAAAATATTTACCTTTACAACCCCTTTAACTTTCCATATTAACAATCTGGTGGATGGTTGCGAGGACTACCACCGGGACGTCCTATTATCCAGACACCTGCTGGTTAACGTGACAGGTTAATGGAGCCAGCTCCCGCTCCCCCCCTCCGTCCGGTACTGTGCTGCCTCCCACTCTCTGCGAAGATGCGGCGGAGAACCAACGACGCAGGAACTTGTTCGCGATCTACCCGTCGGCTGCCCACGGTCTACACATGGACATGTGTTTCAAGAAGAGACAAGCAGATCTTCCTCTCTCACCATCGGTGACCAAATCTTTGCCTGTATTATGGTCACCTAATAGAATTCTGTTTTGTAGATGACAAAAAAAAAAAAGAAAAATCAGAAGAGCAGTTTTGCTTCAACATCAAAGTAAACCTGCCTGAAGCTATTCTGACCATAAACTGTAGCAAACTGCTAGAAGAGACTGGAATAATAAAAATAATCGCACCTCTCCGATCCCTTCCAAAGACAACTTCTGTGTACTCTGTATGGTGAAAACGCGGCTCCGTCCAAAACCTCTCCCATCCTGCGAGCAGCAAAAACAGTCATTTCAAAGCCATCTCTGTATGAGCCATCGCCGTGTCAGGTTTCAAAACAGATCCAGTCACACTTCCACTACATTTGCAGTAAAGTACGGGGTTTATGAAAACCTCTTGCCAAAAACCCGACGCGCTTCAAAGCCACAGAATGGTTTGTTAGCTTATTAAATTCAGACAGGAAAAAAAAAAAAACTAGCTACACATTCCACTTAAGGCTGTCGGAGATCAAACATACGCAGACATCCCGGGACTCGCTCGCTGAAACCATTCAAGACTGCCAGACTTCATACAGCAATACGTTTCTGTGACACCAATGCCGGGGCAAATTGACAAAGATCTGAACAAAACTTTTCAGATATATAGAACAGAAAACAAGGGTTTTTTTTATTTTATTTTATTTTTTTTATTTATTGACAGCCAAAGTGATCATTAAAAATAAAATCCTAAAAGGAAACATGGGTTTTAAAGCTTACAGAACGTCCCAAAGCAATACTGGGGTCTTGAATGGCCATCTGACATAACCCAGCTATAACTTTAGCACAACTGTAACACTTTCTGCCAACAATATTGCTACCGAGTCCCATCCGAGGTCACACTGGGTGAAATCTGAATTCGCGTATGGCCAGCATTTCATACCCAAAAGGGTCATGAACAAGAAATAAAAGAAAAACCCTTAGCTTCCTCATGCCAAGGAGGTTTCCTTGGTCTATTGGTCAGTGGGCTCAAACATATATAGACTGAGAAGACAGTGAGTGCAGAAGGGCCAGCGGCTGTGGGGGGGGGGGGGGGGGGGCAGAGAAGGGCCACCGGCTGGGGGGGAGCAGAGAAAGGGCCACCAGCTGGGGGGGGGCAGAGAAAGGGCCACCGGCTGTGGGGGGGGGGGGGGGGGAGCAGAGAAAGGGCCACCGGCTGTGGGGGGGGGGGGGAGCAGAGAAAGGGCCACCGGCTGTGGGGGGGGGGGGGAGCAGAGAAAGGGCCACCGGCTGTGGGGGGGGGGAGCAGAGAAAGGGCCACCGGCTGAGGGGGGGGGGGAGCAGAGAAAGGGCCACCGGCTGAGGGGGGGGGGGAGCAGAGAAAGGGCCACCGGCTGAGGGGGGGGGGGAGCAGAGAAAGGGCCACCGGCTGAGGGGGGGGGAGCAGAGAAAGGGCCACCGGCTGAGGGGGGGAGCAGAGAAAGGGCCACCAGCTGAGGGGGGAGCAGAGAAAGGGCCACCAGCTGAGGGGGGGAGCAGAGAAAGGGCCACCGGCTGAGGGGGGGGGGGAAGCAGAGAAAGGGCCACCGGCTGAGGGGGGGGGGGGAGGAGCAGAGAAAGGGCCACCGGCTGAGGGGGGGAGGAGCAGAGAAAGGGCCACCAGCTGAGGGGGGGAGCAGAGAAAGGGCCACCAGCTGTGGGAGGGGGGGGGGGAGCAGGGAAGGGCCACTAAATCTGCTTTTCCGGTACCCTAGCCCAAAACGAGTATTTAACCTTTACAGTACGGAGGCAACCCCACTGCGTTGGAGAATTCTTACTTTCCATGGGGATGAGCTTATAACAGCTCTTCATGGTTAATCCTAGCTTTTCCAGTAATTGAAAGCATTTTTTTTTAGGATTTTACCCATCTGAATGAACACAATGCTTACATTTACACATGGCAACACTTTGCACCTAATTTATTATGCATTATGCCTTGCATAGCTGTACAACTTCAGAATCTTATCCTCTAACATGATTGCCATGAAGCTGGTATTATTTATGTACAGTCAGGTTTGTGAACAGGCCGGTTCTAGGAAAATCACATACATGCTAGGTTTCTGTGTGCTGAATTAGGGTGCCAGGATTTCCCAACATGCACCTTCGCTTCCTGTACATTAAATGGTCAGATGGAGCTCAGTAACAGATCACACATCATTACTCACTGGTGAGCTTTACAATACAAATCAGTGGTCTCCAAACTCTCTACACAAAAGTGCCAGTTTATGGTCCATTAGACTGTATGGGGGCCGAACGGTCCAATCATCAGTGGGGAAAAAAAAATAATGCTCCATCATTGGTGTCAGTGGGAGGAATTGTGCCCCATCATTGGTGTCATTGGGCCCCATTATTGGTGCCATTGAGAGAAATTGTGCTCTTCGTTGGTGTCAGCGGGGAGGGATTTAATGCTCCACTGTTGGTATCAGTGGAACAGTGGCTAGAGGGTCAGGTAAAAGCAAGAAAAAAAAAAATAAATAAATAAAAAAAAAGGGCCACATCTGGCCCCCGGGCCACTATTTGAAGACTGCTGCACTAAATGACCAGTTTTTGGACACCTAACCTATATGAACTTGTTAGACACCCCATTCCAAAACCACAGGCATGGTTACAGAGTTAGAGCCCCAATTTGACCAGAACAGCCTCCACTATTCTGAGAAGACTTTCCTTGAGATTTTGTGCCCATTCAGCTCAAAGAGCATTTCTTAGGTCAGGTAGTGATGTTGAATGAGAAGACCTGGCACATGAATTTGCTTTCCAATTAATTCCCAAAATGTAAACCGTACAGTTGAGGTCGGGATCCTGTGCCGGTCACTACAATCCCTCCATATCAAACAAAATCATTATGGAGTTTTTTCAGAATTGTCCAACACGGCTTGGTTTGCAAATACTTGAGGCCAGGGACAGGAGCCGTCTACTGTTAGAAGCTTTTTTTTTGAGTTTCGTTTTACTTTCCAAGGGGAACTTTTTTTGGACCATTGTGATCAGCACCTCATGTAACAAATCAATAATTAAATATAAACAAGTAACCAAAAAGAACTAAATCATTTGCCAACGTAATTCATGGTCATCACTGTGTAAAGATTTACCTTAGTGCAGTGGTCTCCAAACTGCGGTCCGGAGGCCTGATGAAGCCCTTTGTTTTCTTTGATCTGGCTCTGAGGGCATTATTCCAACAGTGGGGCATAGTTCCTGCCACTGACACCAACAATGGGGTACTATTCCTACTGACACCACTAATCCTCCCATTGACACAAATGATGGGCCACAATTCCTCCCACTGCCACCACTATTCTGACCATTGACACCAATAATGGGGCACTATT
Source organism: Lithobates pipiens (assembly GCF_037356315.1). Lineage (NCBI taxonomy): Eukaryota > Metazoa > Chordata > Amphibia > Anura > Ranidae > Lithobates > Lithobates pipiens. The sequence goes on from NW_027507903.1 coordinate 17,468,307, forward strand.
CCTCCCACTGGCACCAGTGATGGGGCACTATTCATCCTGACACCAGTGATGGGGCACTATTACTCCCATTGACACCAAAGATGGGGCACTATCTCTCCCCATTGGCACCAGTGATGGGGCACTATTCCACCCATTAATGCCGATGATGGGTCACTATTCCTCCTATTGATACCATCATCAGTATCAATAGGAGGAATAGTGCCTCATCATTATCAATAGGAGGAATAGTGACCCATCATATGCATCAATAGATGGAATAGTGCCCCATCACTGGTGCCAGTGGGAGGAATAATGCCCCATCACTGGTGCCAGTGGGAGGAATAGTGCCCCATCTTTGGTGTCAATGGAAAGAAAATTCCACATCATTGGTGTCAATAGAAGAAATAGTGCCCCATCATCAGTATCATTAGGAGGAATAGTGCCCCAATGATGGGGCACTATTCCTCCTATTGATACCGATGATGGGGCACTATTCCTCCCATTGACACCAATGACAGGGCACTATTCCTTCCATTGAAACCAATGAGTGGGCACAATTTCTCCCATTGATACCAGCAATTGGGCACTATTGCTCCCCCTAATACCAATCATGGGGCATTGTTTGCTCCCTAGACATTTTCTACTCCCACAGGCCACAGTGTGGCCCCACTCTAGTTTTGAAGGACCGTAAACTGGCCCTTTGTTTAAAAGTTTGAGACCACTGCCTTAGTTGTAATTAAGCCCAACTACTTTGACTAGTTTCAGGAGCCCTAAAAGTAATCTGAGACCTGAGTTGAGGTAAAGAACACACGCCCCTCTACAGAGTCTCATAGGGAAACATGCACAGCTGAAGCTTTCAATCATCTGCTGTGTGCTAGGGAACAAGGACGGGTCCACCTCCCATGATTCTGTGGTGTGAGGATAATCTGTCAGAAGTGACTGAATGCAGATAATAGAGGGAAGAAAGTAAAAAGACAAACCACACTAGGTGCTTTGGTTTGAGGCAGGTGCACACTATAGAAGGATAGGATTTGGTCATTTTTCTTTTCAGAGGTTTACAACCACTCTGATAACCTATTTGATGGTGACAGAATGGTGCGGACTCAACCCAGCAACAGGAAACCTTGGGCATGTGCCATGTATTTAAACCATTAGTAAAAAGTCAACATGTTCAAGAAGTCAAAAGTTATGCTGGGATGTGTAGTTCCACAACTACCCAGAACAAAAAAAAAAAAAAAAAAAATACATGACGACACAGAAACTAGAATGCTGTACCAGAATAAAACATGTTAATGCTGTAGATATAAAAACAAGCATCCACGTATCCCAGCCGCCTTTACTAACTTGTCCGAACTTGCTTGGCACTCCAATCAAGAGTATCTGTTACGAATATTTATGTTTAACACTTCTGCCGCAAATAACTTACAAAGCATGAACTTATAAACACCTAATCTACAGTACAGCAACATCGACTCACAAATGTAACCATTTCTCCTTCCTGAAGAACACAAATAACACAACCGATGGATTGTTACTACGTTTTATATTAACAAAAATGAGGAAACTATAAAATGTTCTTAAAGAGGCACTCCAGTCTCCTTCCTAAAAATGCTGTAGGGGCAGGAGGGAGGGGCCAGGAGCGCCGGTGAGGGACCCGAGAAGAGGAGGATCGGTACAAAACCACTGCAACAGAGCAGGTAAGTAGAACACGTTTTCATTTAAAAATAACAGACAAGACTTTAGTATAACTTTAAGCAATGAGCAGCTTCTGCCTCTCAAAAATGTAACCACTTAAAACAATAAGCTTTGTAGTATTCTGTAATGAAAGCATTCTTCCCACTGACCTCCAATCTAAGGGACATTCTTCCCACTGACCTCCAATGTAAGGAGCATTCTTCCCACTGACCACCAATGTAAGGAGCATTCTTCTCACTGACCACCAATGTAAGGAACATTCTTCCCACTGACCACCAATGTAAGGAGCATTCTTCTCACTGACCACCAATGTAAGGAACATTCTTCTCACTGACCACCAATGTAAGGGGCATTCTTCCCACTGACCACCAATGTAAGGAGCATTCTTCCCACTGATCACCAAAGTAAGGAACATTCTTCTCACTGACCACCAATGTAAGGAACATTCTTCCCACTGACCACCAATGTAAGGGGCATTCTTCCCACTGATCACCAATGTAAGGAACATTCTTCTCACTGACCACCAATGTAAGGAGCATTCTTCCCACTGATCACCAAAGTAAGGAACATTCTTCCCACTGACCACCAATGTAAGGAACATTCTTCTCACTGACCACCAATGTAAGGAACATTCTTCTCACTGACCACCAATGTAAGGGGCATTCTTCCCACTGACCACCAATGTAAGGAACATTCTTCTCACTGACCACCAATGTAAGGAGCATTCTTCCCACTGACCACCAATGTAAGGAACATTCTTCTCACTGACCACCAATGTAAGGGGCATTCTTCCCACTGACCACCAATGTAAGGAGCATTCTTCTCACTGACCACCAATGTAAGGGGCATTCTTCCCACTGATCACCAATGTAAGGAACATTCTTCCCACTGACCTCCAATGTAAGGAACATTCTTCTCACTGATCACCAATGTAAGGAGCATTCTTCTCACTGACCACCAATGTAAGGAACATTCTTCCCACTGACCTCCAATGTAAGGAACATTCTTCTCACTGATCACCAATGTAAGGAGCATTCTTCTCACTGACCACCAATGTAAGGAGCATTCTTCCCACTGACCACCAATGTAAGGAACATTCTTCCCACTGACCTCCAATGTAAGGAGCATTCTTCCCACTGACCACCAATGTAAGGAACATTCTTCTCACTGACCTCCAATGTAAGGAGCATTCTTCCCACTGACCACCAATGTAAGGAACATTCTTCCCACTGACCTCCAATGTAAGGGGCACTCTTCCCACTGACCTCCAATGTAAGGGGCACTCTTCCCACTGACCTCCAATGTAAGGGGCACTCTTCCCACTGACCTCCAATGTAAGGGGGCATTCTACCCATTGACCTCCAATGTAAGGGGGCATTCTACCCACTGACCTCCAATGTAAGGGGGCATTCTACCCACTGACCTCCAATGTAAGGGGGCATTCTACCCACTGACGACCAATGTAAGGAGCGTTCTTCCCACTGACCACCAATGTAAGGAGCATTCTTCCCACTGACCACCAATGTAAGGAACATTCTTCCCACTGACCACCAATGTAAGGGGCATTCTTCCCACTGACCACCAATGTAAAGAGCATTCTTCCCACTGACCACCAATGTAAGGAGCATTCTTCCCACTGACCACCAATGTAAGGGGCATTCTTCCCACTGACCACCAATGTAAGGAACATTCTTCCCACTGATCACCAATGTAAGGAACATTCTTCCCACTGACCTCCAATGTAAGGAACATTCTTCTCACTGATCACCAATGTAAGGAGCATTCTTCTCACTGACCACCAATGTAAGGAACATTCTTCCCACTGACCTCCAATGTAAGGAACATTCTTCTCACTGATCACCAATGTAAGGAGCATTCTTCTCACTGACCTCCAATGTAAGGAGCATTCTTCCCACTGACCACCAATGTAAGGAACATTCTTCCCACTGACCTCCAATGTAAGGGGCACTCTTCCCACTGACCTCCAATGTAAGGGGCACTCTTCCCACTGACCTCCAATGTAAGGGGCACTCTTCCCACTGACCTCCAATGTAAGGGGCATTCTTCCCACTGACCTCCAATGTAAGGGGCACTCTTCCCACTGACCTCCAATGTAAGGGGCATTCTTCCCATTGACCTCCAATGTAAGGGGCACTCTTCCCACTGATCAATGTAAGGAGCATTCTTCCCACTGACCACCAATGTAAGGAACATTCTTCCCACTGACCACCAATGTAAGGGGCATTCTTCCCACTGACCACCAATGTAAGGGGCATTCTTCCCACTGACCACCAATGTAAGGGGCATTCTTCCCACTGACCACCAATGTAAGGGGCATTCTTCCCACTGACCACCAATGTAAGGGGCATTCTTCCCACTGACCACCAATGTAAGGGGCATTCTTCCCACTGACCACCAATGTAAGGGGCATTCTTCCCACTGATCACCAATGTAAGGGGCATTCTTCCCACTGATCACCAATGTAAGGGGGCATTCTACCCACTGACCTCCAATGTAAGGGGGCATTCTACCCATTGACCTCCAATGTAAGGGGGCATTCTACCCACTGACCTCCAATGTAAGGGGGCATTCTACCCACTGACCTCCAATGTAAGGGGGCATTCTACCCACTGACGACCAATGTAAGGAGCGTTCTTCCCACTGACCACCAATGTAAGGAGCATTCTTCCCACTGACCACCAATGTAAGGAACATTCTTCCCACTGACCACCAATGTAAGGGGCATTCTTCCCACTGACCACCAATGTAAAGAGCATTCTTCCCACTGACCACCAATGTAAGGAGCATTCTTCCCACTGACCACCAATGTAAGGGGCATTCTTCCCACTGACCACCAGCCCAATTTACTGAAGGCTGTAGACACCAATTACTGGCAGGAGTTTATTCAAGGGTTCCTCAATGTTAAAAAGGCAGAGACAGGTCTTTAATGTGTTAAATGAATAGAAGTTCCGTATATACCAATTTTAAATACATGGGAAAAAAGTTCACGTCAAAGCAATTTCTATATCTTCAATTAGATCCGCTTGCTTTTGATGTGCACATCTCTAGAACCCATTAAATATGATCATAAAAAAAATGTACAGAACATTGAAAAATTCCTTACACATGAACCACAAAGAGCCTATTGTATCTTTACATATAACCCACTAGGAAGATCTACATATCACAAAGAGGACTTCAAAATGTCTAAATAGAACATTATAATTATTATACATTTATGGTCCATGCACACTGGGCTTAAAAAAAAAACAAAAAAAAAACACTGCTTCTACAGGAGTGGATCCTGCCAATAAAAGGTTATACTAAGTACCAAATATATCACTTATATGGCTTTTTTCATTGAGGGCCTTGTTTATTTAAAGTACAAATGTGGTCAGGCTATGGACCTCAATTTTAAAACTGAAATGTAGATATGAGAAAAGGGTACTCATAATATGGTGCAAGATGTAAACAGGGATTCCTCCAACACACAAAGTTTTCTGCAGAAATCAGTCTCCATTCGATGCTGGCTGCTGGGAGGGTATTTAGTCCCTCCTTTAATATTACATTTCACTTTAATATTTTACTTTTCATATTGGTGCATCAAGAGTTAATTCAGCTGGCTTCCCCCAACGTCATGCAGCTCTTCAAGAGATGGAAAGCATCAGAGCAGCAAAAAAAAAACAAAAACAAAAAAAAAAAAAAACACATACCGGAGGGCATGAACTAAGTGTAGCAGAACTAATTTATTGGTATTAAAGAATGGCAACTCACATGTAGTAAAACATGTGGACATCATGATGTCAACCTCCCCCACCTCATTCAGAGTATGCTTTGCATTCATTCACAAAAAATGCTAAGCGTTCTCTGAATGGTGCCCATGCCATGCAAGCAGCCTCCTGTGTTCACAATGCAGCAGGGCATCCACTCAGCATGGAACCCAAAAGCTAGGCGGTGCCTACACAGCTATTTCTGGCGTCCATGGGTAACATCCTGCCTGGTATGACACATGCATACTTATACTGGTCCAACCTGGCCCAATCATTAACTATGCAAAAACATCCATGCCTACCCACTGACTACCAATGTAAGGGGGCATTGCAAGCAGAATTGCATGTTCACTGTTGGCTGCTTCTGTCCAACTGGAAACCCATATAGGCCTGAATTTGTAAGGGAAGGATGGGGCGTCTCCTTTAACTTATTCAGCTGTGCATGTGCAATATTATAACCTGATATTTAGGCTAAAATAGTTTTATTCCTGAACATAATAAAATCTACACAATTCACTTGAAATATGACTGCCCCTAGTAATAAATATGATAAACCTTCAATCACATTATAAGAGCCACAAATACAAATTACCCGAACCTTTCTACTGGTTTACAAACGTTCCCATGTTAAATGTCTAATAATAATAATAATAATAATAATAATAATAATAATAATAATAATGAAGAAAAAAAAAAAGGCTCTATTTTGAATTTTTTAGGGTTGCACCGATACTAGTATCGGTGCTGATACCGAGTATTTGCCCAAGTACTTGTACTCGGGCAAATGCTCCCGATGCTTCACTCGATACCTTGTACATGAAGTCTCTTGAAAGTCAGTTGGAACTCAGTGGGCAGGGTGGGCAGGAGAAGGCAGAGCGGAGCTCGAGTCCTGGCACAGTGAGAGCGAGTGCTTGCAACGGAAGGTAAGCTAATGGGGCGGGGTGTGGGCTGCAGCCGCATGTGCCGGCCATCAGAATCGGTGACCTGGGCCGCCAGAATAGTCGGCCCATTTCTCCGTCAGAGACTTTACACCGCGATACTCGTCACAAGGCGGCAGCAAACATCTTGTTACACCCAGCCCATATAGTTCAAAAACTATATGGGCTGGGTGTAACAAGATGTCCGCTGCTGCATTCTGACTAGGCTTACTGAGGTCGAGTGCAGGGAGTATCAAGATGGGCTCTTGTATACTCTACTCTTTATTGATTTAATTTTATCATGCCAGGCTGCCAGCAATTATCAGTGCTGCATTTCAGCGCCACTGCCCACCAATCAGTTCGACCCATCATCACCTATCCGTGCTGTAAATCAGTGCCCATCAGTCAGAGCCACATACCAGTGCCACATATCAGTGAGTGCCACATATCAGTGCCCATAAGTGCCACCCATCATTGCCACAAATCAGTGGCCATCAGTCAGTGCCACCTGTCAGTACTGCAAATCAGTCCCCTTCAGTCTTCATACTTCTAAAAAAAAAAAAAAAAAAAAAAGAGATCTTTAGTCTGTATTGTGCTTTGAAAACCATCACTTGACATAAAAAATTGTTTTTAAAAGTATCGGCAATCGGCATCGGCGAGTACTCGGGGGGGGGGGGGGGGGGGGGAAGTATCAGAACTTGTACTCTGTCATAAAGAGTGGTATCGGTGGAACTCTAGAATTTTTAAACAAGCCATCACTATCAGCATGCTTATGAAATGTTAGAGAAGTTGCTGGAAAGCGAAGAACAGCTGTAAACAGCTCTGCTGAGAACAATGACCTCCCCGAGTGTAATGGATCCCCAGAGGATGGTGTGTGCAGTTTTCAGTGGTACTCAGGATGACAGATCGTAATAGGGGGGGGGGACATTAGTGACCCTTTGTTTTAGGACACTTGCTCCAGCTCGTCCAAGGCCTGACACAATGGAAAAGAACAGTTGGGTCGGTTTAATTATGTGTCATAGGAGGACGAGAAGACAGCTGGGGCCACTTTACAGGTGCTACATTGGGCAACAACTGCATCCTGACCGGTGTGAGGTCTTTCAGGCACACCGTTATTTCAACATATGGCTACAGCATACAATACCTTGTGTCCAAGCCAAGGGGCCTTCACTTAAACGTAGGCCAGCCATACATGGTATGAATTTCTTTTCTGCAACCACGGATTTCCAGAAAGATATCTGTACAATTTCCCCATCAACACAGATTGTGCTGACCGGGGAATCCCTCCTGGCAAGCCATCGTCTGCTCCCCGCGGGGGAAGCCGTACCCGAAGGGAGAAGACATTGATTGTTAGTGGCTATAGCAGCCACTAGCGATAATCGCAAGCAAATGCAGTAGGCTGGTTGTATCGGTCAACTTGGTACATTCAGCCTGCCCACACATGGTTTGAATCTCAATCGTCTCCTGCTGAACCGACAGAGATTCGAATAGTCTATGACCGGCTTTATGTGCCTGGAAATAATCGGCAAGGAACCGTTACTTTACATAGACGTTTTAGGCCGGCCATATATGGGTCGAATTTCCAATGAATTTTTCCTTTGAAAATAGTTTCTAAAAAGTTTCATTCTAATTTCACACCATTAGTGGGGGTTGCAGGAACGGCAAATTTTTCGTGCGGCCATCAAATTTGAGTGATTGGGCATGTTGGAATTTTTTTTCGAGAACCAAACGATTTTCCAATCAATGATGAGAGAATCGCGTGAGAAATATATAAAATTTTATACACACATACACACACACACACACACACACACACACACACACACACAGTGC